>NW_017729000.1:3378459-3383229 GCF_001723915.1 Gavialis gangeticus | reverse complement strand
GGTCGGACTAGATGATCTGCTCAGGTCCCTTCCAACCCTACTAACTATGAAACTATGAGACTATTTGGTCCAACCCCGTGCTCAAGGTGGGATCACCCCTGCCTAAACCATTCCAAGCAAATTTGTCCAATATGCACTTAAGTACTTCAAGTGATGGAGATGTTACAAACGGTCTTGATAATCTGTTCTGGAGCTTAACCACTGTCACATATAGAAAATTTTTGCTAATATCTAAGATAAATCTCTCTTATTGACATTTAAGCTCATTCTTTTCCTATGGACACAGAGAACAGTTGACTGCCATCCCTTTCTATACCTGGAGACTTGTCCCATTTCAGTCTTCTCCTCTCGCGTGCCATGTTTTCTAGCTAATTCCTTTTTAATGCTTTCCTCTGGGTTCTGTCTAATTTTTCCACATTTCTTGAAGTGTGAAGGGCATTGAACATGGTACTCCAGATGGGTCCTGTCCGGTGCTGAACAAAGTGGAAGAATCATTTACTGTGACTTGCATTTGATTCTTCTGTTAGGTCCCGGTATGCTAGTAACGGGTTTTTTTTTTGCAATATGGATTTATTGTGGTAATATTCAGCATGGGGACCTGTTTCATCAAAATCTTGCACTTCATGCGGTCATTTACACAAGTGCAATGTGGCTGTAAAATTCCAGCCAATCAAAATAGCAGTGCATTTACACTTATTTTCACTAGTTTAGATGACCACACAAGGTATAAGGTAGTAGAAAAACCAGACTCAGGATAGATTGTGGGGCATATTCTAGTACAAGGCAAGACATTGTAGATGGGATGAGGACAAATCCATTTGATAAAAAGAAATGGCTTCCATATGCAAACTTTGATTGACTGGCTGAAAAAAAGCCTGCGGTTTCAGTGCAGCAGCAACAGAATTAGGATAATGAGGGCAGAAGGCCAGAAGGGAAAGGTTACAGAACAAAGCTGTGGGACTTAAATTTAGAAGAGGAAGAGCTAACAGGTGGCTGGAGAAAAAGAGGGGAGGGAGATTTCTGAGAGACAGTGAATAGAAATGTGATTGCATTTACTTGGAGATTTTTATAATAGAGGGAAATGTTGCAAGTAAAATAAACTCTATAAAGAACTATTTAAAAATGTATTGTTTGCAGAAAACTGTAATCAATCTAACTGACAGTCAGAAAGGTCTATTTAAATTACAGGGCTTTTCTCCCTTGCACTCTTAGCAAAATCAGCTTTAACAAATTGGGTAGTGGATGGCAGCAGATACTGAAGTTGGCTTCTGATATGTTAAACCACTTCCAAGTCTTAACTGCATTTTGTGCCTGGCCCTTTCCTTTATTTTACTACAGTTGGACTTTTTTTGGTCTCAAGCTTCATCCTGGCATGGCAACACAGAGACCCAAGGGCTTTCCAGAACTCAGCTCTCCCATATCTCTATGACAGTTTACTTCTTTGCCTCCAAACCAGTTTAATTGAAAGAATCATAAAGAACAGGGATGTGGCACAAAGGCAATAAAGGTATTCCGTGTTTTCACCTGGTATAATTGCCGTTAAAGCTAGACCTCTTTTTTGCTCCACTCCTAGATGGGGTGCTAACATCCCATGTAGGGAGTTGCTTCTAATTGAGATATCGCCAAAGGAAGAGAAGACGATTAGTCCAGGTGCAGTGTGTTACATAGCGGGGTGCACCTCCCAGCGAAGTCAATGAGGAAGCATCATCCCTGTTGCTGAAAGCAGAATTTGGATCACTCTGTATAGCTCTAGAGTCCTTTCTCTTGGTGACTGACTGCCTCCACATGGGTGGTTCAGTTTGGAGGGGTGCGGAGGGTTTTCTTCTTTCTAGGAATCCCATAGAGAATTCTGCATTTTACAGATTCTTAGAAATCTCCTTTAAGTGAGGATCAAATAGGAAGGAAGTCTTGTGCTTAAATCCAGGACCAGGATTTGGATTAGATGCCTTTGTGACTCTGGTGGGATCATTTGATCTCTTTGTGCTGTGGGCGCCTTCTATGATGATAACAGATAACACTGCTTCCCAGCCGAGGTGGTTTCTGAACATAAATCCCTTGTGCTGGGTGCCCAAATACTAAATCTTGATGTGAACACCCTAGTAAAACCTACAAGCAAGGAGTGTTTTGTCTTGGGCTGAATTCTGGTCTTGCTGAAGCTGATGGAGATCTCTCTCCAGACCTTTAGGCAGTAAGCTGTAGCCAACACTTTTGTGTAGTGGAAATGTATTAGGCAGAGGGCTGTCGTCTCTCTCTTGAGAAAGACTGAGTAGATTAAGGATGTATGCTCTATACCAGTGGCTAAGTGCTGATTCACATCACTATTTCATTTTCTCTTGGGGAGTAACCCATATTCAGATGGTCCCTAAAGCATGAACCGTGGGTACGTTCATGTGATCAGGGCTGTTGCTCCATTACTGAGGCAGCTTATTGTGGTTGAGATTTCAGCTACATATGATCCTAATGCAAAGGCTGCATTTCAGGCTCTCTCTCCAATTTAGCGACTTTCTTTTAATTTCTTGTTTAGCATGATGAAGACTGATGCTGTTTTTTTTCAAAATGCTGATTCTGAATGTTGTCTCCCTGTTTAATAGCCAGGAGACAACAACACTGACATAATTGCATGGGCAATAATAGGATTTTGTTTTGCTTCTCTCCTTGGCAAGGTGATAGCTCTGGCCGCTGTATGGTCATCTCTTGAAAGGAGAAGGCAGCACAGAGCATCTGATCTTTATTCAGGGGAAATGCTTTGAGTTTGGACATCCTCTTACTCAGGAGATTGACCCTATCTGAGACTGCCTTTCTTCCAAATTCTGCACTGACTTTGATTGATGCTATCTATTTATTTTCAGGACTGACTAATTAAGGCTATTTTATCTGAAATCAGTTTGCTTTGCTTGTTTTTTTTTAAAGGTTATCTTAAGTTTGAAGTGAGCAGGGCAGCCCTGTTGTACAACTTCTTCAAGTAATCTTTACTTGTGGCTGTGAATAAACCAGATTAAAGCTGTTCTTCTGTTTTATTTAGGACTTTGTCCCTAACTCACTCTACCCTTTCTGTTTTAATTTAATCAAATCACTCTGTTGCTTTGCTAGTTATACTATTAATAAATGCTTTCTCTCTTTCCTTTGATTCTTTTCACCGATGTGCTATATGCTTCCTAGAAATCCTTGAGAGTGTGCATAGACTATCCTTGAACCTATAATCTGGAACCTGTTACCAGGCAGGTTACTTTACAGTCATTCTCAGAGGTCATTAACAGGTTTTGTCAAGAGCAGTTTAATTCCCTGCCATTTTCCACTTTTGTCGTCATTGTGGACTGTCATGAGAACAGGTTAATTTGTTCCAATTTCCTCTTCATGTTCTGTCCTTGGTCTCAGGAATGAGAAGACATGAAATCTGGATTGTACAGAAAATTAAGCTGGCAGTGACAGGTAATTCTTGTGACAAAGATTTTAATGAGTATGGAAAAGGGCCTGAAATACCTTCTTTAGCTTGATAGGGACAATCGAACAAGTGGTACCAAAAGCACTGGGGGCAGCTACGTATGACCCCCCTATCTGCCTGTCATACCGTGGGCTGGGTTTTGAGCGCTCTGCTTGCACATGCACAAGCAGAGAGGCAGACAAGAGACCTCTCACCCTCTTGCAATCCTGCTCATGGGCAGACATCATAATTACAGTCTCTGAGGTCCAGAAAGCACAAGGACAGCATACTCCTGCCCCTCTGGCAGGGTGGGAGCTGCTGGCAGTGCAGGAGGAGACAAGGCCGTGGCCCTATAAACAGTGCTGGGAGATGAAAGCAGCAAAAGGCACGGTCTCGCCAGCTCTGCCCTCATGGTGACTTGTCTCTGGGCTGCCTCTCGTTCAGGGTTTGTGGCTAAATGCAGCTAAATGCTGAAACTGAGTCCTGTCTGACTTGAGAAGAAGGACTGGTTACTTGTGAGGTAATGCAGGAATTGTCTCTGTTCTGCTTCTTCGGACGCTTGCACACGTGACGGAGGCCAGAGTGCTCTGGGGGCACAGGACAACATTAAGAGAGATCTCACTGTCAACAAATCCAGAGATTTAACCCCGGGTGCTGGCAGTGGCTATTGGCAGTAGACAGTGCCTCAGGTAGGCACAGCTTTGCACACATCGCTGCTTGGGGAGGGTGTTTACATGATATATGTGTTTAATAATATGTGAGAGTGTGAACAGGTGATGTTGCTGCCCTGCATCCTCCATGGGCTTATTAACAAGGGAGCAGAGAGTCAACTCAAGCTCCAGCCCAAGGCTTCTCTCCAAGCGTGGCTTTTTTTAGGATTCACCTCTTTGGACTTCACACCCACGTGTTCCCAAATCCTTGGATAAGGGGGACAGATATGCAAGCATATGATAATAAAGTCACTCTTTTCAGTAAGACTGGCTAGCTGAGCTGTTGTTTCTATCAGTACAGCTAAACACGTCCTTAACTTTAATTGGGTGCTTAAGTCTCCCTGAAGTCAGTAGGAGAGAAACAGGCGTGTAGTTAACCACAAGCATAGGTGCTTTTCTGGGACAGGACAAGAGCATTTCTGGACGGCTGCATTGTGCCCGAGTGGATGGAGCACTAGCTGGGGGCCTGGACACCTGAATCCTTGCCCTAGCCCTGCCTTACTGGAGAAGCTTGCACAAGTCTGAACAGTCATGCACAAGCTTGCACAAACCTTGCACAAGTCTGCCCAGCATCACTCTCGGCTTTGCTGTGCTCTTATAAAGTGGAATGAGGATGGTGACCTTCTCCTTCAAGTGCTT
>NW_017729000.1:3364838-3373459 GCF_001723915.1 Gavialis gangeticus | reverse complement strand
CCGTAACTTTAATTGGGTGCTTAAGTCTCCCTGAAGTCAGTAGGAGAGAAACAGGCGTGTAGTTAACCACAAGCATAGGTGCTTTTCTGGGACAGGACAAGAGCATTTCTGGACGGCTGCATTGTGCCCGAGTGGATGGAGCACTAGCTGGGGGCCTGGACACCTGAATCCTTGCCCTAGCCCTGCCTTACTGGAGAAGCTTGCACAAGTCTGAACAGTCATGCACAAGCTTGCACAAACCTTGCACAAGTCTGCCCAGCATCACTCTCGGCTTTGCTGTGCTCTTATAAAGTGGAATGAGGATGGTGACCTTCTCCTTCAAGTGCTTTGAGATCTGCTGGCAAACAGCTCTGTGCAAGACCTAGCCGGTGACAAAGAAGAGTAGGAGGCTGGATCCAATGTCGGGGAAATCCTGTTGTTATTTCTGTGAAATACCATTCATTTAGACGTGTGGAAATCAAAATTTTCATAAAGGGACCAGTTTCCCCATGTTTGGAAACCCCTAGAAGTACAAGCATTGCCATCCAGTATTAAAATCTGCCTTTGCTTTCAATAGCAGGCAAGAGCTTTTGTTATTACTGTATTTGGACAAAATGTCACTCAGGATAATACAGACCTGCAGACGAGGACGGCTTTAAAATCAGGCCCTTGTCTCTCAGTATTTCCTCAGCACATTGAATGTTTGGCTAGGCTCCAGGAACTTTCTAAACACAAACAAGCATTTATGTATTAAGCCTTTTTATCAGGCTATGCTCTGTCTGAGCGTGGATGTGTGCAGCCTTTCTAATAAGGTGCATGTAGAATTGTTAATGGTTTTCCCGTCAGCCCTTGCGCCAAACCCTGAAACATAAATATTAAAGCACTAACTGGATTCCAGTTCTAAATCACCCGAGTGTTCCCCATTACTTCCAGCCGTTCCAAACACTTAAAACTTCAAATAAAGTAAAAGAATGGGGTAATAATTGAGCACCAATACACAACTTCTTTCCCCTGAAATAAGTGGATTTTGTCTTTTGTGAAGAAAATACAGATTTCAACTTTAAAAAATGATTGAAGCTTTAAATTGCCTGACTTATCGCTGGTAACGGGGTATGAAGCATTTAACCTTTCAGTGCTGCTTCAGTCCAACCTTGGTTAGAGAACAAAAGTCCTATTAGTTGTTTAGCAGCTGCATTCAGTCTAGTTTCTAGGTAGCAGATACTAATATCATCAAACCCGCTGTTGCTAGCTGTGCTGCAGGGCTCTTTGGTCCAGTAGGTAGAGCTTTGGTTGGCGATTAGCAGTCCTGAGTGCTGTGCTTGGCTCTGCCACTGCCTGACTTGTATGACCTTGGGCAAATCACCTCCCTTCTCACTTTTTGCCTCTCTCATGTTTGGGATGCTGACTGTACTGTCAGCACCGAGTGACAGGCGGCCTCAGTAAAACTGGCTCGAGTCTTACCGGGATGGCAGGCTGGAGATGCTTGCATTGCTGGTGTTCATTTTAAGTATGTCTGGGCTGTTGCTCTGCCATCTCTTTCTAGCACCGCATTCCTTGAATTTCTTGAAAATACATATTATTTTCATAGGGCACAGCATGAACCACCAGCTAGTCCTTTGTCCTAGGGGGGGATTTTGTCCTTATCAAAGTCCAGAGTAGAGCCACACGAATGATTAGAGGACAGGGGGACAGGCCTTATGAGGAGAGGCTGAGAGGCGTGGGACTTTTGAGCCTGGAGAAGCAAAGGCTCAGGGGTGCCTTGGTGGCAGCCTATAAGTATATAAAGGGTTTGCATCAGGAACTAGGAGGACAGTTGTTCACCAGGGCACCCCAGGGGGTGAGAAGATCCAACAGTCACAAACTCTTGGAAGTCCATTTTAGGCTGGACATAAGGAAAAACTTCTTTACTGTCTGAGTCCCCAGGGCCTGGAATAAACTCCCACTCCCATATCTGAAAACCAAATATTCGGGTTCCACCATGATTTATTTCCAAACTTGCAAGGTACCTTGGAGTTTGCCATGCCCTTCTTGTTTTCCTCACCCGTGCCTCTTGTCAGTCCCTGTTAGCGTGCGGCTCTTCTTGTGTTTACAGACGCAAAGAAAAAGTATATATGACAGGACTATTGAAAATAAAAAAGGGATAAAAAATGACAGCTGGGAATAAATCCAACATTGTCTTCCTCCCAAGCACCATTCTTGTTCTGAAGTATAAGTGCATAGGAGGCAGCCCAGATGCGGTGTGCATTTTTTTACCCTGACTCTGCCAGGTGGTGGAGTGATAAGAATGGCAATCTGCAGGAAAAGGGAGTATGAGTGGAAGACCAAAAGCTCCTTCCTTTCTTTCATGTCTCCTTGTAGGGCAAGATAGACACATTTCTGCTGTTTGCGGTGAGCTAGAACAACTGTTGCTTGTAGCCAGGGCGTTCTGCAAAGCAAAAACTGCCTTTAGTGCCCTCACTGCAGTCGCGGTTGTTTTAAGGGGCTCGGTCCTGAGGAGACAGCCCTTTGCAGATCCCATTGTCTGCATTTCTGCAGATGTGTGCATTTCCAGCGACTCGCTGGGATGCTTTCTTTGCTGCTCTGAAGCAAGGAGCCTGCCACTGGGGTGCAGATTCCTGCCAGATTGCCAACCGAGAGAGAGAACCAGGCTTGGCCAGTTGGAACGTGTGCTAACCATAGAAATCATAGAAATTAAGGGCTCAAAAGATCATTGAGTCTAACCCCCTGCTCTGGGCAGGAATACGGCTAAGATCAAATGATCCCAGCAAGACGTCTGTCCAGTCTCCTCTTGAAGATTTCCAAGCTTGGGGCCTGCACCACCTCCATGGGAAGTCTAGTCCAGACTTTGGTCAGCCTTACCATGAAGAAGTTCTTCCTTGCATCCAACCTGAAACCATCCAGCAGTTCATGGTCATTGCTCCTTGTCCTCCCCTGGGCTGCCCTAGTGAGCAGTTTCTCCCAGCTCCTGATATTTACCCCTTCCATACTTATAGACGGCCACCAAGTCCCTCCTCAGTCCTCTCTTCCCCAGGCTGAACAGTCCCAGATCTCTTAGTCTTTCCTCATATGGTTTTTTAATGCGACCCTAATGTTCCTCCCATTAAAACTGCCTGCAGAGGAGTTATGGCAGCGAAGGTTTTGGCCTAGCAGCTGCAAGGTGTGTGCACCACTGTAGCTTGTTGCTTTGCAGAGACTCGGTTCTGTTTCTGAACAGGTCTGTTTGGAAGAAATGCCTACAAGGGGTGGGAGGAAACAAGGGCTCGGAGAGGAATAAGGTTGTTGAAGGTTCTTGATATTTTCCAAGTCATTTGTCTAACCAACCCTGCAATACAGCTGCTAAAGCCAAAATGAGAATCCAGGTCGTTGTGGGCACTAGGAGCCACTGGGGACTTCAGAGGATGAGTCACTGAGGCACAGAGTGACTTTAATCAAGCCATGTCCGCTCTAGCAGGAACCTCTTGGAAATCTGGAGCGCTGTATCTGAGTATGAACCATCTTAGGGGACATGAGCTAGTCAGATCGAATGCTGCTGACAGTCGTGTTGTTAATAAAATCTTCCTGCACAATAGATCGGTGGCAGTTTCCTGCCATGGGAAGCTTGCCTAAGTACTGTTCCTCCCAGGACATTCAGTGTTTTTTTGTTTTTTTTTTTACCATAGACAGCTGCTGAAGGATAAAATGGATCCCTCCACAAAAGCCAGAAAAGCCTCTTCTTTCTCTAGCAGAGCTGGCTGTCACCAGGGATGCCTGGGAGCATCACTCATGGAGCATCTCAGTAATTGGACTTTGCCAGGAAAGAAGTAAATAAAGTGGCCCCATGGAGGATTGCTCCAATAGCATGGCTTTTCACAAATTGAAAACATATTAACTTCTGACAGCTCTGTTCTTCCATGGACACAACAGCTACCTTTCTCTGAATTGGGGGCTGGAAGGTTTAAACATTTTTTTCCTTGCAGTGAATTCTTAGCACCTCTAAGCAATGCTCCAAGGTCCTTGTTTCCCACTGTTTTGCACCTGGATTCATCCGTTCCACCTGTGCCAGGTGGGTTTCAAATGCCACCAGTGTGATTCGGCAGCATTTCACACCCACTTGGCACCGCTGTACATGACTCCAGGAGCAACTCAGTGAGGAATCAGGCTTCTGCACAGGGTTTCTGATTCAAACCACTGGTCTAGACATAGTCTCTGGGTACCACTTCTTTCCTCCCTCTGTCTCTCTCTCAGGGTGCTAGCTTGCAGTGACCGGCGGTGTTGTTATTATGCGCAGCTGAGGGGCATCTTCTCTTTGGTGCTCTAAAGACAAAAAAATCCCTTGCAGCCCCTGCTGTGACTTCAAAGCAGGTTATTTGTAGGAGTCCTCAGCTGCGAGGCTTTTGCCTTGCATTAGGTGAAAATTGGTAGAGAAGAAGAATTTCCTCTGTGGTCGCAGTTTCCTAATATCACTTTACCAGTGGCAGGGGGAAGACATCCCCCAGAGTGCTTTGAACCATTCAGATGATACAGAGTTAAACTGTTAGGTCCTTTTCCTCACACCGATGGATTTCACTTATGGCCCAGAGAGGTGTTGGACTCTCTATCCTTGGAGGTGTTTAAGACCTGGGTAGACAAAGCCTTGGCTGGGATGATGTAGTTGGGGCTGGTCCTGCTTGGAGCAGGGGTTGGACTAGATGTGACCTTCTGAGGTCCCTTCCAGACCTCATTTTCTATATTTCTATGATTTTCCAGTCAATCACTGGAAGGCTATTTATGATTTGGCTTTCTTTGTATGACTTCAACAAGGCAGAGCTGGGCTTTCTCTCTCGGTAGCATTTGGAGCCATTTTTACCAAGTGCTAGGTCCAAGTCAGTCTCCACTAACATCAATAATAAGTGCAAGGTTGTCTCATTTGTGAGCAAGGTTATCAAAGCTCACGAGGAGGCACGATTTGTGCCGGTAAGGCTGTGCTTCTAGTCCCTCCTAGTCAACTCCAAGTATTACAGCTTTATCAAGCCACTCTGGTTTGCCCTCGTTCTTGTAGCCAAAGGAGTGTTATGGATGCAATTATATGTGATTTGGTAAGAATGGATATATCCCTCTAATCTTTAGATGGATTTATATCACATATATGTATCTTTAGATAGCAGCCTATTTGGAGAAGCACCCTGTATTCCAGGGCTTTGAAAGAACGACAAGAAGAGGAAGGACCCGGTAATGTATTGGAACACCAAGTTTCCAATCACAGGTCCCAATCTCATCCCTCGTGCCTTGGGTTGGCAGTAGCTTAGACTTCTTGAAGAAGCCAGCTCTACTTCTGATGACTCCACAGTGCTTTTGAACCACTTTCGGGAACATGGCATGACATTGATAAACTTCTACCTGCCCTGTAGCTGCATGGAGAAGCATTGTGGTCTGTGGGGGCTTAGAAAGGAAAAAAGGAAGGAGGGAGGCTGCTGAGGAAAGGATTTTGCACGGCAAAGTTTCATGCACAGATTTAATTTGCAGCCAGGCACTGGAGGTCAGAATTTTTAGTGGGGTCCAGGGAATGACACATTTGCTATTTGGGGTGGAAATTATGGAAGTGATAGCGTTTTGATACACAGATGAAAGAGCAATTGGGGCTTTCCTCTCCCTCTTTAATGAGAACACTGAATTCTGAAATTAAGTTAAATACCTACGCTGTGACGAGGCAATCCCTGCATGAATTGCAGACGCTTTGCGTGCATGTGCCTGATAGCTCCCAGGGGAAGCCCCAGTCTGACCTGTTCTGGGGGTGTAGCTCTTGAGTGATGACATGGATGGGGTCACTCATTATATATTGTTTATGTTCTTTTCACCAAAGGTACTGGGTCTGTCCTTGTGTGCATATAAGTGTGTGAAATAATTTGTTCTTAATGAAATGGCGTGTTCTTGATGGCTTTTTTTGATGGCCTGGTTCTTCTTGATGGTCTTGTTCTTGACAGGCCTGACCGGGAATAATATGGCCTCCCAACCCTCCCACTGAGTTCAGCGTGAGTCTTGTAAGGTCTCAGGCAGCCTTACAAGGCTGCTTCTTGCAAGTTTTCATTGACTGATTCAAATGGCACTTGTGCGTGCCTGTGACTTCTTTGGCTCAGGATCAGACCAGCTTCATGGATGTTTGGTAGCATGGCAAAAGCCTGGTAGAAGGAGCTATGTGCTAAGCACTGCAGCGATACTAACAGATTAGTTACCGTTCAAGGTGCAGGTGGGTGCAGGTGTCCTCATTTCACCAATGAGGAAGCTGAGGCAACCCAAAGCCACAGGACAGATCTGTAGCAGAGCTCCAAGGAGAGCTCTTAACCTCTGGACCATTCCCTCTGACATAACAAGGTGGAGGAAAGACCGCTGTTACTTTAGACATCCATCCGTGGCAATCCTCCAGCCTGACTTTGGTGGACTTTCTGCACCATCAGGTTTCAATAGACTCTTCAAGTTATGCAAACAAAAACTCGTTTGTAATTAAAGCAGCCTACCCATCAATAGTCAAATAGATTTTATGCTCCAAATCCCTGGTTCTTCTTCCTAGTTCTCTTTACTTTGTCCGACTCATGTCTTTCCCACACTACAAATCCCCCTTAATTAGAAAAAGTTGCTCGTTTACTTGCACCTTCAGATAATTTCAATTCTAGCTAATTCATTGTGCCAGAAAAAGCTAAATGCTATTAAACTTGTCATTTACTGAGTCACACTTATAACGTTCCCCTTAATGAAAAGAAATATAAATGAATTACGTGTCCTCGTTTTTAGTTGAATGTAGCCATGATAAATAATGCATATGGAAGTTCCCTAGGTAGTATACTGGAATTTTAAAAAGTAAAAGGGTCTGGGGGAAAGAAAACAGGCATTTGACTGTGTTGCAATCATCCAACAATAGTAATTACAACGACACAGCTCAGAACTTGTCTTCAGACATATCACTCAATGTGTATTCATACTCCCCAAGTGTTAAAAATTGCTTACATACCAAAACACTGTTCTGATATTACCTAAAGGTTAATGCTAAAGATGAAAAATATGTTTTTAAATTAAATTTCAGTTCAGAATTTGCTGGCTGTAGGGAAATGAGAACCTGGCTTTATACATCTAGAGGTGGAGACAATGGAAAGGATGCAGGGTGCAAGAGAGGTTTTGAAGTCAGTGAAGCAGCAAAATGGATGCCTTATGACTACAACAGTATAATACTATATATATTTATAATATATATTCTATATATTTTATAATACTGTATATATAGATATATATTTAAAACCCCCAAATAAGTATTTGTAAGTAAAAATAACATTATACATATGCATATGCATATACATAGACAACATTTTTGCTGCTACATTCAAGTTCAAGGAACAGATGGGAAAGGATCTTGATGCACTTTTGAAGAACAGGTATCATAGCCTGAAGTCAGTGGGACTAGTCCACATTTAAGTACATTGCTATTAATAATGGATCATACTTGTACTACTCACCTTACAATCTCTTGCCAAGGCAGAAGAGCTGCTTGGAATTTTTGGTTATAAATATTTTTTATTGAAATTTGGCTGTTTTTAAGATATTTTATTTTATTTTACTAAATAGTTTCTGGCTGTTTCTAAATACTTACTTTATATTTAAAATATAGCCTCTTGGTTCTTATTTTATTTTTTTTTTTCTTTCTTTTTCCCATTGTTTGCTGTGTAATTTTTGATCCGTTCTCTTAGTCATGCAAGTTTATCAAAACCTTATTTTGGTTTTAGATAATTGCTGACTTTGCACTTGGAAAAGATGAATGTAAAATGCAGTGGGAAGGCAAGACCAGCCCATTTTGGAAAGCAAAAATATAGAATGAAAATTCTGTTGGAACTTTCAGAATCTCCATAACATTTTATAAAGAAAAATACTATTCAACATTAATAAAATGACCAGTCCTCTCAGATCCCCATAGAGTTTCCTGACCCCTGGGGTTTACTTGCATGATAGTCAATACTGAAACCCAGCTTGAAAGCCTGCTTAGTTTTTACTTTCTGTTGGTGGATGCCATATCATGCACTATATAAATCGATGGGAAGTTTACCAGCAACTTCACTGGGGGTGGCATCAATCCCTAAAAGAGAAGGGGATAGCGCTACCTTCTCTTTTAGGGATGGTGGGGATCTCTTTTAGGGAATTGTAGGGATTGAGGGAAATCTTTTGGGGAATTTTTAAGGATTGAGGGATCTCTTTTATGGAATTTTCTCTGACTTCAAAGATACATTCTGTGCTACATTGAACATACTATGCTGCTGTTACCCAACTCATTGCTTTCATAGAATCACAGAAGTGGGGTCGAAGGGACCTTGTAGATCTTCAGGTCCGACCCCCCGCCTGGGCAGGAGAAAAGACTGGACTCAAATGAGTCCAGCCAGGTAGTCATCAAGCCTCTTCTTAAAGATCCCCACGGTAGGAGCCAGCACCACTTCCCTAGGAAGTTGGTTCCAGCTCCTAGCCGCCCTAACTGTGAAGTAGTTCTTGCGGATGTCTAATCTAAACCTCCTCTCTAATAATTTGTGTCCATTGTTCCTTGTCATGCCAGGGGGCGCTTGGGGAAACAGCGTCTCCCCTAAACCCTTCTGGTCCCCCCTAGTGAGTTTATAGACAGTCACCAGGTCCCCCCTCAGCCTTCTCTTGTGAAG
>NW_017729000.1:3358667-3359838 GCF_001723915.1 Gavialis gangeticus | reverse complement strand
TGCTTGTGCTCCTTGAGGATCTTCTCAAAGAGTTTCCCAAGGACAGAGGTAAGACTGATGGGCCTATAGTTGCCCAGGTCCTGTCTCTTCCCTTTTTTGAAAATGGGGACCACGTTAGCTATTTTCCAGTCATCTGGCACCTGGCCCGAGCACCACGAGCGCTCGTAGAGCCGTGCCAAGGGCCAGGTGCTTTGTAATAGGCTTGGAGACACCTCTTATTGATAAGGGTGAAAAAAGCAATGTAGAGAATCTTAAAAAACTTCAGGGAATTAAGACCATCTCTTTCTTGAAATCTGGTCCCAAATAGGGCTCCCTTTATTAATGGTTTTCATTACAGTCCCAATCCAGAACCGATTGGGGAGGGTCCCTGTAGCACCATGCAAACATTGTCACAACCACAGTCCCTGTACCAAAAAGAGCTACCAATCTATATGATTCTCTCTCCCACCCTTTAGCAAAGCACATATGAATAGTCGCTGTCTGTGGAGCTGACTTGGTTTATGTGAGCTTGGTACCAGGTAGGGAACTGTCCATTTTTATGTCAGAGATGCCCGTTCAGGACAAGCAGCATCAGTTAATTGTTTCTGTGGGGCTGCTGGTTATTCCAAGCTGCTGCATGCCAGTACAGACATGCTGGTTTTGCCTGGCCACTTGGGTTTCAGGGGTTTTCCCCCTCCGTCCTTTCTCTGATGGGCCTGCCGAACAGTGGATTTGATAAGCACCCTTTGAGGTGATGACCGGAGGGACTAGTTAAGAAGAGTGCCATGCAGTCATAACAGAATCTTCTTCCCCTTGCGTTATACCTTTATGTATCTGGAAGAGCCTGAATTGCAGCCCTGTTGCTATTAACCTTTTGACTACTGGCATTTTACCCAGAACACTTGACTCCAGCTGGCAGAGGAAGGGAGAGGACAGGTAATTTGAACAACTCTGTACTGATGAATTGGTGGAGGCTGCTCAATCAATGGCTGCTCTCTGGAAAAGGGGATGCATTCTGCAGCCTTAATATTGCCTCTGTCTTGGTGGCCTTCTCCTAAACCCTGTAATCCCAGAGCGAAAGAGAGAAGGGAAGAGAGAGCTGCAGTACAGAAAGGCTGAAGTTTCTAGGGTTTTGTCCACATTCTGCTCACTAACTGCAGACACTTCCTCAGCCTGATGAAGGTTACTTGTA
>NW_017729000.1:3338204-3353667 GCF_001723915.1 Gavialis gangeticus | reverse complement strand
CACTAACTGCATCAGATCTATAAGCCAGATTCACTGTGCGGGCAGAGGGTGGTTAACTGGTTATGGAGACAGACTGTGTCCTGCAACTTCTTTGGGGGAAATAAGAAACAAGAAAAGTGCACCCGGGAAACAAATCCCAAAGTTTCAATTGAAAACGAGAGTAATTGCATGGATGCGCTGTATTTCTGAGCGAATACCCATGAACATGAACAGGCGCTGCTTTAAGTGATCAGGTGTTTTGGGCAATGGAGGCAGGATGTGACAGCAATTGTAACCTTCTCTGTTCACACAAAAGCAGCTCCTTCTCTTGGGGAATACCCCAAGGCCCTCCTGCCAGCTGACCTTACAGGCTTACCTTCTGTCTGGGACTGCAGAGGAGCTTGCCTGATGAGATTCACCCTGGAGAAACATTTTTGCTTCAGAGCATTTTGTCAGGTTTAGCCCCATCATCTCCCAGCCTGGGCCCCCCCTGCCACAACTCCTTTCTGCCAACTTGTTCCAGGCTCTTTTGTGGAGTAGGAGACTCCACATGAGATGTATTTTGCTTTCCCTGTTTCCAAGAGGGCTCAGAAGTACCTTGGCACCACAGCTGCATGCCCATGATGTATGATGCCCTGTTGGCAAGATCTGGGGCTCCAATGTGCCAGTCACTCACCTGCAAGGTACCGAGGAGGGAACATTATGTTCTGGCATTCTCTGGCCTGTCAGTAAAGAGCACGGCAGGAGGTATGATAAAGCCTGAGGTGTTGTGAAGCCTGGTCATATTACTTGGCATGGGAAGCAGTGCTTCCTTCCACAGGTCCCTCCCTGGCGAGCTGCTGGCCGGTCTGTCCATTGGCATCAGTCATCGCATTGTGAATCTACTGGGCTCTTGTAGATAAACTGTCTGGGCTCAAGCAATCTACATTCTGGTGCATTATTTTACTCTAGAGACTCATGCTAGATAAATGTCAGCAGGTGTTTCAGCATCTAGCTAATGAAAAGAGGGCCGCGTGTTTAAAGGAGCTGCTTAACATGCACCGCCCCGCCCACCCAGACTCACAAGCATGTAACTTTTACACATCCAACATGAAAAGGGTTTTGCGAGAAAACGAATGCACGTGGAAATACCCTGGGCAGCATTTCTTATTCAGACCTCAGTATTGCTATTCATGAAAGCAGTAGTAATAAAGTATTAACGTTGCAGTTGATTAGAGTGCAGGCACAGGACACATTTACTACAGAGGAATTCACCCTGTACTTTACTCCATGGTAGGGAAGGGACATGCTACCTACTCTCCCACATTGGCTGCCTGCAATAGGTGCTGAGCAGAACCATAGCTGGGGATGACAATGACTGGGGGAGCAGAGTCGCAGCACGTCTCACGTAGTAACTTCCTCCTGTAGTGAACTTCCTGCGCTCTGTGAATGGACAGCCCCTACCACAGCAGGGCCCTGATCTTGGCAGGATTTGTTAGTTGCTGCAGTAATACTATTACTGCCGCTAAGTAATGATGACAAGGAAGGTCCTTTGACTAGGTGAGCACCCCCACCATGGCTAGGGACAGAAGTTACACATAAACCAGTTTAAGTGTTCAGAAACTGATTTAAATCTGCAACAGAACAGAAGCTCAGTGCACATAAACCAGTTTCAAAATGGCTGAAACTGGTTTACGTTAAAGCTGGTTGAATGTAGCATCAGACTTAATTGATTTGGGCCATAGTGGTTTATGAAACTTCATCCCAGACCCCTTCCTGGTTCAAGTTAAATCACAGTCTCCCAGCATCCCAGCATGCTTTGCAGCCCTGGGCTGGGCTGTGCTGTCTGCTCCAGCAGAGAAGGGTTGGGGCCTCACACCTCTGTTCCCTAGCTAGAGCAGTGAGAGCTGGCTGACAAGGAGGGGCGGCCAAGCCTGGCTGGGGATGCACCCATCTTCGGGGGGGGCTGCCCCCCTAGGCAAAATCCAGCTGGGGTCTGGGGTTAAACACCCCTTCTCCCGCTCAAATGTACTGGTGACTGCAACTGTGAACTACAAATCCCAGAGGCACCTGGAAGAGGAAGTGATGACCCTGCAGAGTCCTGCAACTGTGATTCTGGACTGCAAATCCCAGAGACCTCGCAGATGGCAGGAAGAGGAAGTGAACACACAGCCCATGCTGGCTCTGTGCCAAAGAGCCATGCTGTAGCATCCCTGGCTTCTGGCTTGAGCCACTGTCGGCATGGGGCTGCATTTCCTGAGTCAAAGGCAAACGTCTGTTCACTTGTATTTCAATTTAAACTCTGCAGCTTAGACTAGCCTGCAAAGACTGAATCAATTCAGCCTCGGGCTTCTTGACTGTCTGTACTTAACCCATAAGTACAACTCTTGGAATCATCATATGAGAAAGCTCATCTTGCTCATTTGTTGGGTAGAAGGCAGGGGAGAGTTGCAAATTATAGACTGTTTTTGAATGTCCTGTGACCTTCCCAAGTGGGTTGATTAACCAGATTCCAAGCAGCTGGAGAACATATTTTTCATTCTAGTGCTAATATTTGAATCAGAGGAGGGGTGCAAAAAACACCTTTATGTTTTATCACGGGAAGATATGCATATATGGTCACAAGTAGAAGTTAGCTTGTTTCTCCAGGTGATCGCGTATAAGCTGCTGCTTGGTTTGACACTGGTAGATGTGCCCTGCAATTTCTTTGGGAAATAAGAAACAAGAAAAATCCACCCAGGAAATGAATCCCAGGGTTTCGGTTGAAAACCAGAGTAATTGCATGGATGTGTTGTATGAGTGAATATGCAACTTGCTGACTACTGAACATGAGCTGGCCCTGCTCAAGAGACACTGGCCTGATAAAGTGTTTGGGCAATGCAGGTTTTCTTGCTCATTGTTCCATCATTATGAATTCATGTGGGCTCTCTGCAAATCATGCCGCAGCAGGAGTCCTCGATGCGCCATGGTCATTAAGCAGCGGGGTAACGAGTGCTTGGACTGAAAGCCCTTGCATTGCTGCTTTTGTGATATCAGGTTACAATCCAAAGAAGAACAGTCAGCAATGCTTTTTTCTCCTCTCCCATCCTCTCTGAGATCTGGTGCAGGAAGGGGGCCATGGACAGGATGCAGCATCAGCAAAAGGACATTTGCTAAAGTCAGCACTCCATCTGAGAGCCTGCGAGTCCTCCAGAGCTAACAATATTCATTAATGACAATGGAGGGGGCAGGAGATGTTGCATTTAGAGCAGATGAGGAAAAGCACCGTGCATTTTAAGTCCCTGTCTCAAATTTTGTCTATGATGTAACTTGGACTGCAAAGGCAAAAGCTGGATGCGGCAAGATCCCTGTGGTGCAATGCTTTGTGCCTTTCCTTTCAGCAAGGGCTCAGGAACCAAGGTCTTGACCGGTCCATCCTGCAGCTCTTCACGAGGGGGAAAAGAGCCAGGGGCATTTACACAAGTGTCACAGCAGCGGGGCAGAGCTCCAGTGAAGATGCAACGCACCTATATGAAGAGCTGCTACCAGTGTCATTTCTTCCTTCCATTTGGTCCTGTAGCAAGAATGGAAGATTTGTCACTCATTGGCTTTCTGTAGTCTAGTGTTTGCCAAGCATTTGACCACAGCTCCCAGGTTTTGATCTATGGTGCCTGGGATCCCAAGGTGGTCTCCTATCCAAGTATCAGTCAGACCCAGGACTGCTTAGCTGAGACCGCATATATTCAGTCCAGCAAGGCAGATGCTGCTAAAATTTCGTGGTACAAATTTCTCAAAAGCCACCAATGTGTCACAGGAGTTCTGATCCCATTTCCTCGCGCTGGGTAGGAGCTAAATTTTACTGCCCCCTTTTTAAGTTGAGATTTAAATGTCCATGTGAATTCAGTGTTCAGGAAAGTGAGGGGCAGGCTGTTTGGGCAGGTGTGGGTACCAGTGTCATGCACAGTCCAACTCAGACATTGCACCCAAGAGCTGTCTGACCCTTGATCCCCAGCGGCTTCTGCTGCTACCTTTGAATCCTGGCTTGTCTCTCATTTTCCCCAATGAATCCCTTCAAAGTGAGTCTGCTCAGCTTGGGCTACAGCAGAGTAGAGTCCCATGGCAGAGACTGGGCATTTCAAGACCCGATTTAAGTCCTTATCCTTCAGTAAGCTCTGTTCCCACTGGCCCATCTTTTCCTGACAGTAGAGCTGGTAATTGCTCTGCTGTTGTCTTTCTTCCTCTCTCTTAGATTTAAGTGCTTAAAAAGTGGAATAGAAAGAAAGCAATCAACTGGATTTGCTAGGCCACTTAGGAAAAGAAACAGGTTTCTTGCTCTTACTCCTAATCCCTGGCTTCTGCATCCTGCCAATCTCCGGCCAAAACGAATGAGTTACGAACTCATCATGGAGCTGTTGGCCGACCCAGAGGTTTGGCTGCTGCCGTGCTCTCTGCCACTGCGGGGAAGATGTGGACTCGTCCACCCTCTTCCTGAGCCAGGGGTGAGGGACAGGCTGAAGGCCATAAGGGTGCCGTGTCAGAGAGGGATGTTGGTGCACGGTGGAGGGTGGTGGTGGGACCATGATGGAGGCTTTGATTCACGCACACAACAGGCAGTCTGTTACAAAGGGTGTTAAAGGCTGTTTCCAAAGAGGATGGAGCTGGGCTGTTCTCAGTGGGGGCAGATGATGAACAAGGAGCAATGGGCTCCAGTTGCAGCAAGGGAAGTTTAGGTTGGATATTAGGGAAAACGTTCCCATGAGGAGGGTGGTGAAGCACTGGAACAGGTCACCCAGAGAGGTGGTGGAGTCTCCTTCCTTGGAGGTTTTGAAGACCCAGGTAGACAAAGCCTTGTCTGGGATGATGTGGTTGGGGCTGGTCCTGCTTGGAGCAAGGGCTAGACTAGATGTGACTCCTGAGGTCCCTTCACACCCTCATTTTCAATGATTCAGTGTTTCTACGAATTGGTGAACACATCCCCCAGGGCTCCTGACCTGCTGCATAGAGGGTCTTGCCTCTCTGCTCAGGATCAGACCAGTTGCCACATTTGGGGTCAGGAAGCAATTTGACCCCCGGGTCAGATTGGTACGGACTTGGGATGGGGGGGTTGCTTTTCTCTGTAGTGGGGGGCACGGTCTCTACCTGGGATCTCTTGAGCGTATACTGACTACCTTTGCAGACTGCGGATGTTGGCTGCTGTGGTCCTCCTGCTTTACCTGCAGCAGGTCCGGCGGTCACGTCTTGTGCTGTGTCAGGGTGGATGGTAGTTTTCCTAAGAGTTTAAATTATGGATTGTACAGGATGGTTTGGATAGGGCTGATCCTGCCTGAGGCAGGGGTTTGGACTGCGTGACCTATGGAGGTCCCTTCCAACCTGACTTCTTTATGATTCTGTGACAACCTGGAGGGGTAGTTGAAAAGGGTGAAAGGGCAGCTCACTCCTCCCTCTGCTTTACAATTTGGTATCTGGCCTCTAAATAGGGATGTGGACTGGAAAGGGGAGGGCCCTCCAGGCTGTAACGTCCAGACCCCTGTATTTGCAACTCGACACGTGTCCAAAGGATCCTAGTCCCCTCCAGCCCCACGTGCACACCACAACCACAAAGCATTTGACGGAAAGAAAACCCTGAAACGTACCCCAGGTGAAAAAAGCAGAGGGAGGGAGAAACAGGCACTTGCAATGCTTTGACCTTGCAATGGCCCTGTTGCTGCTTGGACTGAGGAGTTATTGTTTAAGCGGCATGGACATCTATACACTAAGAACCACGTGGAGACTTCACCTGCTTACTTTGCATCTGGCGGCCCATGGCAGCGGCTTTCCAAACACTACCACACCAGGCCAGGCTTGAATCGATGAGGAGGAAGGCTCATTGCATTTTTATTTCCTTGTCTAAAATATATATGGGCACGGACCTCTTCTTCTCTGTTTCTTAGATGCCTCAGAGAGTGTTCCCTTTAAAAATTCAAAGCCTCTGGCTTTGGTTTCTGCTTTAATATTCTGTCTGTGTCTATCAGTGGTTTTGTGTAAATGTTGGGCCAGCAGAGTAGTTAAAGCCACAGTTTATTTTAGTTCAAAATATGGACACAGGCTCTCCAGAGGGACAGATTCCCTGGAGTGGAATCATTTACAGCATCAGCTAAAAGGTCAGCAAACCGGCTAAATCTTTGAGGCTGCGGTTTTTCAAGTCATTGCTTATATCAGGATGAACTGCAGGCCTCTCTGACCTTTTCATGCTTCAGGATAGTAATATCAGTCTTTCCTCCATCCCTTTGGATCCAAAACCAGGAGCAGAAATAAGACACGAGATAAAACTGGCTGGCCCACTTTGCTAGGCAGGGGTGGGGAAAGAAATCCATCCCTCCAACATGAGCTGCAGAGGCAAAGGTGCTATTGTCCAAGACAGGCTGGCGGTGGGGGAGATGGAGGATGAGATGGTAACAGTACCTGGAAACACTCTTTGCAGCAGGTCTCTCTGGCTTCTTACCAGTCTGCAGTGCCTGTGAGTCAATCTTCATGGCTTTAAAAATCAAGACTCTCGGATCCGCTGCTGACCTGCGTTGTGACCGTGGGTAAGCCGCTTCGCCTCCGCCCTTTGGTTTAACCCCCTGTAAAACCAGAATGCTAATGCTTCCTTCCCAGAGACACGAAAAGTTCACACGTCTGAGAAGCACTAAGCACTTCGAGGTCCTGGGACTGAAGGTCTTGTGTAAGCGTATTACCCTGTGAACTCCACTGCCCCTTTTGACCAGCAGCTGCTGCTTTATGAGAATGGGAGCTGGTCTGGCATTTGTCCATGGCATTTCTGACAAAAGAGCTTTAATCTGTTGAAAGCAGGACTTGTCTTGGGAGCATTGACTTTCACTGGGGAAGGTTTCTTAGCCCCAGTGTAAAAATTCTGGTCGAAGCCAGAGAGAGACACCCAGCCAAACAGCTCCGAGGGTAGGGTATCCACTTTCTGTCTTCTGCAATGCAGTAAAAACGAAGACTTTGAAAACATGGGCTATTTGATGAGTAATTTTCAGGCCCGTGGGAAGGGAAAAACTCAAATGCATGCCACATTTCATGACCCCTTCTCTGTGGGGTCATTTACCTTCAGAAAGAGCCAGCTGCTTTTTGCTGTGATGCACTTGAGAAAGAATGACTATGAGGGTATGCAGCCGCTGGTAAAGTCCTCTCCATATGATTAACCTGGGAATCCATCCCAGACCCAGCTTGCAAGTTCAATGCTTACATCCTGGATGTAATCCTACATCCTGGATTCAAATGGGATCGCATCTTCCTGCCACACTTTCCTCCTTTCTAGCTGTTGTGGTCCAGATGACATGTAGCCCAGGGAGAGGTGCTCTTCTGTCTCATGACGGTGTGAAGACTGTCTCATGTACTGCACTTTGTCCGGAGCCAAACAGAGGGTAGTGGGATGCAGCTTTTTATGCAAAGTTAATGTGACCTTCAGAAACTTGGCAAGTTGGCCCTGGAGCCACGGTCTGTGTCTTTTTATAAAGCTTTTGTCCATCTTCTGCAGCACAAGAGCCCTTCTTCTTGTGGCCATCCATGCATTTTTGGTTCCATGTCCTTGCAAAACCCTTAGTACCAGTTTCTTCATTTCCTGGATGTCAGTGGACATCTGTACACCATACCGGTGCTTAGCACTGAGGTACTTCAGAGTCATTTAGCTCTGCAAAGCCTTCTGTCCAGTACATTTCCATGTGGTTTCTTCTTTTCACTCTCAGGTTCTAGGAAACGGAGAAGAAAGAATATAAATTAGATCTTCATCATATGTCTGCTTCTCTGTTCCTGGATGACAGGTTTTCAACCCCATATATTTTGGGGGAGTGGGAACAACAGCCTCCAGGTCTGATTGACCAATACAAAGATGCATGGGTTTCTGAAAATTAGATCTCTTGGAAGCCTCTCAAGCTGCACTCAAAATTACTAGTGACTGGAAATTTAAGACCTTTCAGTTCTGGCTGTCCTGAGTTAGAGTCAAAATATGTTGATGGCATAATGCAAATCTGATGCAACCAGATGACTCCAGTGTGGTCCCGGGATGTGTCATAACTCCTTAACTCAGTTGGTGTTAAGGTGGTTTGTGGGGTTTTTGCTTTTGGGGGCTTGGGGAGGGGGGGAGACTATGATTTTTATTATTTAAGAGTCAGAAACGAGGTTTCTTCTGTCACCTGTCCTTGACTTGCATAATAATGACCCCAGGGCAGATCAGCAACCCCAATGTGGCCATCTGCCACTTTGTGCTGCAAGGAAATATAAAGCCACAGGGATCTCTTTGTGGCTCATGTTACTGACTGTGATTTGAAATGATCCCACAGGCAGCACTGTTGATCCCCTTGACTGATGCCAGTGCTGTTTTACGGGGCAGAGGACAGCAGACCTTTGCTTGCCTAAACCAGAAAGGATTAGTTACCCGCGGTTCTTTTAGCCCCGACAGCCTGCGCTGCAGCTTCCCGTGTCTGCGGGGGAATGAGTGGAAGCCTGGCGTTCCCCGACTGCTTTCATACTGCACAAGTATCTGCTTCTGATCTTCAGCAAACTTTGTCTTTGGGAATTGTGATTTGCTCTGTTTACTTACTTGGTTGTAATGCTGGAGCTTGTGTGGCTGCAGCATTAAAAGGTGGCAGCCTAGGACCAGGGGAGACTCTGCACTAATTTTTCTGGGTATAAACTAAACATTTAAAGTGGTTAATCCAGAACACATCACAGGATCGTAAGTCCTTCTTGAGACCCAGTCCAAGTAGGGAGATGGTCAGAGTACAGCCATTGGTTTGAGCATGATGAATGGTCATGCTGGAAGGGTACAGAGCTCTGCACACACAGCTCTTCGCTACACCAGGAGGCATGAATGTCCCGGCAGTATATGTTAGGGGAACTAAAAGGATGCTAAAAGATAGTCTTGAGCATAAAGGCAAAGCCTTCCATGGCACAATCTCATCAGAGTCTGGGACAGACATTGCACAAACTGGTCTGACTTAAATCAGTTAAGTCTGCTACTGCATTCAACCAGGTTTATCTTAAACCAGTTTCAGCTATTTTGAAACTGGTTTATGTGCACTGAACTTATGTCCTGTTACAGGTTTAAATCAGTTTCTGATTACTTCAGCTGGTTTATATGTAATGTATGCCCATAGCCTTTTATGCCAGGGAGGGTGTGCAACTCCAGAAACCTTCACAAAGGGTAGAAGCCCTATTTTGTAACCTCTTTTTACCAAAAACAGTTGGAAATTTATGCTTTTCTCCAATAGGAACATCACTTTTTGCTTCTCTAGACACTCGTTCTTTCACCCCCTGCCTCGGTAGTTCTTTATCTCACTCTTTCCATGAAGTATACCAGACAAAGACAAATATGCATCTGTATTTATAGGTGTTTCAATGGCCCTTCTCAGCATTGTCCAGAATTGGTCTGGCTCCATATGTCTATTTTACCCTGACCTTTTCTGTCAGTCAGAGGAACACCAAACCATAGGCTCCGGGCTAATCTTGCAGCACGCTCTATTATTGGAAGGCAGAAATAAGAAGTAGCTCAGCAGCCTTCAAGAAAGAAGCATTGGCTGCATCTCAGTTATTACAAAGCCTGCGAGAAGTTTGCATCATTGGTAAATCCAGAAAGTGGATGTGCAGGAGTTCTGCTGCATTCCCCGCAGGCATGAATCAAGCAGGGAGTTTTTTTCCTGTGTTGTCTGGACTCGGGGATGGAACAGCTTTCAGTTTGCATGAAAGGCTGAGGAGAGTCTCTCCTGCATTTCCCGAGAAGGGGAGCAGGACTCCTTCAGCAACGACTCCATTAATCATTGCTGCCCTGATCTAGATTGACTTATTCAGTGCATGAAGCAGATCATTAACAGCACTGGGGATTTTCCCTCATCCTGTGGCAGAGGGATCAATGGAAATAATAAACAAGCATGCGCAAATGGGCAGGTAGATGAGCGCATGAGCTTTCTTGTTCATGCTCAGAGACCTTTGTAATATCCTTCAGCTTTCCCGTGTGTAGCAAAAGGTCAGTGGTATCTCCCAGTCTCCTGGGTATCCCTTCTTGCAGATGGTATTTACAGCTGGGCAAGCCTCAAACATCTTTGACCTTTTTAATTATTTTTTATTTGTGCAATTTATACGTTCTTTTCTTTTCTTTTTTTTTAAAGATGACTTTTTGGCCCTTTACAACATTACACGTAAGGCGGGTTGTGTATGTTGGTTTGTTCTCTAAGGGGCAGATCCTCTCCCTGCAGGAAGAAGTAACTGTAAATACGATTATTTAAAACCTTGCTTTCTCACTGAAAAATCTGGAGCCTCCTGTACGTGGGTGAGGAGGATACAGCTGTTGGCAGGCACCCGGGAACTTTTGAATAGTTTAAAATATTTAGCTGTGTGCTTGCTCTGTGTTCTGAGCGATGTAAAATAAATAGACACATAAATCACCCCTTAAATATTCCGTTCCGTGCCGGGCAACTGGAAACAACAGATGGATGCTTACGGGTGGGATTTCATGTTACGATAAGTTTAGCAATGGGCTGGAAACTGGAATGCCGGAGCTGAGCCCCCTTAAGCAGTGGAGCCATCTGCATCTGTCTTGGGAACATCACGAATCACCCCCACTGTATAGAAACCAGTAACAAGCCCTTATCCGACACCAGCACTTCTTGAACTTCGGGGGATCTGGGATCCAAGTCCATATTGGTGGATCTCTCTTATTTCTGCTTTCACTATGTCTGTGGTACCAGCCTGATCTGTTCAGATAATGAAGAGTCATCTCCTCTCTGCCTCACCCAGAAACAAGCTGAGAGTCTAAACCACTGGATCCTGAGCTGTGCAGATCGGGCAGAGGTGGTGCAGGGCAGGCTTATGGGTCATCTTTGCATTGCTCTGTGCACCGGTTGGTCCTGCTGCTCTGAATTAGAGCGGCTTGGATGTGGGCTGCCAGCACCCCTAAGAGTTTGGCAGCACAGCTGAGGAGGAGCATCCTGATCGTGTGTCCCTCAGCCGTGCTTGGTTTTCTTTTCAATGCTACCAGCAAGTTGGCATGGTGGAATAGCCTGTCAGCTCAACACCATCCGAGAGATTTTTCCTCGCGTTGTAGGGATGCTCCAGAGGGCAGAATACAGCTGCGATAGGGTCAGATGCACCGGTGGTGTTGTGTCAAGTGGTGAAACCAGCCCTTGGGCTTTCCTGTGCAGGCTGGAGTTAATTTAGAACTAGACTTGTACCCAGAAATCCATTTGTTAGCTTTAAATACAGGTTAAACTGCAGACAACTAATGACAGCCCATCTCCCCTGAGCACATTTCTAAGTGAGTAATAAGAACACGTCTTGCAGTAATCTGGATGGCTGCGCGGGTGGTAGTTCTTCTTCAGCTGACTCAGTGGCCCCAGTGCGTGCATTTTGTGGCTGTGCGCGCGCATTGGTCAGATGTACGAGCAAGCAGCTGTTCTTTGGGCCAGGTCATAAACCCCTGAATTTTACACTTCGCCCTCGATGGTAATCTCGGTCTAGTTTCCTCACTGTGCCGCCTGCACGTCGTGTTGACACGTCTTGTGTCCTTGTTGGTCTGCTGCTCCTTAGAACGTAGCTCGTGCTATTATTGTCTGCCTGGAGGAATCACAATGAATGTCGCTTAACAAGACTGCAATAAGAATAAGAAACAGCGGGGTAATAAATCCATGCACCAGAGTCAATCTATTACCTTATCATGTTTAGGGATAAATTTGGTCTCATATTGCCTGCATATGCAGATGTGAATAGTTTGTAACAGTGCCATTCCCTTTCTAGAGAGGTGATAGATGAGAGCAGCATAATACTATGGCTTGAATAAGATTTATCACTGGAAAGGACAGGATGGGATGGTGTGCACTGTCTGTGATCATGATCAGTGTGTGTGGGGATAGGCAGGCAGTGGGCTATCTCATTTGCTCTGTGCACCGTCTGTGGTTTCATAGTTATTTCTTCTGCATCCTCCAGTCAGCGTGTTGTGTTTGGGGCGGGCTTCTTGTCTCAGCTGAGCAAGCTTCTGCTAATATATCTGGCAGAATAATCTACCTGGGATGGCCCTGCTTTGAGCGGGGAGTTGGACTAGATGACCTTGTGAGGTCCCTCCCAGCCCCGTTTTTCCTCTGTAATTCTAACCTCTAACGCTGGGTCACTTGCTTTGCCTTAGTAATGGGAACCTTAGTGGCGCTAGCATTGCAAAACCTGCCAGTGAATTCCTTGCAGATGTGAATGCCTCTCTCCTCTTCCCCGCCAATTCCTTATTTCAGGTAAAATGTGTGAAGGGTTGTTGTTGGGTTTTTTTGCTCAAGGTGAAAGCTTCTCCCGCAGTAATCCTGCAGAGCCCAAGGCAAACACCTTGCCTTCTGTGCTGCATCCTCAAAGCCATGGTGCTGCATTTGGCTCAAAACACCTTCTTCTACTTCTGTTTAGAGTCCAGCATCCCTTGTGAAAATGAACCATCATAGCAGCACCTTCATTAACAGAAACTTGCAGGGGTAGGGAAGGGGAATTGGGCACAGGGTGGGTGGGAGAGAGGGACACAGCTGACGTCAGCTTCCTGGTATGGGGGGTGTTGGTTGTAGCCATATTAGTCTGAGGACACAGGCAGACAGGGTTCTTTGGGTAAATGTGATATCTTTTATTAGATCAACTAAATAATTGGAAAAACTGTTCTTTGCAAGCTTTCGGGCACAAACACCCTTCTTCGGGCATAGTGAGAGTCTGCCTGAAGTAGGGTGTTTGTGCCCAAAAGCCTGCAAAGAACGATTTTCCCTACTATTTAGCTGGTCTAATGAAAGATATCACATCTACCCGAAGAACCTTGTCTGCCAGCTCCCTGGTATGGCACTCCTGGCTGAATGAATAAACTAGATTTCTAACAGTGCTCATGATTTCTTTTAGGCATCCACAATGAATCCATTGAAAGGTTATGGAGCATCCTCAACGTCTCCTGGGGACTAGTTATAAAGAATGGTATTTACAAGAGGGAAAACCATAAATCTTTATGACCTTCTTGCAGTTAGAGGCATTTAAAGTTGCATTATTCTTTTTTTCCTGGAGACAAGGCTTTGATAAAACTATCTGTCAGTTAACTTAAATAATCTATGGACAACTGGTTCCTTCACCAGAGAAGAGGAAAAATGACTTGGTTGATTTTCCTTTTTTTTCCCCACTTGTCAGAGAGTTTTTTTTCAGACGATTAAAGATAAATGCAATGTTTTGATAGGTTCTCTGAGGCACATTTACCTTGATAGGAGGTAAAAAGGCCCTTTAGGTCACCGTTGTCTTCCTTTCTGATCTTCTTGTCAGATTGGTGGTGATAATGGGACTGCGGAGAGTTAAACAAGGGAATCTCTGTCTTTCAAATCATTATGTTTGATACCTGCTGTCAGATTTTCACAAATTTCACATTCACCACGTGCATTCAGACACACAATAAATTAGCGCCTCATATTTTCCTGGCTACGTTTGATAGCATCCCTATTAAATTATTTAAAGCAACATTATCATGTGTTTTGATTGCTACTTTCATCCTGTTATTTATTTATTTCTTTATTTTATCCCATAAGACACTTGAAAATATTCTCTCTTCCTATGCTGAAAGCAGTCGCTGAATGCTGGTTCTGTCATGCCCGATCAGTTGTCATTAGATCTTTGCAGTTTTTTTGGTAGCTGGGTTATCTTCTTAAATGCAATTGCAGTGGTGTTGCTTACATTGAGGTTATAAAGAAGGGGTGAGAGGCTAAGACTTTTCAGTCTATACTTAGCCCAGATCTACATGTAAGTTTTGAGCCAGTTCACCCACCTCAGTTGGGGGCATGTCATTTTTTTACCAGAATAACTACACAGGCATAGCCCCTAGTGCAAGGGTGGGCAAAATGCGGCCCATGGGCCATTCTATCCAGCCCACGGGGCCCCTAAAAAATTTAGAAAATTAATATTTATCTGCCTCTGGCTGCTTGTCATGTGGCCCTCGATGGCTTGCCAAAACTCAGTAAGCGGCCCTCTGCCCAAAATAATTGCCCACCCCTGCCCTAGTGTGTGGACGTGCCTTACACCAGCGTAGTTTGTTCTGCTTCCTGTATAGAAATAACTGTGTTGGTATAAATCCACATTGTATTAATATAGCTGCATCCACACAAAAGGCATCCTACTGCTTTTATTATACCAGTGGCATTAAAGCAGCACAAGTCCAGTTTGTAGACATGCCTTTATAGCGTCGGGTCTGCACTATGTATTTACAGATACTTATACAATTGTCTGGGCATGACGGGGAGAGTATGGACCATGCATGGGCAGCTATTGTTCAGTCCCTGGACTGGTCTGCCCAAAGACTGCGACCCATCTTCACCCCAGCCCTCTTGAAGAGGCTGCCTTGCAGCTGAGCTGTGCAGGATAGATGAGGCTCCCTAAGTGTGGTCTTAAGATGAACAAACCTTGCCATTATGAAGGAGAGGCAGCCTTTGACTGTAGCTTCTTTACAAGCACTGTAGCATGCTAACTTCCCCATGCACCAGAGTAACAGGAGTTAACACCCTCAACCCTAAATCAGTCAAAGACTTAGCAAAAGGCCTCTATATCCAAAGGGCAACTGTAGAAGAGATCAGCTAGAGCTGCCGCTTGTTTGCTCCAAGCATACACAGAAGAACAACCGAGTGTCAGGCAGCGTGACTGGTCACTTCTATCACACACCAGTGTTTTGATTCCTTGAATGCAGCTATTAGTAATAAAAGCAGTGGCTTCCAGGGTCATTATTCTTCCCCTTTCTTGGGTGCTTGCAGAGCTTGCATTTAACTTTATTCTTGTCACACTTGCGGAAAAGAAATATCTGTGCGCACGGTCCCAGAAAATTTGGGAAAACATGTCTAGACCCTTGTCTGGCTTCTCTCTACCAAACAAAGAGCTGCGGGAGCCCTTTTTCTGTGCTGTGCCAGCCAGGGTCCTCTCTTGATTCACAGATACTCGAGTGTGAATGCTTAAAATGTGCTTCCTGCCAATATTTGTGTGAGAGTCCCTTTAAACAACAGTGAGAAAAACATGCAGCAGGGAACAGTGAGCATGGCAAAGCACATTCATTTTTCAAATACAGGTCCATAAGGTGTTTTTTTTGTGATCCTCTTGAATGGGCAGTGATACCTGTACAGGTAGTATCAATTATCAGGGGGCAGTCTAGTCACCAGAGACCACTTTAAATCAGCCCTAGATGCACTGCATCGGATATTCAGGACTAGCCTCGACTTTTTTTGGGTGCCATTTTATATCCAACAATAGTATATCTGCTTGCATGTTTTCACCTACAGCTTACTCTAGCTATAGATACTTGTGCATGCCTGCAGATCCGTTACCATGTGGCCTCACTACTAGTATTTGGCCTAGTGATTAACAGGAATCTTGGTTTTCTAATAAAAAAAATCCCCAATTTTCAGGTTAAAAAAAGTAACCCAAAAATCACATTTTTCCAAAATCAGAATGAAACCCCCCCATACACACACACACACACACACACACATTTTTTAAAAATTTTAATTCACCACAACAA
>NW_017729000.1:3334146-3338104 GCF_001723915.1 Gavialis gangeticus | reverse complement strand
CCCCCCATACACACACACACACACACACACACACACACACACACACACACACACACACACACACACGTGTGTGTGTGTATGTATTAGTGGTATTTCATTTTGATCACAGAAAAATGTGGATTTGGGGTTACTTTCTTTAACCTGAAAAGTGGGGATTTTTTTTTTATCAGGCAAAACCAGGATCCCTGGTGATTAATTACAAGCTAACCTATTTGAGAGCACACAGCTGGAGATGAGAGAGCCTCCATGTCTGGCCTTTCAAGGACTGTGATGCTCCACCTTATCCACCTCCAATAAGCGATGCCTTTTTTGTTGAGCCCTGGAGTGGCTGCTCAAGGTAGGTTTTGCCGTGGGAGAGTGTTAAGTATTTCAATATCAGTACAGCCGAGATAATTGATTGTTCAGGGCTGTGATTGGCTGAATCACTCTCTTGTCCACAGAGGATTTCCATCCTCACAGCCCATCTTCCACTTAATCCTGTGGTGCTGTCGTGTTGGCATCACAATCATTTCCATGCCAACAAGCTGTGCTATCAAAAACATAGGATTAGGACTTCACTGCAGGAACAAGTTGGGACAGCTGCGGGGACTGGAGAAATAACATTTGGGTAAACAAAACTATCCACCAAGAATAGTAAAAGGGAGAGAAGAGTCATTAGGATACTCAACTCCATGCTCAGTAAACGGGCTCTGTCTTGTTCATTTGTGTTTTAAAATTTCAAGCACCAGACCATTTTCTTCTTGCAGCAGCCTTTCTTTTAAATGTGGCCATATCATTGGGAAAGCTTGTCTGGTCAACCTGTCCCATTCTTTTTAGCACTGTTTCAACAGAATTTCTTCTGTTTCTTGTTTAATTTGTGGTATATTTGTAGACAAGGGGATTCGTGTTCCAAAGGGCTGAGTCCTGGCTTCTTTACTGTGCCCACAAATTTGCACCCATAGATTGCTTGATTTGTCATGCAAATCAGAGTTTTGCTGAGTGCAGGTATCTGACTTGTATCCTTAAAGGAGTCATTACAAACACAAGTTCCCAACCTGCAGGTGTCCAGATGTTATGGGTATGGCTTGCACCCAGAAAAGGAAGATGCATGTTTAAAAACTTGGCTAAAATATTAAGTGGGCCACATGCTTCAGTAGGTACCTTGTATTTATCCCTGGTGATACAGGCCAGTTTAGTTGTCCTGGCCCCTGTTCTGTTTGAAGATACTCATATCCTTCGTAAAGAAAATCCGAAGTCTGAAAGTGAAGGCTCAAGTAACCTTGGAAATTCCCTCTCACACATGCAGATGTGTGGCTTGCATCATGCCACGGAGCAGTTTGAAGAGAAATGACATTGTGTCACATACTTCATGAACCTCACAGGGGAAATGGAGTGCTACGGCTCCAGACAGCCAGCCATAGTTACTCCCAGGGAAAGTCTGCTGCTTGCTCTCTCTGCTGCAGTGAAGATCCCTGCATGAAGCGTTTTCTTATGTGTTGAAACATGGAGCAGGATTGCTGAGACAAATTTTTTTTTACTGACAATCTGCAAACACTTTAGTGATGACCAAACTTTTTTTACTGACATACATTTTACATAATGGAAATGTAACTCTTCTGCCAGGCCCCAAGCAGGGACCTGGTTCAAAATGGGTTTAACACTAACCATAATAAAAGGTTTGGTTGTCAGTAAAAGGTTTTCACTAAAAAAAATAATTTGAGTTGGCAGTTCTGCTTGATTGTCCCTATTGTATGGGTCCCCTACTCACCTCCATGCCCTAATGCCCCTTATTGCATCCCACACTGTGCTGCACCCCTAGTCCACCCCACAGGTTTGCCCCTGCTGGCTCTGCCCCCTCTGTCCTGGCACAGACCCCCCCTAAAGAAAAACTACTGCCTGCCTGTGAGGCAATCAGTGTTATAGGCAGCAATCTCGCAGCAGCCGCACATGGTTGGTGGCAAAGGCTTCCTGCAGGGTGCTATGCTTCCTCTCAGCTGTTGGGTGGTACTTCACTGCTCTGTCTGTCCTTCAACATCCAGCCTTGTTCAGAGACAAAGCTTCAGTCATGCTCTATTTGCTTAGGGTTTTTACAGATGGCTCAATTTTTTTAATAGACTCCATGGAAAGGTGTTTTTGGCTTGCTTTTTATGGTCTGTCCATAAACTTTTAGAGAGTTGGCAGTGCTGATGGGGAGTGAGATAGGACTGGACCAAATGAGAGGTATTATCTGTGGATTATCAACTGTGTAATCCCCTCAGTTCAAGTCTCCAACCATCTCCCCATAATTACTCAGTCTTCTGTGTTTGGGACTATGCATAGAGCCAAACTAGGCTCTATGAGGTGCCAATCTGCAAGCAATGTTTTTTTGGTTTGGTGGAGAAAAATTGCTCTTGAAGTTCTGCAATGACATGTGGGATAATTGCTTATGATTCACAGGCATTGTAGGGGAATGTAGCAAATCACAATGATGTGGAGGAATTTTACTGAGGCTGGCAGTTTAATAATAATGGGAATATGCTATACAGTGGATGGAGTTGCTAGCGTCTCAAAGCTCTCTGTGCCCTTTACTTTAAAATTAGGAAACAGATGGCCCATTGGAGTCTCTTTCTTTTTTTCCCCCCAAGTAAAACTGTCTGCAAGTGCTTATTTTGTGCTAAAAGCACCCATCTGCTTGCTATTGTTGATTTTTACCTGTGAAAAATAAATACAGGAGAGTGGAAACCTACTTGGTACGTGACCTTGATGCTCAGAGCATCAGGCACCCACAGTGCTTTCATGCTTCTGTTTGCATGCATTTCTGCTGTGGCACAGAAATGTATATTTAATAACCTAAGTGTGGTGCTAAATAGGTTGAACTGGGCTGTGGGACGTGTGCATGAGGTGTTTTGCTGTGATCTAGGGGAAAGGGCCTTTTCTCTAATGGGTGTTGCACTGTGGTCCTCTGAGCAGTACAGCTGTGTTCCTCGGCTTCTTACTTTTCTGGTTCCTGAATGCTCTTGCACTGCTCTTTCCCTTTGTGCTGGCCATGTCCAGGGGTGCAGGTGATTTGCCCAAAAAATCTTGCAATGTAAATAGAAAATCCGAGTCACAATTTACTGGGCAGATTGCTTGTTTAGAGGAACACTATGTCCTGTGGTTTCAGCACGCTTCAAGCGACATCTCCTCGTTTCACATCATCTTCCTTTTTGGAGTCCTGAAGATCCTTCTCCATTTCACTTGGATTTTGCACCCTCTGACCCTGTGTGATGAATGCCAGGCTTTTGCCCAGAGATTTCTAAATGGGATTCTCTTCAGTGCCATTAGGACTGGGAATTGGTTCCTTCTCTAAAAGGCACTGGACCAGATTTTCATCCTCCTCCTCTGATAATAGGGAGTTCATCTGATCCCACGCCAACCGTGTAAGTGTGGTCTGTCACTCCCAGGCTTCAACCAGCTCATTTGTTCTCCTGGTGAGCTCAAGACCCATTTTCTGTAGACTTTTTCCATCCAGACTTTTGCCTGGATGAAAACACGAGGTGCCATGTGAGCAAAAATGCGGGTCCGTAAAACAGACCTCATAGGTTTGGCAACCAGCTTGAGGTGCATTTGAAAATGCACCCTCTTGCAACAGGTGCATCCCAGGAATAAAACCGTGGAGGATGGTGGAGTCGCAGCAGCAATGAATTTAAGTGACTGGATTTAATGCATTCAGATAGAGAGTCTGGAGGGGAGATTATGGGCATGTTGTAGCTCTGCCTACTTACTGCCACTGTGAAATAGGGACTTTTTTGGTTTTTTTTTACTTGGTGTGGAAGAAAATCATTGTTGATTGGCAACAACTCCTTACAGTCCGGGTGCATTAAGCAGAGATTCACACACAGACAGAGAAATCCCTTCGCTACCTCCCCCCACTGCTCCACTGCTTCACCGGCAATGCAACTGCTCCAAATGGAAGGTGACTGTAAAATAATGAGGACTACTGTCCATCAATCCCTACCAG
>NW_017729000.1:3287498-3329146 GCF_001723915.1 Gavialis gangeticus | reverse complement strand
TTTGGGTTTTTTTTACTTGGTGTGGAAGAAAATCATTGTTGATTGGCAACAACTCCTTACAGTCCGGGTGCATTAAGCAGAGATTCACACACAGACAGAGAAATCCCTTCGCTACCTCCCCCCACTGCTCCACTGCTTCACCGGCAATGCAACTGCTCCAAATGGAAGGTGACTGTAAAATAATGAGGACTACTGTCCATCAATCCCTACCAGCAGGTCAGGGGAGAGGTGAGATTGCAGCAGTCGGCTAAGAACTGTCTGAGGGAGAACTAATAATGGATAAGTGCAATAAATAAAAAATGAAGGTGGCCCGTACAATGGGAAGGGAACTTGATTAAAAGGAGCAGGGGCTGGGGGAGGCAGTAAGATTCGTGATTTCTTCAGGGCAGCTTAGGAAGGAAAGTAAAGAAGTGAAGCCATGATGGAGTGGGGCTGAGCCTAGGAGCCACGAGTGCTCTTTCTTTGCCCTCATGGGGTTCAGTTCTGGTTTGTGGTGGGCTCCCTTGCTACCCGTTTCCAACACATTTTGGGGGTCTGAATGCCCATCCATACTCAGATCATAACTGACCCTTTATGATGCTTGCTTATGTTTGGCCTCCTCCCAGTTTAAGTGCTCTTTCAGTAGACAGAGGAGTTAGCAGTGCTGTCTGCAGCACTCCAGATGGGATCCTCATTCTGAGCTAATCCAAATGGTCTGTGCTGGCAGAAAAGCCTGGGCTGGGATCTGAGCAGCACATTTGTAATTCAGGCGTTTCCTGAGCTCGGATCCTGACACTGTAACTCACTGTGTGGTATCAGCTGGCTAACGTTTCTGCCTGAGTTTCCATGCCCATAAAATGGGGGTGCTGCTGGCTGCCTGTCTCGGTGCAAACGGATTAAGGTTTGTGCAAGGCTCTGATGGTGTGATGATGTAAGTGCTTTAAATATACCTGGGGAGTGGCCATCCAACCCCAAAAGGTTTCTGTAATGGGACTGTGGTGCGGTTTGTAGTGGTAAAAGTGAAAATGCCTTCGCATGGATGGACTCGTCCACCTTTCGCCCCGGAGCACCATAAATAAATGTAGCAGGAAAAGAAAAAGGGGAGGATGGGGGTCATTTTTCCTCTACAATTCCAGGGTCAAGGCAATTACATCAAAACAGAATTTGGAAGAGGGCAGTTGAGTCCTTCATCTTTCATTCACAAGTCAAATCCTTGGCTTGTGTTAGCTGTGCAAACCTCTAAGGGGCTGGTGGAACTGGGATAGTGCAAGCCTACTGGGGCTTGCAAAAAACAGGGAGTATGTCCACATGTAAGTTCAGACCCCTCTAGCCGTGGCTTGCTGACTGACCATCAGTATAAACTCCCTCACAGCAGTCCCCGCTGCCCCTGGAAGCTCTCCTGAGCATTAGGACTTCAGGTCAGGTTTCCCCTCACTTTGTCCCTTCCTTCAGTGTGAAGCCCAGGAAACTCACTTGTGCATGCACACACATATGCATGTGCACACACACATCCCTTTCCTGTTTCTTCCTTCTTCATTTTCTCGCAAGTACGAAAAACTTTTGTTTCTAAAGCTTACTGCTAGTTTGGGGGAGAGAGAAGGCAGCTGCTTTGCAATCAGCCTTCTCATGGTGGTTGTCTCCCTGGACATCCCACGCTTAAAACCAGACCTGCTTCTGGTGCCTCTTATCAGACAGCTCCCCAGCTGCCACTGCAGGACCTTCAAAGGGGACGTTTTCACAAGGGGAAAAAGTCCATTAGTTAATGGGGAATAAAATTCTAGTGAAGACAAGGCTATTTGTCATTGTCACATGAGTTAATGGTAGGAAATGAAGGTGGCAGAGGGGCTTAGAGTCTGCCTCAACCTACCGGTTCCTGTGAACTGTGCCAGCTTCTCCAGGATTTCACACTGTGCCAGTCCAGTCAAGGTAAGAATGCAACTTTCCCCTCCCCGTATCTGGTGAAGACCAGGCCAAAGGGACAAGAGGATGTTGCAGTAGCTGGGGAGCCATCTCAGAGCGTGTAGGGACATCTCGATGAGAAGGGAGCTCTTCTACAATCCAGAATGAAAACCACGACCTGGCTTCTTGCTGTCATACAAGCAATTGATGGTCTTCGGGTCAGCAAAATTCCAGCAGCAAGTTGCACTGGTCACCAGCATTAATCAGTTCACAGGTAGCACTGTAAGTTGGGAAACTTGACAGTGTCAGTACACCCACCCAGCAAGAAAGGGTTAAAATACACTTATTCTGCAGACCCACGTACCTCTTTAATAAAGAATGCAGAAAACAGTATGATACTCTAGAGGTAAATCTGCATCCAAAAAGATGCAAACTAAGTTCAACAAATTAATCACTTTGGAAGATTTAATTAGTGACTGATAAACAGATAGATCTCTGGGGTGCTGCTGGAGTAAGGCACAAAACTCTAGTCTGGGATTTACCTGTGACCGTCATAGCTTAGAAGTGCTTACTGATGAATTATTCCGAATGAATTAAGTAAGGTGAGGGCTGGACTCGCTCTCTTTCCCTGCCTGCCACTCAGTTGGGCTTTGCTAGTTAGTGCTTTTTCGTCATGACGGTTTGAAATTCTGGACTGGACTTCGTTGTGCTCTTTCCCACAATGCTGGTTGTCCCTATATATCGCTCAAATATCCTTCTAAAAGGAGCACTGGCCAGTCAGCAACTTGCACCTATCCTGCGATGGTCCCACTGTGTCTTGGAGCAGTGGTTTCAGAGCTCATTGTCTGGTTTTGGCACCGTTTGTCTCTCACGAAGAGCTGCATGGGCTGGGAGCAGTAACAAGTGGGCCCATATATGCAAGCAAGATTCTTTAAGTAGATGCGATATCTTTTTTTCGACCAACTGAATAGTCGGGAAAAAGTTCTTAGCAAGCTTTTGGGGGTGCAATCACTCTTCTTCAGGCATGGGAAGTCAGCATGGCTACAACCAAAAGCCCAGCTCCTTATATGCAACACATGGGAGTTTATAAAGCCAAGGCAGATGAGATTGTGCTGCAGGTTCCTGCCATGAGAGTAGAAGCCTCACTGAGATGGTAGTTGTCCTGAGGTTTCCCCATAGGGACTACTGAAAAACCAGAGTGACTGTTTTATCCATGTCCAAATAATTTCTCTCCCTTTGACATACCCAGCGAGCCCTACCTTTATCGGGTTTACTCAGATTTGCATCCTGCGCCCATCGCCTTGGCATCAGCGTGCCAGTGTTTAGACCCTGGGAGGTACAGATTGCTTATTTTAAGTCAGAAGACAAAAGAGCCTAAATATACCATGATGAAAGCTATGCCTCTGCCGCTTCTGGCCTCACTGGAAGCAGGCAGTGCTGGTAATTCTGTGTGAGAGCTGCCTCCTGTGACATTCCTGCTCGTGTGCTGACTTCCCAAGGTCTGAAAGTTTCCTCATTGATCCAAATGGAGCCTCAGCATTTCTTGAGGTTTGCTTATTCTTGCTTAGCAGGCAGTCAGGGAGCTGCCGGGGCATCGCGATGTAGTTTCTGCAGGGTCACGTATCACTACAGCATACGTGGACAACTTTATTTTTAAAAACAAAGCAACCCACTGAACCGAAAAGCTATATTCCATTATTAAAGCACCTTCAGGTTACATTCATTTAAGCAATAGACTGTCTGGCTGCTATTGAATGGCTTCCAGTGCCCTTTTAAGAAAACAGGCTTTATTTACTGCAGGTGCTCCGTCTGCAGTATAATTCGCTGTATACCAATGCACCAGCTAAGAGTGTTCACATGGATTATTTATAAGATTGGTATTTTAAATGGAAAAATAAATAATCTATGTAAACTCATTTGCTTTGTGTATCATGTGCTGTGAATTATATTATAGATTTCTGGAGTCCACTGAACTGAAAACTCGGTTAGAAGGGCCTTATGGACTAATAAATTTGCTCCAGTTGTTAGAGGGCATAAACAAAGAGCTCTTCCTATGACGCTGGGCCCTGCAGCCCTGTAGCCTCTCTGCTCCCCTTCACGTTATGCCAAAAGCTGGCCTCTCTGTGCCTGGAGACCCTGGAGAAAGGCTTGAACAGTGTCCTTCGGTAGCACTATCTATGGATGCATCGAGCTAACAGCATGGACTGGACACGACTGTGCAGTCATATGCTGTACCTGAACTGTGCTTTCCATAGCAGCCAGGTAAAAAGCAGGTAACCTTGCATAGCAGTGTGAGACTGTCTTCGAGTGGAGGTGAGCTAGCCATCACTCACAGTGGTGTTGGGCTGTCACCTGTAGACGGTGAGTATGTTGGGCCAGCTGCTACATTGTGTAAGGACATCCCAAATGTTTTAAGCCTGGGAACTGGATGGGAGACTCTGCTGCTTTGTTGTTTGATGTGAGGCTTAGCCAACAACCGGGAGACTTCAAAACGGGCAGTTTTGGACTCGTACCTGAGTGCTGCAGGAGAAACCTCTCAGTGATTTTGCTCTGTTTTAAATTGAAACTTGGTTCCCCACAGGTCAGCTGTCTCCACAAGATGGTTCTGGTTGAATTAGAAGGAAAGTTACTCAATCTAGCTAGTCCTTGCTACCATGGGTAGTAGCTAAGCTTTGGTACAGTAATTTGAATTTAGGAGTATCAGTGGATGCATATATAATGTCGGTAAGTCTATTAGCTAAGACCCATAAAGACTTGTACAAGCAAGAGAGCAGGTTGAATTAAATAAAATATAAGTCACTGGATCCTCTTTGACTCTAGTTTCACTGTTTTTGAGACAGCCAGAGGTTAACATGGCTTCAGTAAAACAGATGAGGGGCTCCTTTGCTGTGAGGAATGTACTGAGTGCATTGAACTATAATCCTTCTCACCCCCGTCCATGCACACGATACATCTCGAGTCTCCAGAAAGAAGTGATGCCTCACTGTAGTATGCATGGAAGTGAATTTGGGGACGTGCTGGTTTGAGTGATAGTTAAGTCATGGGGCTTTGGCTGGTAGGAAAGTTCACCTGAATGGATCATTTAACCTTTGAAGATGATTGGCAACAGCACTGCTGCTTTCCGTAGGAAAGTAGCTCTTCGAGTGCTGTCTTAACAATACATGCTTGTGCAGTGAGCATCTGCATTGCCCCAGGGAAGAAAAAACGGGTACGTCATAGAAGTAGGAAGACTGGAGAGGGGAAGGGTTTGGAAATGGTGGGGGTGGGAAACACAGGCTTGCACACCTGCAGTGCTGGCTGGCATTTGCTAGTGCAGAAAAGGTAGTAGCAATTCCTTGGCAAGCCTTTGGTGGATTGTATGATGTAAATCAGTCTCCGCAGATCACAGCCAGCGTGGGGATGGAGACTGAACTATCTGCTCAGTCTTTCCGGGGCTCCTTCTTTGATTTCTTAATAACTTAATGCCTCTTGGTTATCTTATGAGTTCTGGCCCCTTACACATGGATACGGCCTTCTTCAGCCATATCTCAAATGAATGATCTGTTAACTCTACGAGGCCAGCGTGTTATCTGTTGATCTGTCAAATCCAGTATCCTTTTGCTTAAATGTTCAATGGATCTGTTTTATTTCTCTGTGAGGCAATAATCTAGGAGGGAATTAATTTTACCAAGAGGTTTTATGGGTTGGATGAATCACCTCCAAACATCACCCCCAACGAGTTCATTTCTTCATGTGTTAGATGAAGAGCAGAGTTTCTTGGCTTTGCTTAAAAGAAAAAGGAACAAGGGTCTGTCTACATTGCATCTGACTGCAGAAGACAGACTTAAGGCAGCTGTCAAGTAGCCTGCTGGGGTACAGCTAGCAGTATATCGAAGCACAACGTGCGGTAGACCTGCCCTTAACTGGCCAGCTTGATTGACAACACATCATAGGCCCATTTCCTTGGTCCCTCCCTGCCATTAAGAATAGCAGTTAATTACTCAGTTGTGTAAGATCTTGAGGCACAGACCGTACAGAGTACGCCGTTGCACGGGCTGAATGCTTTTGCACAGAGCTGTGATCAGGGGAACCTAGGTCCAGATGAGACCCTCTGATTTTTGCAGCAATAGAAATATGAACTAATATAGATTCTTTCCCCAGAGGGCTGTAAAGAGCTATGTAGCCTAAGGTACCAATTTCTTCCTTTTTTATGAAGAGATACAGGGACCAAGGCAAACGGATGAGCTAATTATCCTCCAAAAGGGTTTGCTGCTTTTGTTATTCTGTCAGGTAACATCTCCAGACGTGTCTGCATTGAGTTACAGCAGTCTGCTCAACACTTTCCTTACCATCTGCTCACAGATTACCCACCCACAGTCGGTCCAGCCAGAAGCGCGATGCAGTTCTTTGAAACTGGTGGAAGACCAGGTTGGGCGCGTTAAGAAGGCAACCTCCGTCCATGTCCACGGGCCTTTAATTAGGGTTCAGACGTCTCACCCGGCTGCGCCTTGAGTGCTTTGTTCTGTTTGATCTTTGGAGTTTGGTGGGTTTGTTTCATTTAGAAATGGTTGCTGCAGCCCGGCTGCGGCAGCTCCAGAAGAATACCTAGGGAAGATGCAGACACCGCAGCACTGGGGATGTTTCGAATGAAAGTGAAAGGCAAACAGGCATGTGTCCCCCCTGAAGATCTCTGCTGGGAACTGCTGTCTGTCTAAACAGAAATTATTAGACATCCTAGCAGTCATTTGTCTTTCTCTCTCTGTCTCTTTCAGCTTTGAACGGCAGGTCCCGTTATGTGCTTCCCACCAGTGCTGTAGTAACTGCTGGGCTTATGGGGATAAGGAAAGGCTGCTTTTACTTATTAGTCCTCTTAAGGTTTTTTTCCCCTCCTTTCTTGAAAGATTTTTTAGGTTGATACTAGACAGCCTCTCTCCCCCTGCTGCGCGTACATCCAGTGGGATGCATGCTGCGGGGGGGTTGCTGCAGCTGACCTGCAGCTGGCCAAGAAAGCTTTTGCAAATCCACTTAGGAGGGATGGGACTTTGCCTGAATTAGACAGAGGAGGGCCTGGCTTGCCCTGGGAAATGATTCACAGTAAAGTCCCTGAAGGGACATTAAACTCTGACCATAAAAGGTTGCTCCTTGCTCACCTCTGCAATGTGCAAGTCACTGGGGACGGATTCACTTTCCATGGAGAGATCGCCGTTGGTTAAAAATGTATACTGGGTAAACGTTTCAACAGACAATACACCGATCGAGTCCAGGCTCATCAGTACCTACAAGGACTCGGTTGTTTCCAACTTCATGGCAAATGCCCACCACATTGCTTAGGATATAGTTTCCATCTTTTCTTTTAAATCCAGACTGTCATGGTCAAGTAAGCAACTGCAACGCTTGACGTTATCACCTTAGCAGAGACAGAGCTTTGGAGAAGGATTTAGGTGTTGGGGAAAGCTTTGTGCCTGCTTTTTTCTTTTTGTCTTTTAAAAAGATTGTGTGATATGTGCTAGGAACCATTTCCCAGCTGAGACCAAAACTTAGTGCTGCTTTTGCAAGCTCAGCCAGAGGGATGCTTTTCTTTAGCTTGAATGACAGAGCAGCCACGCCAGCTGATGAGGAGCATCCTCACTTGAATCTCAGCTACTGTGTGGCCTTCATCTTTCTGTCTGTCTAAGCAGTTATGTCACGACAGATCCAGCATTATAGATGGAGAACTGTCCTGGGTAGTTAGATGAAGGCATGAGCATCAGTCAGTCCCTAGCAAATGCTGCAAATATGATGTAGATCTTGATATCCTAGAGTTTATAGAGATGCAGCTGTACATACAAACCCACTGTTATTAATCATTTCTCCAGCCCTAAGACACTTGAAAGCTGGAAAAAGTTGCTAGTATTGACCCTGCCAGAAAGCCTTAGCCATGCAATGCCATGTGAATTATTCTTTATGTGTTCTCTAATTTGCACAGAGCCTCTAAGATTAAAACAAATTTACAAATTATTCCGTAAGCTCAGCTTCGTGTTCAAACATCCTTTGGAAGATAAAAACAGGGTGAGATGAGATCAGCCCAGTCCTCTCGAAAGGACTGAAGTCCAGCATGCAGGTCTGAAGGGTATATTGTTGCGACAATATTGGAGGAAGAAAAGAATAAAACTAGAAGAAGTTGATGTGGATGATGGAAGATATGAAGTTAGAGTTGGAAAAATTTAGGAAAATTAATCTGCTTCCAATAGAACAGAGGAGATACAGAGAAGATGTGACTTAAACACATAGAGAAATTAGGTGTCACTCAAATTGTCTGACAAGGCAACAGGCTACAAAGCAGGAAAGCCTGCACTGATGGTAAGACAGCACTGGGCACTAAGGGAGGTTAAAGAAGATATCTCTGCACAAAGAGTAGCAAGGAGATGCAGACTCCCAAAGGCAAGGTGCAGAGTGGGTTGACTCTGACACGTATCTGTCTGTGGCTGCTTGGGGACAGCGAGGCAGCCCCTGGAAAGAGGAGAGCCCTGGGGATAGAAGCAGAGAGAAAACATAATTGTGATTCACTCTTACCACCCTGAGCTCAGGAGCTGAAAATGGTTGTAAAGCTGCGCCCCGAGGCTCCCTTCCCAGGATCTTAGTTTCAAGTGACACGTGTTGGGAGCTCATAAGGTGTATTGGGAGATTCCTGGGATCTCAACTCATTTCTCACCCGGGTAAAGCTCCCAGGAAAGGGCATGGGGATGTTGCTTGAGCAAGGATTGCCATCAAGCTCTGAACCTTGGGGGTCTGGTTCAGGACCCTCTTCCCTCTAGTTTCATTATGCCCCTATTTAACATGTTGGCTCAATGGAGGGACATAAAAGGTCAAATGAGACCTACGTGCGATGGCTGGAGTAATGCTGGGATCACTCATGATGTGGGCAATGGCTTCTGCATTTCTGCTGGCCTTTCCCTCACCCCATAGTGTGCAGAAACACGCCTGGCATCATCCCACGAAGTGATGGCCAGGCGGGACAGGTACTCTGCGAGCCCAGCATGAAGGGAGCAAGCACCCTGCATTAAGATAATCTTTGATTTCCCACAAGGAATTTTTTTCAGCATTTCACTGAGCAAACTGAAATGGTTTCCTCATTTCAAATTCAAATTCCTTCCAAATTGGTCTGAACAAGGACCCAGTTCAAACCCATGAGAACCAAACCTTTCAAGGATTTTTGGCCCCCTCAAAAGCATGGGGCTGTTGGTAGGAATGACAGCTTTTATTCTCCAGTTCCCTTTGTTTTGATGTGAGTTACTTGTAATATAAATGCAATTAGATGGAGCAGAGTCCCTCTGACTTGGAGTTTTGCCCTCTGTCACATACGCCGCAGGCATTATGCTGCAGGCAGTAGCTAAAATGGGATCTAAACTATTAAAAACCCCAGAGGCCTTGACTTAAAGCTCTATTTTATGTTAAAAAGGGAAGGTTAAATTACTTTCCCTTTATACTAATGCCTGCTCAGCAGGGATGGTACGCTGAGACTTGTGGTAGATCGAAAACATCCCCATATCTGGAAGAAGAACAAAACGATTTAGGTCTATTTTGAACCTCCCCTTCTCCCCCCAAAAAGACCCCCCCAGGAGATGCAACAAACTGTGTTGCTGAAGACTATATAGATCTTCCAAAACTTATAAAGACCAGCTTTGTATATAAAAGGTGTCTGTGCACAATCATGGGCTGCTTGCTCGCATGCCCATTTGTTTGTAGTCTTAGGCTTACATTGTCCCCGGTTGCAAGTTCAGTTGTACAAACATGCAGGTGTTTCCCGGGGCAGTTTCTCACTACTCTTTTTGGTACATTGTTGGATCAGCAGATCCCGCGGATGAGACAGAGGCTCCTCGTTTTTCCACACCGTTTGCTATTTTTACTGCCATATGAATCAGGGTATAATCTTCACCATTCGGTCCAGTTTGCATCGCTGCTCTCTTTTTACAGCGCTCTAGATCAGGCTATGCCCAGTCACTTCGTTAGACCGTATATGCAGACATCAGCTACTGGAACTTCCCTGCAATTGATTTTTCTGGAGCTTAATGGGAAAAATATATATGTTACCAGTAAAATCTCATCCTTGCCCCTCCCTGGATGGGCTGGGGTGAGGACCTGCCGTGGGTGCTCCTGGTGAGTTGTTCTCCACTCCATGGATATTCACGCTGGCCAGAAAGTGAGCACTTGAAGTACTGATCAATGTGCGCAAGGGCAGCAGGACGTGGAGTGGTGGAAGTAATAGGGCTGTTTCACTTCACCGTGGTCATAAACTGTTGCTACACTTGTTCTTTTCAATTACCTGCAGCAGCCGCCGTCGGAAAGGGTGGTAGCAGAGAGCCCGGGCTGGAGAGGATCATTTAAAAAAAGGATGGCAATCACGGTTCTTGCTGTCTCACGTTTCTAGCGTGGGGGAAAAACCCACTTCCCAAGCTGCTGACTATGCCAAAGCTCTGCCCTTGGCGGGGTCACGGGTGGACCTGAACATCCTTTGCAAGCACTAAGGGCATTAATTATACAGGAAGAAGTCAGAGGCTGGGCAGGCGAGATGCTATCTCATGAAATAAATCCCTTATGAATGCGAGCCACTGGAAATCTTACCTTTTAATGGAGGACTGCTGCAGTTAGATACAATACCATAGAGAGCTAAATATTTATTACCCGGCTCGTGAGTGTGCTGGGGACAACAATTAACACTTCCATAGTGAAGGTTTCTTCATTTGTCAATCTGGTGGCTGGACGAAGGCCAATTCCTTTTAGGCTGAGATGTTTTCGGGCCAAAAGTGAGTCCTCCCCACCCCAAAAGTATGATCAAAATTGCTGTCTGTCTTAGGGTTTTAGGGCGAGGGGATACATTACTCCCTCTACAATATCTTAAGCGTACACGGCATTTTATGACACACTCAGAAGCACTAAGCCCATACCCTGATGTGCTGTAGCAGGCCATTATACTATGCAGGACAAAACCAGTTAAGGTATAAGGAAACATGGACACCGGTGTTAAGATTTAGCCCTTGATTTTTAACTGTTTTGTTTTTAAATATTAAATATTAATACATTAAATATTAATACATATTTACTTTTTTTTTTTTTTTACCAATTTACATTTTTCTGTAATTGGATGTGGCAATTAGAATATCTCTTTTTTATTGCGCTGCTGTCTCCCTTTCAGCAGTTCAAAGATCAGCTGTTTTTAAGACTGGCATTTCCTAGAAACATTTAAGTAATTAGACCTTTCATGTCATTATTAATAATCCTGCTGCTGCTGCTGCAGTGGCGCCCTCCGGAAGGCCCAGCGCGGGCACTCGGCTGCATTGCTGGGAGGTTTGTTTCCTTACCAGATATTAATGGAGCAGGGCTCTGGTCTGCGTGCAGAATCTGCTAATTGCTCCCATTGTACCACACCACAGACACAGTACAACGAGGATAATAATTTGGGGCCTACGCCAAAGCCCAGTGAAGTCAATGGAAAATTCCCCCCTTTGACTTTAATGAGCTTTCAAGGCACAAAGTGCTACCTAAGTGGAAAGCATTATTGCTGGCAGGCCAAATCCTGAGGATGCCGTACCATGGGCAAGATCCCGGTGTGATTTGCTGATGTAAGAGCCAGCGTGTGGCTGAGATATTCCACTGACAACCTTTCGGAGCGGCTCTGATGGGTATCCAGGTAGGATGGAGCATCTTGTCCCTATAACCCAGGGCTGCGTAATGACTCTGCACGGGTGTACTCAGTGACTTCCCATGTCTAACTCTTGACACTAAGCTGCGGGGGCAAGCCATTTGGCAGGCATGCCACTAGTTAGCCCCGCACCTTCCCCAAGTACTGCTCTGATCTCTTTTCCTTAGCTGTTCTGCTGCTCTGCTTGCTGCTCCCTGTTCTTTTTTTTATGCTCCCAGCCCTCTCTACCAGGCCTGTCCCCTCCCCAGTCTGCTGCCTGTGCCACTTGTGCCTCAGGTTGGCCACCCTTGCTATACAACGTTGTTCTAGATAGCCGTCCCTTGGGTAGGCAAGGTGATACAACACTTCCACGCTGAAGTCTTTCTTACTTACCAGTGTGCCTCTAATGGGGCCTCTCTGTCTAGTCCTCTATTGCAAAGTGGGCTGATGTTTTTGAACTGAGAAAATGCCAACAGAAAACAGCAGTCTGTGGCTACTTTATGCCCTTTTGGAAATTGTCCTCTCCCATCCTGGCTTACCAGCTGTTGTTTCCATGGGTTGGGTGGCAGTCGGATTAGCCATTCAGAGGGTTTGTACATGCAGCACATTGAATGATCTTTTAAGGAGGCTGCTGAATGAATGACTATGCACAGGACAAGCGTCACTCATTAACCCCTTCTATAGGCTCCTCCAAAGTTTTCAGGGTGGAGGTCAGGGCAATCTGGTGGTTGCACCATGTGTAGGGTCTTGGATTTGCTTGAGAAATGTGACACACATTCTTCTCCTGCCCCCAGTGCAAGGTGGGGATGGCTGCAAGGAGGAGTGGAGGCCAAGATCTTCTTTTACAGCTTGCCCGCCAGCTTAGGTAGCAGTACGCAAGTCACTTCAGACACCGTTATCAAACTGGGCTGTCTGAAGTTAAACCCCAAAATACATCTAATCCAAGTGGCCTGGTTATCAAAGTTGTCCTTTGATTGTCCACCTTCTCTGATGCTCTCTCTGGTCACCATGGGGCAGTGCTGTGGGATTCAAGCCTACGGGCAATTTCTGTATTGTAGCACAAAGTGTTGCAGCAATGTTTCATCTTCCCATTTAATTGGAAATAGCTGTTGGTGAGGAGTTGTGTGAGACTGAGTTCCTTGTCCCCTTCCTCCCTGGTGCCCCAGGCTGGCACTCTCTGCATCCGCGTCCATCAGGGATAAGGCAAATCTCCTGCTTTATGGTAAGTATGGCCCCCCAGCAGGTTAGTACAACAGCCCGCGGAGGCCCAGGCATCAGAAGCTGCACCAGTTAATGAAATTAACTGCAGATGCGTTGTTTTTATGAACAATTTGTTCAGTCATTATAACAACTCATCAACAATCATTGCAGGTGCATTCACTTAAAGCGTGGGCCATTTCATTCTGAATGACTTTATTGAACCTATTGAAGCCATTTACAGTGAAATGTGCAACCTGGAAAATAAAATCAATGCTTGGCTATTGACAGGTTCTAACTCAGTGGCACTCTGACTACATGGTAAATGACTGGCAGTGCATTTGCACGCGGTTTGTGAGCGTGCTTCGTGATGGCCAACACTGCAGCAGTATCCTGGAAGTTGGAGAATGTCCAAAGCTTCATCCTCAAGGTACAATATGTCGTGGAGTCTGCAATGCACAGCCTGGCGTCTCCTCTAGTTATCTATTGAATCTGTGGGCTTGGGGCATCACCTCGTGCTTTCAAATGATCACTTCTGGTTTGTGTACTGTGTGCACCTTTTTAACTGTGCTGTTTTTGTGCTTAGGCCATCCTATCTGCTGGCATGCAAGACAGAGATTTCAAGTCTAGCTTTCGTTCCACTATCTGTTGCCTCTGACTGTGTCTTTAAATTAATGATTTTTCCCATCCCTTTGTCTCCTTTCCTTTCTCTCTTTGAGTCTTTTGTCTGACAACGGTGCTGGTGGAAAGCATATGCCTGATTCTGATTTTGCTACATCCATGTAAATCCAGGATGACTGCAGTGAGCTCATATCAGTCGTACCTGTGGAGATGCTGCCTGACAGCAAAAGAAAGCCAAGGACTTGGCGCGGTGATTACTGCTGCTGAGTTTTCAGTCTGTTGCTCCCTGTCCTTGTTGCCTGTGTTGGCAGTCAGATTCCTAGGCAGCCTGGCTTAAGGAAATTTGCTTCCCAGGATAGTCCATGCATGCATACGTTGCCTCTGCCGCCAACCCGAATCGAGTCAGCATGCCAATCAGAGAGACCTGGCACAGTTTGTAGGGCCCAAACTGGCAGCCCTCGCAAAGCAAGGAAGGGCAGTTCAGACACTTGCTGCTCTTTATTTTTCACAGATTTCACAGACATTAGGGCTGGAAGGGACCTCAAAGATCATCAAGTCCCAGGGGCAAGAAGTCAGCTGGGGTCAAAGGACTCCAGCAAGATAAGCGTCTAAATGCTTCTTGAATGAGTCCAGAATAGGTGCCTGCACCACTTCTGGGGGGAGTCTATTCCAGACCTTGGGGGCTCGGACAGTAAAGAAATTTTTCCTTATGTCCAGCCTAAAACGGTCTTATAGGAGTTTATGACTGTTGGTCCTTGTCATCCCTTGGGGCGCTCTGGTGAACAGATGTTTCCCCAGGTCCTGATGCACACCCCTCATACTTATAAGCAGCCACCAGGTCCCCCCTGAGCCTGCGCTTTACCCGTCTGAAGAGTCCCATGGCTCTCAGCCTCTCTTCATAAGGCCTATTCTCTTGCCCTCTGATCATGTGCGTGGCTCTCCTCTGGGCTCTCTCAAGCTCTTCGACATCCTTCTTGAATTGTGGAGCCCAGAATTGGATGCAGTACTCCAGCTGCGGCCTCACCAAGGCCAAGCACAGCGGGAGGATGACATCCTGAGATGTACTTGAGAAGCATCTACGGATGCAAGCCAGAGTCTTGCTCACTTTACCAGATGCGACATTGCATTGGTGGCTCATGTTCATCCTGTGGTCAATCGTGACCCCCAAGTCTCTTTCCGCAGTGGTGCCAGCAAGTGTAGCACTGCCGAGCCTATAAGCGTGCTGCGGGTTTTTTCTCCTGAGGTAGAGTACCTTACATTTATCAATATTGAATGTCAGCAGGTTTGTATCTGCCCACTTACTAAGCATATCCAGGTCAGCCTGGATCACTAGCCTGTCCTCAGGTGTGGACGCTGTGCCCCAAAGTTTAGTGTCATCGGCGAACTTAGCCAGCGCGCTTCTGACACCAGTGTCCACATTGTTGATAAAGATGTTAAAGAGAACTGGACATGGGGTGCCATAATGATCCACCACCATTGACTACTACTCTCTGGAGCCAACCTCAGAGCCAATTACCCAGCCATCGGACTGTGGTGAAGCCAAGGCCACAGTTGGCCAATTTTCTGTGAGAAGGTCATGGGACACCAGCTCAAAAGCTTTTTTAAAGTCCAGATATGTAAGTCCACAGAAAAACATCTCTTTTCAGAAGGAATGATTTCCTGAGCCTTTTACAATAAAAAGGAGGAGCAAGTGGCAGTTCCCAAGCCCTCCTTTCATGACATGACAACTGTGTCGTGCCTACATGGTGTGTGTAGCAAGGCACGTGGAGGCCACTTTATAATAACAAATCTGCATGAGAAGGGAGGAAACACTATTCCAGTAAGGAAAAAGGATATGGCTTTAGTGTGTAAGGGACTACAATAGACCTCCTTGCGGAGGAAACTTAAACAAACTTTCAAAAAGTGAGGCCCAGAGTCATGCCGTCTTTCTTCATTTTGATTCTGGAAGGAGGTTTACACTTTTCAGGGAATTTCCTTGGGTTTTACCCCCAAATTTCCCTTTTCTTACAGGTTTGTAAGCAGGCAGAGCCTCCTGTCCCATCTCCAGTGCTGATTTATGCCAACAGCCTACCCATTTGTACTGTTTGAAACTTTCCCCTTTCAAGTGGGTCAAAGAGCTGTCTATAGGGAAAGGATGGAAGTGGATTTACAGATAGTTTTTAGCACTTTCCGGAGCCAGAGCTGATGCATATTTCCTTAATATAATGTAATGCCTCCCACCCTCCTCCACCCCAGCTCAACCCTATCATTCCTCCAGGAGAGAGACACTTGGTGCTAACCACAGCATGAATTCTCCTGTCCTGTGGCATCCTCACCCATTGCTTTTTTGTTATCAGATGCATGCCTCTGATTGACAGAATGACTAATCCATTATAATCATATTTTCATAATTAGTCCCTCTGAGCCTCAGATGCCTGCACTCGTACATAGGTAAACTACAGCCTGCCACAATATGTTTTTCCTTATTGACAGCTCGGTGTGAAGGAAGTGTCTGTCTAGCACCCACAACACTTATTAGAGTTGCTTTTGCTTTTCCTTTCACTTTTTCCCCCCTGTTCTTTGTTTTTGTGAGCTCTTTGTTGATTAAAGTTGCTGTTATCAACTCCTGATCCTTAAGAATACCAGATAATGCCTTCTCTTTTTTTTATACCCCTGCATAGGGGATCAGAAACTTCAAAGGCACTTTTGAATAAAAGAACACGTGGAAGCACATCCATTATTCATCAGGTAATGCTCGAGCAGACACAGGTGTCTCTGCCTGTTTGTCTCTCTGATGGAAGAGAGATTGCCAGAGCTTTCTGATTTGTCTCCCTGCATCTTGAACATCAGCTCCTTTCTAGTTGGGTCCTATGCACTGGGAGATCCTGTGACACATTCAGCCTTTTTTTAGCTTAGGTGACCGCAGGGTTAGATGGCAGGTTTGTGATATCATCTTATGTGTGAGGCAGTATAGGAATGGCATGAAAAGGAGATGGAAAAAGTGGGGACCACAGAGTCCAAGCTGGATCCTGCCTTCTGGGAGCCAAGGAGATGGGCTTCTCTAGCTAGAGGCCCCCAGGAGAGAGACTATAGAGTCAAATTTTTCCTGCAGGCTGTGGGGAGCAAACACTGCACCACATTGCTGCATCCGTGCTTCATCGCTTATGCTTGTGGGTGTAAAAAGATGCAGACCTAGGCTGCTATTCCTCCATGCTCTGTTACATACGGTGCTCATCAGGCTTATGTCCTGTGTTACACAGAGGCACAGGGAGCAATGGGCTCAAGCTGCAGCAAGGGAAGTTGAGGTTGGATATTAGGAAAAACTTTCTCGCCGGGTGGGTAGTAAAGCACTGGTACAGGTTACCCAGAGAGGTGGTGGAGTCTCCATCCTTGGAGGTTTTTAAGACCTGGGTAGACAAAGCCCTGGCTGGGATGATGTAGTTGCGGCTGGTCCTGCTTGGAGCAGGGGTTGGACTAGATGTGACCTCCTGAGCTCCCTTCCAGCCTGAATTTTCTATGATTCTGTGACTCTAAGAGTATCTGCCTCTCCTCCTGCCCAGGTGTGGGCTAGGTAGCATCGCACGCTCAGTTGGAGACTGAGAGAGTTTGGCTGAGTATAGAGCACTTGGCCCAGCTGTCTGGATATGTTTTCTATAATAGCTTCTCCACTGTCAAAGGCTATCGATCCCCTGAAATCAGGGGCTTGAGTTTGGTGAGCTGGAAAAGGATCTCTCTGAGAAATAAGTTGACGTCCTGCCTGGGATAGCACGGTTCTTCGCATTAGCCGTGTAGTTTGAACAGGGGCAGAAGAACATTATGAATGACCTCCCGTATCTGCCTGCCTGTGTGTTTACACTGCATTCATCCCCACTGTATCTGATCGTTATTATGTGCAGAGCTGGCCTAATCCCTTCTGAATGGGAGCCCTGGGAGGCGATGAGTCCCCAGGTAACTCGGAGGATTAGAGGGCCGGATGGAGGAGCTGCACACTGGAGTTTCTTGCCTGGGACTGGACTTCGCCTCTTGAAAGAGGGGCTCTTCTCTGCAGCCACGGCCTGTCCGGACAACCAGGTTCCAGTGAAATAAGCTGTGTGTCGTCACCTTTTTTGTGAGGAGAAGACTCCTACGTGGATGGTTTGGCCTGAAACATTCAAACGTGGGGTCTTCACAGGGTGCTGCCTGCAACCTCATGTGTGGCTCAGCTCTGAACAAAGGACATCTGGGAATAGTAGCTCCAAAGGGCTGAGCCAAATGAGATGTCCATCAAGGTGTGATGTGCGACAATGCCTTTTTCCTGAAACAGGGAGACCCCAGGGATGTTGCATGACTCTGCTTGCTGCGAGGACCGTACAAAAGTCAGGCTGCATTAAAGGGACCGGATGATGGCCTGGGAAAGCAGCTGGCCGTGCGTCTGTCTTGCTGGGGTGGGAAGATGAGAGCAGAGCAGGACCTCAGCGATCTTGCTCAGGGGCTAGTTAGAGGCAGAGCCCCAGAGACCGTTCTCTGCAGCTGATCCACCCTTTTAGTCAAGGGGAGGGGAAAATTAGTTTCCATTTTAGCGGATGTCTTTTAGCTTCCTGAGGCTACTCATGGTGCCCTTTACGGTCTCCCCAGGATGCTAAGTTCCCAACTATCCGAAACGTGTTAGGTAGCTAAGGATTCACATGGGATTCCCCTGCAGCCGGTCTTGCCTGCTGCTGCCATTGCTTTGTAGCTGAACTGAATAGTGTCTGCAGCAGCAGGCAGGCACAGATCAAACAGGCTCAGCAGGTGCAATCTGGTTTTTTAAACAAGGCCAGGGAGGCTTCCTGCCTCTGCCCTGCACCTCTTCTTGTTCGGTCTCATTATGGCATCGCTAGTGCATCTTCCACGGCGCATGGCCATCTAAGATGCTATGCCGGCTTTAAAATGAATGCATGTGCAATGGGATGAAAACCAATTGCCAGTTGATGTGCACAGCAGGTGCCTGGTAGGATCCTTCCTCCTGCTTACACTTGTTGCCACCTAGTTAATTTACAAGCAGAATTGCAGAAGAGCAGTCCAGCCCAGCTCAATGAGTTTATTGATTTGGACTCCATGAAATCCTAATGCATCAATGGTTGAAAGTGCATATCACTGTGTCCTGTGCTCCCTCCCTAGCCTGATGCTCTGCTTTCTGCTCCCTGCCCTGTCATGGTGCTGCCCGTCTCCTCCCTGCTCTGTTGCATGCCATGCACACAGGCTGCCCCTGCCACTCGTGCCACCCTCCCCACAGGTTGGCCACTGCTGATTCCTACAGTCCAGGCCAGTTATAAATCTTGGCTTGCTGCAGGACAGAGAGCATTCTTGCAAAGCAGATCAATCCCTTCTTAAAAGAAAGTTCCTCCGCATAGTTAAAATCATAGAAATTGTGGGTTGGGAGGGACCTCAGGAGGTCACATCTAGTCCAACCTCCTGCCCCAACTACATCATCCCAGACAAGGCTTTGTCCACCCGGGTCTTAAAATACATCCAAGAATGGAGACTCCACCACCTCTCTGGGTAACCTGGTCCAGTGTTTCACCACTGTCCTCGTGAGAAAGTTTTCCTATTATCCAACATCAGCTTCATTTGCTGCAAGTTGTCCAATGCAAATTCACCAGCTGCAGAACTGGTGGGGGGGTTTTCTGCTTACAGTGTTTTTTTAACCTCTTCCCACTATAAAATGGGCCTTTTGTCCAGTCCTCCAGTGCCCTTATATAGATTTGAACAAGGAAATCCTTGGTTGAGATTTTAACAGCCTCACAAATCTAGATAGGAGTCATGTGGCTAAATCCCACAGTTATTTGGGAGAGCACCACTGCCCGTCTTGGGTCCTTGCTTTCACTGACTCAGTCTCATTTTACAGTCTTCCCCCTGTCTTGCACTGGCTCCGGGAATCTGGGTTTGGTTCCTGAGACTGGAAAGGAGTGCAGTGAAATGGGCAGAGAAGGAGGATAGAGCCCTGGGTACTGTGGCATGGCAGGGTGGCACCAGGACGGAGGACCAGGTTTGCCCTGTAAATCCAGAGGTGATCTTAAACTTAAGCTTTTCTCTCAACTTTCCTGAGCGTCATTGTTATGCGCAGTCAACAGGCAGGACGAAGTGCTACCAGCCAGTACTCAGTCTCTGACAGCGCTCAGTACAAATGGTTCAGACGTTGCAAGGGATTTTCTTATCTCAGTAGATAGACAAGCGCTAAAGTCTTAAGCATGAGACTCCGCAAAATTGCCAGCGTTTTATACTCAGGATATTCTGCATGATTGAGAGGGCTGAATTTTTGTCTGTGATACAGTGTTTATACGAATCATCGGTTTTGAAGGGCCAAAGTCTCCTTGAGGGCTCCAAGGGAGTTAGGTGTTCCTGATCTAATTACCGGAGAAGGTGATCTGCTGCTGTCCTGGTGCCGTACCAAACTCTGCAATGGGGTTTAAGGTTAAGGAACTGCAAAGTAGCATCTTGGCTTTTCTAGTTGAGTCACAGGTGAGCGTTGCTTAATGAAGCCTGTGCTGGTGTTTGATAGAAAACTCAGGCCTTTGAATCATTCATGAATAATTCATTAGCAAACCTTTTAAAAAGTCTAACTCAATTTTCCTTCCCATTACCCCCAAAGTGGATTCTAGCATAGTGCTCGTTATAAGAGCAGGGAGCGCAGATTTTTGCAGCCAGAATCCACCGGTTGTTTTGTCTCTGGCCTGGATGAGATGTGAGGCTGCAGGTTCGGCGGAGTCTGCACTCGTGGATCTCTGCTTCCCGACTCCGGGCCGCGGGGCGCTGCTTACACCGAAGCTCCTTCTTTCCCACTCATTGCTTGTACTTTCTGATTCTGCACCAAGACATGAAGCAACATGGAGATTCAAGGCTTGATCTTGTAGCAGTCCCCCCCTTGTGCTGCTTGCACTCTCCTTCCCTTGCTTTGCCAGGTATTTTAAAGCTGAAAATCAAGTTATGTGGGCAGACACCAGCTGAGGCAGTTCCCATTGTCATGCTATTATAAATGTCTTCAACACCAGGAATTTCAGATGCAATTACACGTTCTTTTGTTAGACCAACTAAACTAGTTGGAAAAAAATCTCCTTTGCAAGCTTTCGGGTACAAAGCTGCGGAAGCGTCCTCAGCCTGAAGAAGGGTGTTTGTACCCGAAAGCTTGCAAAGAAGAATTTTTCCAACTATTATAGTTGGTCTAATAAAAGATATCACATCTACCCAAAGAAACTTGTCTGCTTGTGTCCTTAGACCAACACGGCTACAACCTATCCCCCTTGTTACGTGTTAGCATTTATAGTTAGACCTCTGCTGCCTGCATGAATAGGATGCTGAAGAACACCCAAAGAAGATTATACCTTAGAGAAAATGCTGCGCAAGGCAGAAAATCAATATATTATTCTGCATTTAACACATTTGTGTGGGTTTGGCTGCCCATAGAGGAATACCTTCTCCTTTTTTCTTACCGCAGCTTCGCTGCAGTAAATCTTTCCAGCCTTTGTGGAAAGCCACAGATGGGCAATCTGTTGAGGAGAGTTCACCTCCGTGTTAGATCAGTAGATCTATTAGAGGCTGAATAATGTACTCTGACAGCAGTGTTTCAGCCAGTGACACAGATGTGACACTTGCCTGCCTCATCTCTCCTCTCATCTACCTCCCACCGACTGGGAAGGATGAACACTCCCTCTAGTGATTCAGGTGACCGGTCATCAGTGAAATGGCTAACTCCAGCCCTACCAAAGTGTGCTCCAAGACACAAACTGATATGAGACAACAAGTGTGACCCTTATCCCTAGCAGCTGGCTTGTGATGTGCAGCTATGAAGTGAGGCGTAGCGGGAGATAATGCAATGTGGCATTATGCAAACTGATGCATATCTCTGGGTTTTGAAGAGCACCTGCTTGAGCAGCCAGGCACGGCTTCATGTGAAATACATTCAGGTAGCTGCAGATTTAATGTGGACTGAGATGGCATGCCAAGTGCAACTGAGAGAGGAGTTACCATGACTCACTCCTTCACAAAATCGCATTTGTGATGGTGTTGGGGTCAGGAAGGAGCTTATAACTACACTTTCGGGAGGGAGGCAAATAAAGTAATTGCATTCAAAAGGTGGGAAACTCATCTAAAAAGGAAAAATAGTGGTAGTCAAAGTGCCATAGTTGCCATTGTCCTCTCACACCTGCTGTCAGTGCTCATTAGCTCCTAGGGGCGTTTTCTAGTGCTCTGTACGTTCTCAATTTAAACAGCCTCCACAATGAGATTTCTGCAAATGAGGCCTGCTCTTGCTTAAATAAATTCAACACCCTGGAAATTGCGAGGGGGAAAAAAAAGCCATTTATTGACAGGAAGCAAAGCCAAATCTCCTAATAAAACATTGATAATTAACTTCAAGGGACCTCACTTTTCACAAGCTCACCATGGGCTTTAGGAAAGGAAGATTCAGATGGATCCCGCCTGGGCTGAGGCCAAAGGGCTCTGCTCACAGCCTCCCACACCGCTTGTCGGTAGGGTCACCTCACTTCCAAAGTCCCCCTTCCCAGCCTCCAGTGCAGCAGGGAGACAACTTTCCCTTGAAAAGGAAGCCATTTGAGTTCTTGTATGGAGAAAAAGGGCTGGGGATCTCCTTCCAGGGCAGCCCTGCTTTAGAGACTCCTTCATCTGCACCACAAAGGCAGCGGTGGCTCAGCAATTTGCTTCAAAGTGATCCTCCTGGGAACTCACCTCCAGCTCACCCTTTCGGCAGAGCCTAAGGATTTAGGGCAGCAAAGAAATTGTCTTCATTGCAGAGCCTCTCTCTACGCTGCCATACCAATTGCATCTCTAGCACTGCTTTGTATTGAGGCATGTCATAGCTGTGTTTTGTCTGCATTATGCCCTGTGGCTGAATGCAGACAAGTGCTGATGATCACAGCAAATGGAAAGCTGAAGAGGTTTCAAGGAAAGAGAATTAGGGTGCTGTGCAAATTCAGGGAACTGGATAGTTTGGTGTGAACAGAGGTCCCACCCTCCGCAGCCCTGTGGACCGCATGGGTTGTTAGCATCAGTGCTTTTCTGGGCTTCTCACCAGAGCAGGTGAGCAAGGAGAAGCTGCAGCAAGTGCCTGGGCTGGCTTTGTATCTGAGTTGTGGTTTATTTCAGCCGCTCCTAGCCCCAAGGGGAACAGAAATCAGGATTTCTGGTGGCGATGCCGACATGTGTCGTGACCTTGTACTAGCCACTTATTCAGTCCGTGCCTTTGGAAAACATGAACGACGTTTCCTATCTGGAGGGATATCATCAGGATACATGGGGGCATCTACAGCGCTTGGGAAGGGCTGTGCCTTATACAAGTGACACGCACAGAGCCTGGCCTCTTTCCACATGTACGTGTTGAAAGGCAAGGGGAGGTTTTGGGGTGCCACTCCTTGAGACCTTCATGCCCGAGAAATAATAGTGCTAAATCATGATCGACACCGCGGTGTCTGAACACGGGGGTGAGTCCTTCTGCCCTAAAATACACGCAGGGGATGCTTAGAAATAGACCTGGTAAGAGTTGTCCGTGCCCTCTGCCAGATGCGGTAGTCGCCAGGTTTAGAGGCAATGGGTAAGGAGGATGTGCATGCTAATGAAGTGGTGAGTCTAAGAAGATCTGAATTAGTTTAACACGCCTTGAAAGGCTTGGCATGGGGGTGCAAGAAAGACGAGCGTTGCTTCACTTAGGCTTGTCTCTACAGCTGGCATGGCCTGTCTTGCGAAGCCGACTATAATGGATTCTGTGCAGTCTTCTAGACTTTCAAAGGCCCTGGAAGAATGACATGTCACAACCGTCTAAATGGGAATCACGATGGGTGGAGTGGATGTGACATTTTTAGTTTGCTGGTGTAATATAAGCATCTTCATTGCTGTTACGCAGTCCTGCCTTGTTGGCAGCTGCATATTATGCCATTGCTTGGCACGTTGCATTCTTGGTGGAGTCCCTAGATGGAGATTCGGAGGCTGCTTTTCTGCTGTTGCTCGTAAGAAGAGAGACTGAAGTGCCCTTTACTGCAGCCCATCAGCTTTGTTTGCAACCAGCTGGCTACAGAGTGGAGTGTGGGTTTCCTCCTCCTCCTGGTTTGCACATAGCAGTCTCCTCTGGGAGCAATTTGGAACTTACTTTATTTCACAGTGAATCATTTTTCTGGACAGGCTGGAAATAACGGTCCTGAAACATTACCTTAATGCTCACTTACTCCCGCAATTGGAAAAACAGAGCACTGGCTGTCTGGGAAATATCTGCATGCGTGAGAATGCAGGGGCCAGCATGGAGATGTGGGGAGGAGTGAGAGTTGCTTCAGCTCTCAGCCAGGAGCTTGTGCTGCCATCTGCCCCCGGGCACGCAGAGCCGGCCCTGACGGAGCTGGGGTAGGCAGCGGGCCTCGTCGCAGCTCATCGGCGGATGCTGGGCTGGCCTGCTAAGCACGAGAGCAGTTATTGCTCTGGGTAGGGTTGGAAACATTTCAGCATTTTCACAATATGATTGCACCGCATGTATGAACCCAGGGCGACTGTCTCCGTCTACCAAGACCTTTATAGCTGTGCACAGGGCACTTCCTCCCTGGGTGAAGTACTTGTAACAGTAGGTGATTTGGGACCTGTGTGCAGTCAGGATTACAGCGGGGACTGCTTATTTTAGGCTCCCAGCAAGGGGTTACTCTAAGGGAATTTTTCTCCTGGATGCCTACCGATACCTGTTTGTAGACACCTGTTGCAGATGCTGCATTTTACTCCGCGTGCATGTAGTTCCTACATAGAAGAAATGCAAAACTCCAGAACTCTTGATTCAAAGATGATACCTCTTATTTAACCAGCTAAGAAATCTCAAAACAATGATCTTTTTGCCATTTCTTCGTTGGTCTAAAAAAAAAGGTATCATCTTTGAACCAAGAGTTTTAGAGTTTTGCATTTCTTTTTGTCTTAGACCAACACAGCTACCAAATACATCCCTAGCTCCTACATATATACTTAAGCCAAAGAGTTGTGAGGAAACCATGCTTGCACTGAATCTCAGGCCCTGTCACAATCAGTTCTCAGGACACCTTTGTCCTCTGGGTGGCATAGATATGATCTTTGTAACAGGGATCCAGTGTATGCATTGCATTGTTTGCAGTCCAGTTAAAACTATTCTCTGTTCCCTCTTGGAGACAAATGGCCTTGCTGGGTATTGCCTGCGAGGGAGATGGGGTTGAACCAAGCAGCAGTTTCCTTTACTAAGGTTATCTTGCTCACCCGACAGAGAGAGAGAGGGAGTTCCTTGCACCCACCAAGGGTGTTGCTCTTTCACTTGCAGCCTCCCTGTTCATCGCGGCAATCTTATGGGAGAGCCTCGTTAGAAAGAAGTCAGTGTTGGTGCTATCGTGCAGCAAGGTTTTAGCCTACTGGCAGCTTTGAAGAGGGCCCAACTCCCTGCAGAGGATGCACAATGGGATACTTCACTGCAATAGTTTATCTTGATGCATTTTAGTCCTTTGAACTGTATTGGGCTTTGGGAGGGGGATAACCCCCTAAAAGGTCTTAATGGATTATAATTGACTATTGATCAATAGAACAGAGAAAATGGCATTTTAATGGGGTGCTCTGATAAACATTTTATGTAATTAGCTATTTAACTAATGGACTAAATTATCCCAGTGTAACTCTGCCGAGGTCATTTAGTTACACCACGGCTGACTCAGGTCCATTATGGTTATTTTGCCATCATTAGTTTAATAGCCATTAATGCATGAGGCATCTTTGGGAAATCCATACCCATCCCGGCACCCGTTCTCTTCCAGTAGAGGCACAGAGTGACTTTTTCCAAAATAGGCCTGTGCATCACGGTTACAGGTTGGCACTCCATTAGTTTAATTCCCATACCAACGAGCTTGTGTTTTGGAAGGGCGTCTCTCGAAAGAGTAATTGTTTGCAAGCACGAGTGAGAGTTGCAATCTCCTCTACAGGACCGTTATTGCTGTAATCTTTAAAACAGGATGTGTTGGCTCCGACCCAGACCTACCTTGATTAAATTTAGTGAGAGCCATCATCATACATAATTAGGGACTGGGGTGGTCTGTGAAATCCATGAAATCAACAACAACAACAAAAAGTGATATGACCGTGTAAGTAGAGCTTTAGGCTGCGATCAACCTGTGAACATTGGTAAGTCCCCCTGTGATTTAGGTAGACCCTTAGACATAATCTAGGAGGAGCCTGGTTGTGCTAGCTGGGCAACATGAAGTCCCCCCGGGTCCTCTGCGTTCTGGTGTTAGTCCAAGCCGGTATTTTTCTGAGAAGAGGCCGCTCTTCAATGCAGGCGGGTTACTCCATTCCCGTTTCTGCATCAGGAGTGTGGCTTAGCGCCTGTCTTCAGAGCTGCTGCAGAGATTGGCAGACCTGTAGAAAAACAGAACTGCTGGAGGACGGAGCCATCCCCTGCACCGGTGCAGGCTGGGGGTGACAAGAAGCTGAACAGGAGCCAGCCTTGGTGCCAAGAAGGCTACCGGCATCCTGGGCTGCATTGGGAGGAGCGTTGTCAGCAGGTCGAGGGAAGTGATTATTCCCCTCTGTTCAGCACTGGGGAGGCCACATCTGGAGTCCGGTGTCCAGTTTGGGGCCCCCACTACAGAAAGGATGTGGGCACATTGGAGAGAGTCCAGTGGAAGGCAATGAAAATGGTTCAGGGACTGGGGCATATGTCTGATGGGGAGAGGCTGAGGGAATGAGGCTGATTTAGTCTGGAGAAGAGAAGACCGAGGGGGATTGAATGGCAGCCTTCACCTCCCTGCAGGGGGGCTGGAAAGAGGATGGAGCTGGACTGGTCTCAGTGGGGGCAGATGACAGGACAAGGAGCAATGGGCTCAAGTGGCAGCAAGGGAGGTTGAGGTTGGATATTGGGAAAAATCTCTCATTGGGAGGGTGGTGAAACGCTGGAGCAGGTTACCTAGAGAGGTGGTGGACTCTCCGTCCTTGGAGGTTTTGAAGACCCGGGTAGACAAAGCCTTGGCTGGGATGATGTGGTTGGGGCTGGTCCTGCTTGGAGCAGGGGCTTGGACTAGATGTGACCTCCTGAGGTCCCTTCAGCCCTCCTTTTCTGATTCTTCCAGGCTCTGCTGGCTCCCTGCTCCTTCCCCCAAAGTGGAAGAGGCCCACCACGTGCCAGCTTGGTCCCCATGTCAGGCTGTGTTGTGGGGGAGGGATGTATTTAAATAGGGCCGCATGGAGCATCACGTGTGCAGGGTTTTACGATCTTCTCTCTGATGGCAGCTTAGCTCAGAGCATCTCGGTCTTAACCTGGATCCGTTGTCATGTCATCCTGAGCCTCCCGGCCAGCCATGCTTCACTGTGTGCAAGGAGTATGTACAAAAGCAATATGGGAGGAGCGCACCCAAGTTATTTTCACTTTTATACCCCTAGTTCTCAGAGTTAAGAATATTCTTTCACCTTGGGAATATCTTTTCATCTTTAATAATAATGCAGACATCTTCCTGTCCAGTTTAAGATATGTGGCAGCTAATTATAACTGGTCAACTCCTCACACTGGGGGGATAATAGCGATGGTAGGAATTTTTTGAAAATGTCTTTTGCGGTCCAATGGTTTCCCATGCTATTTCATTGGTATGGAATTACCACCCAGGAAACTGCCTCCATGCATAAAACAGTAGGAGCTGCTCTATTACTAGGGATATTTGCAGCAAGCCTCTTCAGAGTAGCTGTTAAATGCATAAACAATACACCGGCGTCTCCTCCGCGAACACTGCCATTTTATTACTTTAGTCATCCAGAGGAGCAACAGAAATTATCCTTTAATTAAATGGATTGCATGGGATGGGTGAGGCAGCATTTCAGTTCACGCACAGCAAGACCAGACTCAAAATTCACTCTGGCCCTAGCAGGCACCATTTATTTCATCTCCTCGTCGCGGGGCGCTCGCTCTTACCACGTTGCCTGCTGGAAGCAAGGAAGATGTCATAATTTGAAGGAATCAGTGTTGTTGGGGGGGCAGGGAATCAAAAACAAAGTCAGACAAGACGGGGAAAAAGGTGCAGGGACGCCACTCCCGAGAGGGGTGAGAGTGTGGGACCAAAAAGCTTGTCGTTATCTAAACACAACACCGGTACATGCAGAGGTGGAGTCATTTATCTTTAAGTAACAGGCTGACCTATTCAGAACTGTAATTTTAATGTAAGGCTAACCTTTGAAAATAGATCAAGTGATATAAATTATTAAGGAGCAGGCATTCGTCAGATAGATGGTCTCTATTAGTAATTTTATGCATGAGCTGTTTCTTTCAACTGGAGGGTTGCTGTCTGCAGAGAAAGAAAGTGAAGAAAAAAGTTCCCCTTTTCCCCGTGTGGCAGGCTGATTTCTTCTTCAGCAGCACTTTCCCAAGAGACTGAAACAGGGTCTTCTTTTTTCCTGTCCAATGTGATGTCCCAGTGGAAATACTTTCCCAACCCAGACTTTTTTGGGATGAGCTTAAGTCACTGTTACTGCTGTGCCGAAAGGCTGCTCCAGCTGTTGAGGGGCTGTTTGGCTATGATGCGTTTCCATTTCTTTTATGGAGTCAGCTGCCACTCTGTGTGCGCATTTGGCTGGGATGATGTAGTTGGGGCTGGTCCTGCTTTGAGCAGGAGGTTGGAGTAGATGTGACCTCCTGAGCTCCCTTCCAGCCCTCTATAATTTCTATGATTATGCAATGTGCAAAACATCTGCTGAAGAGCAGCTGATGCCTTGTTGGAAAACATGGGCCAAGATCCCTGGTTGAGGGGGAATATCCTTTCTTTCCTATCCCTGACTACAGCACCAGAGCCCTGCTAGATCTGAGGCTGCCTCTGGAGAGTTCGCTGCAGCTGGGGTCAGATCAGGTGTGTTTGCCCAAGAAGATCTGGTTGAGATCTAAAACTCATGCTTTCGCTGGAGGTTTGTCAAAATGTTGACCTGGAGTGAAGAAAGGATGAATGTAATTAAGGTATGTAAGAAAGGATTAATGCATACGTGCTCAAACCATTGCAATATTCCCTATGCAAGGCTCTCTCTCCGGCCCTGTTGTCTGGGTAGGATACGGCATTGGGATGTGGGCCCTGATGCTCCATTTCCATAACTGGTATAGAAGTGGGAGAAGCAAAAGTAGCTTCATGCATAAATTGGAGCAGCCGTGAGCCCTGTTTCCTCTCCCATTGGCTCTTGTGTTTGGCCTTTGCATGGGATCCTCAGTGAGGGAGGGTCCCAGGATGGAGTCATGTTGGAGTCTGCAATATGCATGGGAAGTATGTGCAACCGCATCACTGCTGCTGTTAAATCCAATGTCAAGTGTAAGGTTTTCCCATTCCCCACCAAGTCCCAGCCCTTTTATTTCCCCTCAACTATTTGGCATTTGAATCCTACGCAACACTGGGAGGGAAAGGTATGCTGTGGGTCCAGGGTAGTACCCAACAGTTGGTCTCTTGTGACGTTTTGATTAATGTGGGAGGCGAGCAGGCTATACACTGCAAAGTTTTTGGTGTCTGAAAACTCCCTTGGGACCCATCAGGCAATATAACTGTTCCCAGCTGGAAGTGCAGGCTTTTATTTGAGCCACTCCACCAGCCAGCTGGCTTGAGACTTTGCCAGTCATGTGCACACTAACATCCCCTTTTCTCCCAACTCCTGCCTCTGGCCCTCATCCCTAGCCACCCTCCCATGTCTAAACCCAGGGCCCAAAGAGTAAGGTTCCCTAGGGATTCAGGAGTCAATGGCCCCGTGGAGGAAATATCATCAGGCAGAAAATATTTATTTCCCCAAGTCTCCACTCCTACCCTTCTCGAAGCAGCTGTCAGCGTAGGAGTTGGGAATAAAAGCATTACTTCAGCCCCTAGAAATTTTATAAACCTTTTTAATCTCTCCTTTCCCCACTCTCCATTCTTCACGTGGTTTATCATCATACTGGCAGAGGACGATGGTTCATACTTGCTCCCTGGACTGGCTGGTTTGTGGCTAATTCACAGCCCTGTCAGAAATGTGACCTCCTTCTGTTGTCCCCATCCGTACAATGAGAATAACACTGTCATCTTTTCCTATCTTTATTTATGGGGGTTTGTCTACCCTGAAGAATTGCATTACAGTAGTACAGAAGTTCCCAAACTTTTTCTTATTGTGTACCCCCTTCCAGATTTACCAACTGCCCACATACCCCCACCAGCATACATTTTATATTTTAGCCCCTTAAATGCCAATTATTATTATAGTGAAAATTAAGTCCACCATTATGCAATTTATCCCATGAGATGTCTTGTGTACCCCCAGATGTATGCGTACCACACTTTGGGAACCCCTGCATTAGTAGATAACCTACTTCAGTTGAAGACTGGACATTTATACTGCTTTTTGCCTTCTTTAAGACTCCTTTACACTGCTAGAATAGTATAAAGGGGCCCTGGTATAAACAGGAATTGAACCTCCTGTACAAATGAGGAACATACGGTTTGGTATTGTGTTAGGCGGTTGTGCCCCCAGCGTTGACACAGGCTTGCTAAAACGAGCCTACACTTGCCATCAAAGGTTGAGTTGGAAGGGCTAGAAATTTAGGATTTCCACTTTACAGAAAATTGCAAAATTCCCAAATCCGCTTTTGCTCTGAAATAGGAACCGGGGGGAAAAAATCATTTTTAAAATTCCTTTTTTGGGAAAAAGTTTGGAATTTCATTTAAAGATGAATTCAGCTGGAGATGTACTTATCTTTCATTTAATATCGTAAATCCGTTGATGGCATGTCAGCAGCAACACTGTGTGGTGATCTCTTACATGATATCAAGTCATGATAGACAAGTTTAATAGCTAAAATTAGAAGTAATAGAATATTTCATTATATTTTAAAACTCATTAAGGGCGCCTGCCACTAAGCACAGATTGAAACATCAATATTGTAGAAAAATAATTTCAGGCTAGCACAAGGGTACTGTAAACAGCTCTTCTTGTAATTAGTACACTGTGTGCTTATTTGAATAAAAATTTTCAAGTGTGCAACTATTTCATTTACAGTAGGGACAGGAGGGACTTTGATGCATAATGTTTTGTTTCCTAAAAGTAGGAACTCCCTTCAAAGTGCGAGAAATCTAGGAAACAATAGCTTATTTTGCTCTAGCAGTGAAACACGGTGCTGTATTATGATGTGAAATGCCAGTAGTAATGGATAAGGGCACGGCAAGTTGATAATGTGCCATGATTTACTTGTGACACATTGGGTAGTAACACCCGAAATAGAGCATATCGTGGAAAAATAAAATATAATGAAGTCGAAACAGAATTTGTACATTCCGTTTGGAAATTTTGGCAATTGGTAGGGGTATGTGAAAGGCGGTCTTCCTTGCAACAGTGTTTTCCAATAGGAAATTGTTTGGAGGAAAATGTTGCAGCTAGGTTGATGCTAAGTCACTTTGTAATACAGCATGGGCTGTTCGTCTGGCTCAAACGTGTGTCTTTGGAAGATTAGTCTTCCGCTTGTTTTAGGGCATCTCGGCCTCTGAAATCCGCTTCTCACTACTATGAAGGAAGCAGAGTTCCTGTTGAGCTGATTATAGACTAAGGCTTTGTATCACTCTCTCCCCAAAAAAGAAATGTCCCAGTGATTAGAACAAAAGGATGGAGTAGGCATCAAGACTCTTGAGTTATTCCCTGCCTCTTCTGTTGACTTGCCATGCGGCAGATTAGCTTCTCTTTGTCTCAGCCTGCCTGTCTGTATAATGGGCATCCCAGCATTAAAAGAGCTTGCCACAGTTTGGGGCAGAGGTGGACTTTTTGATGGCATTCATTGTTACAGCCTTGGAGGGAACTGTTGGGCTTAATGTCCCCAAACCATTTTGAGACCCTCAGTGTGGGGGGCAAAGTGCCAGAGTAGGGGGGCTCTTATTTTCATAGATTTCATAGACATTAGGTCTGGAAGGGACCTTGGAAGATCATCGAGTCCAGCCCCCTGCCCAAAGGGCAGCAAGTCAGCTGGGGTCATAGGATCCCAGCAAGATAAGCATCCAATTTGCTCTTGAAGGTGTTCAGTGTAGGTGCTTGAACCACCTCCGATGGCAGGCTGTTCCAGACCATAGTTTTTTCGGGTCTGGTATTGTTTTGCGTATAGCACTTTGTGAATGCATGGCCTTGACTGACTTCAGAAATGCAGGAAGTGAGGCCCTGCTTTTGTATCCTCCTGCCTTCCTAATTTAATTTGGTGTCTAACAGACTCTTCCCGGTTTTTGTCTTGGATGACTTTACTCCAGCATTTGCTGGGCTGTCCCTGTTCAGTGCTGGGAGCCGTCAGGGAACAGCCTGATTTCTGACATCCAGTTATTTAGCTATTGATGACAATTGGTAAGATTTAAGGATGATCGCTGTACCTACTTTGGGTTGCTTCTGATCTCACCCTTCACCACGTGTTGAGATTGGCAATTGTTTTACATCGCTAGACCTGTAATGTTAATATTCTTTTCTGTTGATATTACTTTTAAGGAATATTAATCAACGGCTCCTAGGCACGACATCTTTAAAACCTTCCACTCCTTTTTTTTTTTTTTCCAAACTGTGAAGGAGCACTGTTGAAGTCCCCCTGGGTAAATACAGCTTAAAGTAGTTCATGCATTTTAATTAGCAAAGAAATCCACAGATAAGGACGAAACATTTGTCTTCCTCAGGCAAAACAGAGGAACATCAGGCCCACAGGTAGCATAACTTGGCTCCAGAGAGATTCCATTTATATCTCCTAATCTAAATCCTAAGAAAGCCTTCCTGATAGCAACAGCACATGGCCAGCCAAAAGATGCAGGCAGCTCCTGGTTCTTCTTGCTGCACAGTGTTATGATTTCCTGCACAGGGAAAAGCAGAGCATTGCTGCCTTGTCTAGGTGCATCCACGTATACCTGTGTGTTATTCCCCATGCATTTCATGTATGAGACTTAGTCTCCTGAATGGCCCTATGTGCTCTCAGGAGGTACCAGATGACACACAAAGCATGTTTTATTGCTAATATTGGTTAGTCCCTCTGCTGTGTCAAACATAAGGTCTGCTACATTTTTCTATGTGTTTTTAATGTTAGGCATTAGCAGGTTCTGCTCGCCAGGCCTTCTTTAGGAACCACATACTCCTCATCAGTGGTGGCAGTCCCTCACGGTCAAGGATGATCACTCCCACGCTCAAGCAAAGGGTTGTAAATGAGTCTGTTGATAGCTAAAAAGGCCGATCCTAGAGCTGCAGACTCCTAGCAAGCTCCACAGGTAGTTTTACAGAAACAAATTGCAATGATGATTGCATTACAGTTAAAGACAGGGTCAGACCAGGAATTTGTAGTTGTTTCTTCTCCTTCTCCTTCCACTCCTGTTGTTTTTCTGCCTCCAGAGCAAGACAGTTTTCCTCAAAGTAAGATGTACTTTCTTTTACAAAGCGTTGCTGTGTAGCCCTGTCCCGGGCTAGTTTTTCCCAATTTGTGGTGTCAATGCCACACCTGTGACTATTCACCTTGAGGGTGTCCTTGCAGCGTTGCCTCTGGCCCCCACGTGCCCTTTCAACACTTCCATGCTGGGGGTGTTCGCGTTGGTGAGGACACAGGCATTTGTGCAACAAACCTCCCCCTTTATGCCAAGGATCTTCTGGATGTAGCGCTGGTGCTGGCGCTCCGGGCTTTTCAGGTGGTCCCCGTAGGTCCCCCAAGCTTCACGGCTGTAGAGAAGAGTTGGGATTACCACAGCCTCATCTAGTAGGAGCTTTGTTCGAGTCCACCATCTCCTATGCCGGGGCTGACATTGGATATCGGACCTCAGAATAGGCAGTTTTGTAGTAATACTGTTCTTTGCAGGGTCCCCAGCTGAGAAATCACTCAATCTGCATTCTCTGTCCGTCTCTCTCCCCTTCCTTTTAATAGCCCATCCTCAGTCCTCAAAGCCCACTGACACTCAGCTGGTGAACGGTGGATGAAACAACTTCTTTGGGGTCCGCCACCACTCCCGAACCAGGCAGAGGAGCCGTCCAGCAAAGCCTTGACTGTCTCTTCTCTTAATGGGCAGCAGAGAAGATGGGAGCTGGGATGAGAAAAACATGGTTTAATGCCTGGAGGTTGGGCTTATAAGTGCCTTATCTCTGCTGCTGGTAGGTGCTATGTAGCCACAAGCAAAGTGGGAAAGCCTTTGTCTTGTCCCTGCTTTTTGTATAACGAAGACGCGTATTATATCTAATGGGGCTGTTGTGATGCTTACTAAAGGGCTAACCCCACTGCTCCCTCCTCCTCCTGCCCCTTTCAATACAGGTGTCCAAAGACTGCAAACTGGTGAGAGGTGGTAGCATAGGTGACTGATGAGTGAAGCTTGCCCAGGGGATCTGCACCCCTTGGATGTGGTGGAGCTTGTGCATTGGTGGTACAGGGGTGGGAGGATTTGGTGGAAGATCCTGTAGAGACAAAAGTCCCCTGGTTATTGTCAATGAAAGTTATTAGATTTGTGTGCTGCCAACACAAGAGAGTCAATCCTGACATGTGCAGACAGCCTAGGCTGCATGCCCTCTGCTCGACCCCTGGGCCTGTCAGTCATCCGTGACCTAATTTTCAGCTTCGCACATGCTCAGTTGCCCAAAAAACCTGACCAGGCGCATGCTCAGCCTTTCTGCAGCATGACATAATCTGACTAGAAATTTCTTTGCAGGATAGGATCTGATTGGCCACTAAAATTCATATAAAGACCAGTGAGCCCCCACCAAAGGGGGGTGTGGAGTTGTGGAGATTTGTGGGGGGGGAGTTAGTGATTAGTTGTTGGAGGTGTGAGCGGTCGTTGGCCTTGTGAGAAGAGGGAGAGCTGCTCGATCTGTTAGCAGAGGCTGCTTTCAGCAGGGACTGCGAAACAGAGAGAGATTGGGATCTTAATCCCCAGGTCCTCTCCTCATGACCCAACAATAGTTTTCGCATTGATTTTTTTGGCGTATGACTGATCTCGGCACCGGTTACTGACAACGATTTGGATTCCCCTTGACTACCCTGACGACGGTTTTCGGCTTCTTCTACCTGGCACTTGACCTCGGCACAGCTATTCGACCATCCATTTGTCCACTTGGACTGGCGTCACGACTCAGTCTTCGTTCTTCGTCGTTACAGTTTTGTTGTTCCTTTAATGAGCCGTTGACCAGCCCTGGGACTGTTAAGTTGAGCAGCCGCCCCTAGCTCCGGCTAGATAGCAAGGGCTCACTTAAGAACCCCGTGGGCCAACGGACCCCTCCGTTGTTTGTATTTACTGTAACTGAAGAAAGCAACTCTACCTACGCCTTCTAAGCGTAAGTCAAATAAATCCCCTTTGTTTAAAACCACTACGCTTACGTGCCTCAGAACTCCACGCCAGAAATCCCGCCTGTTCCGTATCCAATTGCCGCCACCCGGCCGCCCCACCGTGACCACGACCGTGAGCTTGGCTCGCCAGCTCCGCGGTGTGCTGACAGTTATAATCCCTGCAGAGTGGCAGCATGGGAGCCGGGCTCTTCTGGCGTCTCACGTAGTAGTAGGCGGCGCAGCCTTGAGGGGAGCCTTGTTTTCAGCCAGGACTTTCAGGGTCTCCTGGTTACTTGGGCTGTGCATTGCTACTTTTCCCTCTGTCGCAGTGAACAGCTTTGAGACAGAAAGGGACAGTTCTGCTTTATAGCACAGCCATCACAAGTCCTTGCACGAGAAACAAGGCCCAAGTTTGTGAAAGCTGGGGACTTCTTTTGCATATGGGTCACTGAAGATTAAGTTCAGCAGAGAGCATAAGCTTTACTACGGGGAGATTCCTATATTCTTCTCTCTCAGTGAGAACACTGAATCAGGAACATCACTATTTTCACTCCATTCTTGCCTTACAAAACGGCTGCAGTGGTTATAAGTAGCCCTAACGAGGAGAGAGAAGAGCAGCAGTGGTGACAGTGCTAAGAGATGCACATAGTTTCTGACTGAGACAGCTGTCCAGGACGTTGGCACATGTCTGCTCTTAGGGCGTTGCTTGCACACACAGCGCGGGATCACACTGCTGTCATTTCCTAGGTGGGGGCTTGGGGATGACGTGCGGCCCTGGGCTGTGACAGCCAACCGCTGAACTCATGGCGGTCCCTTAGGTGCTGTGCTCCCAGAGGAGACCAAACACGGCACAACATCTGAGCAAGATCCAGCGCAGCGTCGGGCGTGAGGGCAGCCTCTTTTAGATCCGCGCATAGGTGTTGTATAATTTAGCACGCGGAGCCTTGCTGAATGGCACCGTGCCTAATGCATGCAAGATTTATTTGATTTGCAGACATTCCCCAGGTCCTTGAGTCTGGCTGAGCGCTGTGCAGTATATGAACTAGGTAAGGAGGGGGAGGCAGATTTGGCTGTTTGCCTATCTCTGTCCTCTTTGGATCCTAGGAGCTGACTTGCACCGCCTCAGGTCTGCTCTCATTTACGCCAACTGCCAACAGCCCCCGAGGGCTGCTACAGTGGCTGGGGATTGCCAGAGGGCAGCTGCCCCTGGCTGTTTGTCTTTCCCTGCTGCGTGCACCATGCAAGGGGTGTTAGCACGAGGGGGCACAGAGGGAGCACCACACGCTTGTAGATCCTGCACCTGCCCAATTCTAGCCCTGGGGCTTGGCTGAGACACCCCAAGGGCTGCAGACCTGCGCCTCAATGCAAGTCTTTTGGCGCATGCAAGATGCATTGTCCAGTCTTTCGGCGCATGCAAGATGCATTGTCCAGTCTTTCGGTGTCTTGCAGGAATGCATGCTAAGGAAAGGGCTGCATCAGGAAATGCAGGAAGGTACAGACCCGTTCACCTCTGGCGGGCCTGTTGGGAAGCCTTTCAGTGTGGTTTCCCTGAACCGAGCCGATGCTGGCTCCTGCCTACTGCAGTAGACAGTATTTCCCTTCATCAAACCTTCCAGCTCCTTGGCCAGCCCCCAGCTGGCCTCTTTGGGTGTCAGACAGAGGTTGATGGATGGGCTGGTGCAGAGGAACTTGCACTGTAATTTCGCGCCTTCTTTAATGTCAAGAATTAAAAACAAAAAACAACAACCCAGAAAACCCAGGAGCCTGAAATTAAGCTCCTAAATCTGTGTTTAGACATCGGCCTGATTGTCAAAAGAAATGAACACAGCAGCTCTCAGTTAAAACATTGGGTGGGAGCCTAGCTATCCCTTCAGAAGTCTAATTTCAGGCTGGAGGCTATTTCTGAGCCTATGTCGTCTTGAAGAAAGACGTTAATTTCCAGGAGTCTGAACCGAGAAACTGTCTGTAGGACAGGCGTGCTCTGGAAGAAAGTTTGCAATGTGATCATTGGTGGAAGCAATAGAAAAACAAATTGTAATGATGATTGCAGTGATGAGATCATCTTGGCATCTGTGAAAGGCCAGAAAGTCTTAGCTTTTTTCCTCTCCTCAGTGCCCTCTGCCCTTTTCTTGATAGATTTTACATCCAATTCCATTTTTTAATTTTTGCAGATCCAATAATCTACATGTAACAGCTATTTTTGTTTGGTAGCCACAATGTGAAAAGATATTTAGGGGACTGTACCTCTACTCAGGCTTCGGCATGGAGAATTACATTTCTTCAGAACAAATGGCTTATTTTGAGGTCACACTGTTTTGTATACAATTAGCAAGTTGGTTATATTAACTCAGTTGACAGAATATATTACTGATGTTGTCAGCTTCCACTTGTGTACACAGAGCTTTATTAATTTCTTTTTTGCATGTGAACCTCTCTGTCAACAATAAATATGGAACATGCATGTCATAGCAATTTGGTGTTTGCTTCACTTATCAGGAAATAACATACTTGTTGCAGACAAATAAGAGCAACAAGGGACCAGGCAAGTCTTAAGGGTTTCTTTTGCCACTACTGGCATTTTATTATGTTGCTTAGTTACTGCAGATCTAGTTTCTACTTCAAGAGCAGAAGTTATTTTTAAATGTCTAATGAACATCTTACCTGGGACACCCAAAGCTGTTCTGCGGTGGGCGTAGCATAGAGAGGCAGAGGGCAGTAGGAAGGGACTGGAGAGGCCCTTGATACAGAAATCCAATCTAATATTCAGTCAGCTCCCGGCACTACATCTGATTAGGAGAAAGCATAAAGGACTGGAAAAAGAAAGTATCAAGTACCCTCAATAGGACAAATAACAGTAATTAAGAATCAGACAGACCGCTGCCATTTGGAGAAGCAGAGGTCCCCCGGACCATGCACTCGCTTGCGTGAGAATACAGGAAATTCAGAACATTTGTGGCTTTTATTTGAAAATCCCTCATTCTCAGTTCAGGATCCCTGAAATAAAAGATGCAAAAGAACAGGGCATTTTGTGGTGGCTTGATGGGACACGTGGCGTTCTCCTTTCCCATGGGATTCCCAGTCTCTTTTTGCATTATCAGACCAGAGCTCCCTATCATGATGCTGTGGCTTCCCCGGAGAGACCAGTTACACAGAAAGGCATGTCTTAAAAGCTGTGTGAAAGTTGCTTTTTGGACCCAGGACCCAACTCACTGCAAGGCCATTGCAGAGCATCCCTACTCCTACTTCGTGATTACTGCAGGAGGCTGAGCTTGCCTCTAGCCCAGGGGTGAAAAATAACTGGGTACAAGGCAAAACTGAGGCAGAGTTTTAGTCCTGTTTAAGTCTGCAACAAGAAAACAGTCTTCTGTTAGCCAGGAAAGCAACTGTATACTGGCTCTTTGAGGAGGCTGAGAATGAGCTGCACCTGTGCCAGGCTTCCCACCTCTCCTCAGGTGAAAGAAATGAGCCCAGGCCCTACGGGACAGAAGCCCATGCCTCAGATCTGCTGGGTTTAAAGGGAGCTTGAGGGTAGGAAGATGTTTGAAGAAGTTGGAGGGTTGTTTGGCTCTTAGAGCAGTAAGGACTTGCTAGGTGCCAGCTGGAGAAGCAGGCCTGGTGGAAGCTGCCTAGAGCAAGAGGTAGGTGTGGATGAAGCTCTTCTCAAGGGCTAGTGAGTGACCCTTCAGGAGGAGACAGGGAGCTTCTAGCTCTGAAATGAACTTTCAGTTTATAAATCAGTTTTTTTGGGGGAGGGGAGAGTATCCCAGAAGCATCAGTGGCTCTGTTTCCTTGCAGAAATAAGGAAACTGGGGTAGTGCTGACTAGCTCCAGTACAGCAGGAGGTAAGACCCTCATTACACCACATCTAGCTCAGAGCTTATATTCTGCCTCTGTTTTTACCTGCTTCCCCTGCTTTTTCTGTCTCTTTAATATTCTCCTTCATTGCATGAGTGTATATCTTTGTGGGAGCTCTCTGCTCTTGGTTGTGTTCCCATTGTAGCTGGTGAACCTCTACCATCCTTTTAAGATGCAATGGTGGGGCGTAATATTGTATAATGGAGACTGCATGTTTTCTTCTTGTGGTGATCTTGATTTCTTTCCTATTTGGGGTTAAATGGCTTTCTCCAAGTATCTGGTCTTCACACAGAGGATCCCTGGAGATGCCTCATCTCAAACCAGTCTAGCTTTCCTGCTGCCTTTTTAGTACCTTTCCCCCTCAGGAGGGTGGGGAGGAACAACTTTTCCTCTCCCATCATCTGCACCTTTGTCTCAAACTCTTAAACTTCCAATGATAGATAGATATGATTTTCTTTTACTTTATTTTTTGTATGCCTGGGAGGTGAAAGGCTGCAAGTACTGCACATCTAGGGACTGGCTGGCACTTCTGTCTTCAGGCTGACAACATAAGCAAGTGGTAAGAGGAGAGTCTGAATCTCTCCCATGCAGAAGACTTGCATCTTTAGCCTGTATGCAACTTGCCTTGTTGTGAAGAGCCTCTTCCATCTCCCTCTGAAGGACTTTATTTCTCTCTCTTTTTAACAGTTAAGGGCTGCTAACCTATAACCCTTCTCTGAAACATTGGTTTGGACAGGGCTAACTCTGCCTCGGGCAGGAGGTTGGACTAGATGGCCCCTGGAGGTCCCTTATAGCTCTACTTCTCTGAATCTGTGATGAAAGGATGAGAAGCTGTTCATTGCAGCACCTGCCTTTCTTTTTCCTTTTTCTCCCCCAAAAGCTTATGCAGGAATCTGCAGACATCTTGCTTTAAGGAGCTGTGCTGGGGAGGCCAGAAGCCTCCTTTAGCAGCTGCCCTCTATGGGGGGGGGGGAACAGCCCAACAAACCGTGGTAAATCTAAGCCAGGCCCTCTGCACAGAGGCTAAAGGAGTCAGGTGTCTGGTTGCACTGGGGGTTTGGAGCCCAACTCCCATAGCATCCTTGCAAATCTGTGCCTTAATAGGGATGAAACCAGCAGGGAGCCCTGGAAATGAAATGAGGCTTTCTAAAAGCCTCTAAAATGTAATGAAGACTATGAAACTCCTGACACAATTCTTTAAATCCATCCTTTAGAATCCAAGAGGATTACACGCCTGCTCCAGAACCTGATGGGGCAGCTTACAAATGCTGAGGTCCTCTTGTGGGATTTAAGGGAGTCAAGGGTTTCTCAATCGGGTCTTTGATCTCTTAATTTCCACGTCATCCCCATAGCAGCTCCAGTGGTAATTGGTGGGTGGGACACTCCCCAGGGACTCAACTGGGGTTCAGGTACTAGCTTGGGTGAAGTGTGACCGGGGGACTCTCTCTTTTTTTGTTTGGTCTAGCTTATGAGTTCTGAGCCTGAGGACTTGGTCCCCCTGAGACAGGCTGCAAGCTGTATTTTGAATATTGGGCTCCATTCCCTCCTTTTCTATATTTTGTTGGCACATTTTTGGGTGTTTTTTCCCCTCTAGTGGTAGGAGGAAAAAAGTCAAGAGAAACTCTTGCTGTGTGGGGTCACTCAACTGCAGTGATTATGCACCAGGATGATTTGGGTGAGAGCTATCTACCTAGCCATGTTGGTCTGAAATCGGGCAGAAGGCAGGGAAGATTTGCACTTTTATAAACTAACCCAAATAGGGAGAGACAGGCTTTCATAAGCTGCAGCTTGCTCTGTCAGAGGCTAATAATTTGGCATCTCGGGAAGTAACCTGCTGCTTTTAAAAGTTAATGCATTTCTGCTTTCTCTGGTCTATAAGGTGCCAACGGGCCAGGTGATCTGACTTGAAAGTGATACTCTTGTGTTTATGGTTGTCAACTTTGGTGCCGGAAGTTGCCTTTGATAATGGCCAGTAAAGCTCTAATTAAGGAAATTACTTGAGAGCCTGGAAAATTGGGAAGTGCTTTCTCTAAAATACCACCAGATGGGCTCTTGCTTTCTAGAGAGCTCAGCACAAGGGATGATACAGATGTGTGTGAGGAGTTCATACTAGCGCACTCTTTGCTAGTAGGGAGTAAGTGCACAGCAGTGTGAGGGTCTGGCACTCCAGCCTTTCAGTATATTGCCCCAAACCCAGCCATTTTCAACGGGACTAATGCTGAGCTAGGCAGGCAAGGTTCTTTGGGTAAATCTAGTATCTTTTTATTAGACCCATTCAAATAGCTGGAAAAATTCTGCTTTGAAAGCTTTTGGGTACAAATGCCTTTAGTCAAGCTGGGGAAGCATCTGCAGTTGGTCTGTGCTCTTCCTGGATGGGCTGAATAGTAAAGAAGCCAGAGGCTGGTCTGCATGCAATAAAACCTCATCTGCGTATGTCCTTAGACCAACACGGCTGCAACCCATACCCCTAATACTGATCTCAACTCTTGTGAGTCAAGAGCCAGCATCTGGTGCCAGTGTCTGTTTTTTTTTTGGAGTAACATTTGACATCAACGGGAATACTGCAGTTACATACCAGTACAAACCAGGTCAAGGAAAAGACCCTTGTTTCATTAGCAAGTAATCATGTAAAGGGGGTATATGAGAAAACAAGGTTTTTCAGCGTCTGTGCTGTTCCAGACCAACCCTATTATTTGGCGTCGTAAAACACTGGCTATTGGGTTATGGAATGAGAATATAAAAGAATGAAGAGTAATGTTTCAGTTAATAACTCCTTAATTTGTGAGAGCAGAAATTCTTATTCTTGATTAGACAGCAGAATAGCTCGCGTCATCGGGTGGGGAGTGATGGAGGATACTTTACTCCTGTCTTCCACGGTGAGTATAATTTGGTGATTTTTTGCTTGGGCAACTTGCTTGTTTTTAGCATCAAGGTGAACAACAACATGGTAGAGAGACAGGACAGGGATGCAAGATGCACGCTGCTTAAATTGGCTATGAGGTTTTTGAGGGAGGAACTCCATCCAATACCTCTCCAGATTGGCTGGCCAGTATCAAACAGGAAGCAAGCCAGTAGTTGGTGTTTATGACTGTGTAATGGGTAGGTTTGTGTAGTAGGAGGCTGCTCATTATGTACCATTTCACCTCAAAGTCCCTCTGGAAATAACCTGGCAAAGTTTGTTTTCCCCCCCCCCCATGGATGGATATGGGAGAATGGAAATGTGTACACTGTTTCATT
>NW_017729000.1:3281671-3282498 GCF_001723915.1 Gavialis gangeticus | reverse complement strand
GTTTTTCCCCCCCCCCATGGATGGATATGGGAGAATGGAAATGTGTACACTGTTTCATTCTGATGCCCAGACAACATTGGGCTAGAAAAGCAATTTCCAAAGTGAGCTGTGCTATTTCCATTTTATAGATCCTTAAAATGGGGCAGAAAGTGAATTGCTTGTCCGAGGGCTGCAGGCTACAACTGGGAGCCAGGACTGAGTCAGAGACTTGTTGGAGTGGAAGACTATTCTTTCAAGCAAAAGTTAAATCTGGGCAATCTGGTGGTTGTGCCAGAGGAGAAAGCAGACCTCTTTAACCAATTCTTCACCTCCATTTTCTTGTGCAGGGACTGGGACTTCCCCACTACTGCAGGACGGACTCGAGGGGAATGCCTCCAGACCAAGTTGGGGAGGACCAGGTTAGAGAGCTTCTGGAGGGGCTGGATGTGTTCAAATCAGTGGGTCCAGATGCTCTCCACCCCAGGGTGTTGAGGGAGCTAGCAGGGGTTATTGCAGGGCCCTTGGCGTGGCTTTACGAGGGCTCGTGGTGCTCGGGCCAGGTGCCGGATGATTGGAAGATGGCCAATGTGGTCCCCAACTTTTAAAAAAGGGAGGACCTGGGCAACTATAGACCCATCAGTCTTACCTCAATCCTAGGGAAACTTTGAGAAGATCATCAAGGAGCACATCTGCGATGGGCCGGCTTCAGGGATGATGCTCAAGGGCAACCCAGCATGGTTTCATTAGGGGCAGGTCATGTCAGACCAACCTGATTGCCTTTTATGATCAGGTCACAGAAGCATTGGATGCAGGTGTCGCCATGGACGTAGTCTTTCTGGACTTCAGCA
>NW_017729000.1:3271370-3276671 GCF_001723915.1 Gavialis gangeticus | reverse complement strand
TTCACAAGAGATGGCTGAGGGGGGACCTGGTGACCCAGTACAGATCCATCACTTGTTTTTGTCTTTGCCAAGACTTATAGCAACAGCTTATGAGCTCAGTAGCAGATGGCAAGATGCAAAACTTGTCTGAGGTCAGGGTGGGACGATGATTGAAAAATGTTTCCCAGGCTGAATCTGTGTAGTCTTCCTTAATTCAAGTAGCCCATCTCTCCAGTACTACCTGAACACTGTGGTTGCATCATCTGGAAGGATTGTTTGCATCTTGAAGTAAAGCAGGCAGGGAAGTGCCCTGGCATCCGGCTGCAGACTGGCCAGGGTGTGTGAACTTGCAGCACTTCACTTAAGTTGCTTTGTTCAACCCTTTGCTGGAGCTGAGGAAATGTCCATATTAATTTACTTGTTGTAGTAGACTATTGACCTCTTTAAAGAATGGCTCTTATCTTCTCACAAAAGAATGTTTCCATCTAATATGTCTGTCTCAAACTGGATTCTCCCACTCCTGTTCACCTGGGATGAGCCTCCCTGCAGGAGAGGACCAGCCAGGCATCGATGCATTACCCAAGTTCTCAAAAACAGGAATTCTTTGGGACGTATGTGCTTCATAAGCCTTTTGCTAGCTGCCCTCATTGTGTGAAATAAATGTTATTCCTAACTTCTTAATTCCAGTGGAATTTACTCCAAGTTGGGTACATGTGTCCTGGTATGAATGTGGCAGACTCTGTGCCCTCATGTTTTGCTTTTGCTAAATTCTCTACTACAGCCTTCACAAATGTATTTGGCAGACAGGATGAGCAAGTGATGATCAGCATAGCCTGGAAGCCCTCCTATGGGGGGAATAAAGTTGAAGCCACATGCAGAACTGACATTATCTGGCAAGATTGACCCCTTGTTCTTTTAAAGCTCAGATAAAACCCAGAGAGCTTTGCTAGGAGAGGAGGTATGACTTCCTCTGCAAGGCATTGGGCATGGGGAAAGCAGGAAACATGTTGTTTAGGTTGGGAAGAATAAGAGAGAAATGTGGTAGATGAAGAATATACAAGCTTCAGATTTAATCTAGACTCCTCATCTCGGTTTCACTCTTCCTTAACAATATCTGCCAGCTAGATGAATTTGACACACTGCATCATGTTTGGCAGCACCATGCAATATGGCATCATTCCACCTTTTATTGCTTACTGCCTGGCAGTAACGGGACATGAGATGACTTGACACTAGTGAGATAATGTAGTTCAAGAAGCTGCACATGTGCTGGTTAAGGCATGAATTCAAACTGAGCAGTTCTAAAGAAAATGCTGGGGAGGGGTTGTGGTAGGTCTTGTGCTTGTTGTAAAGAGTGCTAACTTTGCAATGATGCACATAATCCAGAAGATAACACAAATTTGTGTGAATTATTACTTTTTCCTGTTGCTGAGTTGATCACAAACTGAAAAATCCAGGGGTGGGGAGTTGCAATTATTCCTGTGTCGCTGTCAAATGGCTTCTGCAAATGGACTTCATTGTGAACAGCAAGGAATCAAACTGAACATGCATACTGCATAAACTGGCATTGCGTGCATGGAGGTGGGGGGGATGTATTTCAGCAGCCTGATTGTGCACCATGACTTATGAATGACAAATAGCAAATGACTTGCTACACATGAATTTATGGAGAAATGACTTAATAGGTGAAATACAAGTTGAATCATACAGAGAATGGCAAAGGCAAGGCTGTAATCCATCAAACTCCCATCCACAAACACCTGCATTAAGAAGCCTGTTACAGGAACAAGGGTATCTTGAATGGCATGCAGGCGCTGCACCTTTGCAGCACATCACTGCTGTGTGCTAAGTGTGCCAGGGAGGAGGAGAATTGTTAACTGCTAACATCTAGTGCTTATTTCATGCTTGACTTGTCAGTGAACAAGGTGCTGTTTGTACACATCCCCTCAGGATGAGGCAGTGGGGTGTGAGCTGATGAGGATCTCTGCACTGACAGTGGAAGTGTCTGCAGTCTTGGAGGTAACTAGTCTAATGTGTTCTTGGGACACTGTACTCTGGAGTGAAATCTGGGCCCTGACAGAGCAGGAATTAAAGTGGTCCTGGAAACTGAGCTGGGCATGACCCTTTAACGCTGTATTTCTCTCACTGTGCAAAGGGGGTGGAAACCAGCTAATCTCTCCATAGGAATACTCCTCTCTCGAGTTATTGCTCACTGGGAAGTCTGGCAGAATAGTCCTGAGTCACTCCAAGTTGTGTTCAAAGAAGGGAAGGAGATGTCGGGGGAGGGAAGGTGCCTTGCTGGAGTTGACGGATTCAGTTTATAGGCTCAGACAATGGCTGAGATCCCACCTGAGATGCTAAAGCAAGGGCTGTGGTATGAGAGTTTGGTGTCCCCACACTGACACGCTGCCTGAACTGCAATTTTTTGGAGGAGAAAAGAACTGACCCTCAATTCATCGGGGTCTGACAGCCTCTTGAAGTCTATAGGACTCTTTCCTTTTGTGGGCTGACTTCCACCAAGGTGTAACAGGGCAGCCAGGAGCCTGGACCACCTGCAACATCCTGTCCTCCACCCACCCTGAATCTGTCCATCCTGTCCCAGTTGCCCCACCCAACTTGCACTATTGGGGTCCTATGCCTGAGACCTGCACTGTCGCAAGCGCACTAGCCCAGTTTCATCTTTGTTCTGAAGTCTTTTTTTAACCAAAGTCAGGTGAGAGACCATTTTAGTTATCACTTAAAATGCTCTTGTCTTCATCTTCCGAACACCACGTGCCTCAAGATTGGGAGTAAAGATTTTTTGGAAAGTACAAGACTCTTTTAATCAATAATCCAAGGGGTGGCAGAAGCCATCTTCACCTCTTTTTAATCTTAATTAAAAAGCTGTTGTGAGTATGCAGGGAGGCTGGCATGTTTTACTGAGACCAAACTGCTCATCCCTGGTAGCAGCTGTCCAGCAAAGCCTTCATCACCTTGCATTTCTCATGGCGTAGCTCCTGCATGCCTGCTCACCCAGACCATCTACCAGTATAAAAGCAGCAGGGCTAAAAGGGGACAAGGCAAGGAGTGATGCTTGAGGAAGATGGGGTGTAAAAAAAAACAAAAAACACACAACTCATTTTTAAGGTACTTACCCAGGCAGTTTGCTTCTAAAACTCCAAGGAGTTTGTTTCAGGCCTTTTGGAGGAAAACTGCATGCATTGCATTGCAGAAAATGTTGAGCATTGCAATACTGCAACCTATTAGTCTCTTGGTGAAGCTATGCTTTGTTACCTGAACTGTCAAATACGGCAACTCTTCACCCCGGCAGTCTGTCAAAAAGAGCAACTGTAGTAACCTGCCTAAAGGAGGCAGAGGGCAGGTCCTTGATCTCACCAGTTTGGTGGGGGAGCAGGGAAGGAGTGTGCTAGACTGCACAATCCTTCCTGATGAAGGGCCCCTCAAAGCAGGTTAGCTTTGGGGCGGAGTCAACTATTCAATGCTTTTTAATAAAATTCCCCACCAGTTGTCTTCATCAAAGAGAGAATTTTGTTTTCATCCCTTCTTTGTGGCTACGTGACTCTGCTGTTTGCCACTAATGATGGGTCCTAGAGCATGGAGACTCTTTAATTCTTATTATCTCTTAGTCAGGAAGATATTAACTGACTGTGGTGGAGCTTGCAGAAGAGCAGCAAAGTGGTTACAGGGCCAGAGGGATTGTCCTGTGAAGATAATATTGTATAGCATCTGGGTAGTGGGGGGCAGAGGAGAAATGTCTAACTGTATCAGAGTACAAACTCCAAGTGGAGATGAGCATTATCCAAGGCAAAGGTAGGCAGCATAACTGGAAGCAGCATGTCAAAAACTGAAGGAAAATGCAGAATTTTAGGCCCACTATCTGACAACAAGATGTATTTACATTATGAAATGTGCTCTCTGAGGCATGTGGCAGAAGCTCCAGTGTTTGTCATACTTAACTGGACTAGACCATACCCTAATGGATGTCCCACAGGCTTGTTGGGAGATGGATTGGAGGACCCAATAAGCCTCTTCCATCTCCAGATACTGCAATATGATTCTGACATACAGTGCCCATAAAACCAAAGACATTGTGACTTCCTTCTGGATTTGTGCAGTGCTAAAGGCTCGAATACATTCACTAAAGATGGAATTTATCTTGGCTTACGTGTGAGAAGCAGGAGTTTGAGTAAACTCTTAACACTATAATTATAGCACACAAAAAAAGGAACATTTGTCACTGAGAAACTTTTTGCCTGAAAGAGGGGTTTTGGAAAACCTGATATTTTTAACAGTTTCTTTGACTCTGTTTTCTTGAACAGGGACCAGGACATCCCTCCTACGAGAAGTAGGGACAATCTTGGGGATAGCTCTGTCAGGCCTTTGGTCAGTGCATATGTAGTTGGGGATCTTCTGGAGGGGCTAGACACTTTTAAATCTGCAGGTCCTGGTGCCCTCCACCCATGGGTGTTGAGGGAGCTGGCAGGGGTCATTGCGGAGCCCTTGGCCTGACCGTATGAACATTCGTGGTCATCTGGCCAGGTGCCGGGGGGTTGGAAACAGGCTAATGTGGTCCCAATTTTCAAGAAAGGGAGGAAGGAGGACCCAAGTAACTATAGGCCTGCAAGCCTCACTGCGGTGCTTGGGAAGATCTTGGAGAGGATCATCAAGGAGCACATCTGTGGGGGTCAGTAGGGGAGGTCATGCTCTGGGGCAACCAGCATGGGTTCACCAAAGGCAGGTTCTGCCCGACCAACCTGGTTGCCTTTTATGACCAAGTATCTAAATCCTTGGATGATGGTGTTGCCGTGGACGTAGTCTTTCTAGACTTTAAGAAGGCCTTTGACACTCTCTCACCCCATCCTCATCAATAAATTAAGCAACTGTGGCACTGATGCCTGCACAGTTGGAGAGGTAAAAAAACTGGCTGATGGGGTGCACCCAGAGAGTAGTTGTGGATGGGTTGTACTCAACCTGGTGAGATGTGAGCAGTGGGGTCCCCCAGGGCTCGGTCCTCAGGCCTGCACTGTTTAACATCTTCATCAGCAACTTGCGTGAGGGGGTGGAAAGCAGCTGTCCGAGTCTGCTGATGACACTAAGATATGGGGCAAGGTGGACACACTTGAAGGGAGAGAGAGGCTGCAGCTAGGTTTAGACAGACTACAAAATTGGGCAGATGAGAATAGGATGGGGTTCAACGTAGACCAATGCAGGGTGCTGCACCTGGGGAGAGGGTATCCACAGCATACGTACAGGCTGGGGAGTCCCCTATTGAAAGCACAGAAGCGGAAAGGGATCTTGGAGTCATTATTGACTTCAAGATGA
>NW_017729000.1:3227476-3266370 GCF_001723915.1 Gavialis gangeticus | reverse complement strand
GGTCAGTAGGGGAGGTCATGCTCTGGGGCAACCAGCATGGGTTCACCAAAGGCAGGTTCTGCCCGACCAACCTGGTTGCCTTTTATGACCAAGTATCTAAATCCTTGGATGATGGTGTTGCCGTGGACGTAGTCTTTCTAGACTTTAAGAAGGCCTTTGACACTCTCTCACCCCATCCTCATCAATAAATTAAGCAACTGTGGCACTGATGCCTGCACAGTTGGAGAGGTAAAAAAACTGGCTGATGGGGTGCACCCAGAGAGTAGTTGTGGATGGGTTGTACTCAACCTGGTGAGATGTGAGCAGTGGGGTCCCCCAGGGCTCGGTCCTCAGGCCTGCACTGTTTAACATCTTCATCAGCAACTTGCGTGAGGGGGTGGAAAGCAGCTGTCCGAGTCTGCTGATGACACTAAGATATGGGGCAAGGTGGACACACTTGAAGGGAGAGAGAGGCTGCAGCTAGGTTTAGACAGACTACAAAATTGGGCAGATGAGAATAGGATGGGGTTCAACGTAGACCAATGCAGGGTGCTGCACCTGGGGAGAGGGTATCCACAGCATACGTACAGGCTGGGGAGTCCCCTATTGAAAGCACAGAAGCGGAAAGGGATCTTGGAGTCATTATTGACTTCAAGATGAACATGAGCCGCCAATGCCAGCCTGCAGCCAGCAAGGCAGCCGTACCTTGTCATGCATCCAAAGATGCATCTCAAGCTGGTCCAGAGAGGTGATGCTCCCCCTTTACGCGACTTTGGTCAGGCCGCAGCTGGAGTACTGCGTCCAGTACTGGGCACCGCGCTTCAGGAGGGATGTGGACAACATGGAGAGGGGTCAGAGGAGGGCCACCCACTTGGTGAGGGGGCAGCAGGACGGGCCCTATGAGGAGAGAATGAGGGACCTGAACCTGTTCAGCCTCAGCAAGAGGAGGCTGAGGGGGGACCTAGTGGCTGCCTACAAACTTATCAAGGGAGACCAACAGCAAATAGGTAGAGCCTCATCACCCCAGGTGGTGCTGGGGAGAATAGGGAGCAATGGTAATAAGCTGATGGAGAATAGGTTTAGGTTAGCGATCAGGAGGCAATATGTTAGAGTTAGGGTGGCCAGAATCTGGAACCAACTTCCCAGGGAAGTGGTCCTCACCCCTGCCTTGGGCAGATTCAAGTGGACGTTGGATGAGCACCTGTCTGGGGTCTAGTGAACCCAGCATTCATTCCTGGCTGTGTCGGGGGGTCAGGCTAGATGATCTGTTCAGGTCCCTCCTGACCCTAGCTACTACTACTACTATGGTACTTCATAGCTTTATTCCTTCCACATTGAAAAGCCTGGATCACTTTGCAATTTTTTCTTCAGAGTTAATTGCATTGTCTGTGGAGAATAGAGCCAAAGCTTTGAGGTGTGTTGGCTGTGGAAAGCTCAACAAAATTTACGTCTGTAAAGCGGTGACAAGAAGGATACTAAGCCATGGCCGTCTGGACCCCGAACCAAGTATCAAACTCTCACAGTTGTGGCCTAGACCAGATAAAGGCAAAATTACACGACTCCAAAAAACATGTGAACATGCGCATTGATTGCTGCGCTCTTCGGTGGAACAGCTGGGCGCATCTAAAGCAAAACAAGTGCTTGACTGGTTTATTGATAAAAATGACACCCTTCTGTGAGTCCCCTCTCCCTTTTTTTTCCCACCCACCTTGTCTTCTGCATTGTGCCAAACCTTATTGTTACCAGAGCCAAGAGTCCCAACCTCTCAATTCTGAGGAAATAAGTGTCTGTCATGAGCACAAGCCAACTACAGGCTTTAGGCAGGTGTATCCATTGCCTACAGAGGATGAGACTTTCCAAGAGAAACCAGTTAAGTACTGATGTACTGCTTTCCCAACTAGCTGGCTAGAAAGTGAGGCAGTCGGGCGACTTGCCCAAGGTCACGCTGAGCTAATAGCTCAGCCTGAGTATAAAGCCTTGGATCATCTTGGCTCTTTGTACTTTGTGCTCCTGACCAGCAGATCAGAGTAAGCCTTAACCTGGAGGTCAGCAGTAAATACCTTTATACATGTGCAGAATGGCAAAATAGAGGTGGCTTACATAGCAGCTGGGCCCTCGGCGGCTGCTGAGCACCATGATGGGTCTGGGTTGAAGATGCTGTAACTTTTCTGCCCAAGTGCTTCAGTGTTTCATTGACTGAGGGTATAGGAGACTCCTGCTCTCACTTCCTCGTGTCCCAAAGGCATTGTCTCAGCCTCCTGATGGTCTCTGTAGCCTTCAGTTTTGCAGCTTGGGCTTGGATATATCTTGTTTAGTTGGCATATTGCTGCCTGTGATGTGATCCGTTTTCTACTTGCCTGCTATAACCCTTTGTATTTCCACTTCTGTTCCCTCTTGGACATGTGCCTCCCTTTTATTCCAACAATGCCTTCCTTTCCCCAAAGGTCATACCCTGAAATGCAAATTTTTTTTTTTTTTTTGTTGCCCACTGGAGAACACTTTATTGTACCTCTCTGCCTCTTCCTACCTGGCATGAGGCAGGGCTGCTCTGGAGCAAATCTGAGGTGCTACAGCCCCCCAGCTACAAAAACTTTGCTCTCTAGTTCACACTGGAGCTGTGAATAGTGCATCAGCCAGTTGTCATAATGCAGCTCCTCAAACCAACGGCAAAATGTGCTCCTGTGGCATTGGGAAGACGTATATCGGTAGCCACCTTCATCACTTCCCTTCTAGTGCATTGCTTTCTGCACCTTCACTTGTTTTCAGGCCGGTAAATGCATAGAAATAAGGCAGTGCCTGATGCTGTGAGTACTGCTGCGCTGTGAAAAGAACGACAGCAAGCTCTGAAGTGTTCAACGGGCCGGCATCGGGCAGTCTTCACTGTAAATCGGTACTGGTGCTTGCAGTGCAATGGAGGAATTGATTCCAGGTCTGATGCTTGTGGCATAACTGGTGGTTGCTGAGAGGATTTCAGTCATTTCTAGATGGGAGGGCCCTTCCTGACCTCAACATTGGGACTCTTGGTGTACCTGGTGCAGGGGGTCTTTTTCCAAGTCTGGGCAGAGCTCCTGTGGGGGAGTACAGCTGCAAGTCCCAGTGCAGGCAAGGCCTGGGAGAGATGCCAGAGACCCAGCTACCTCTGCAGGTCCTGCTCCTGGTAAGGCTGCCACTCTCCAGCACTGACATGCAGCAATTTCGAGCAAAAGCATTTGACTTAGCATGGCATTTACTCCATTTAATATAAAAGGTTTAATGTAACCTCTGTGTGACCGCGCGAGGTGGCTGGTTTGAAGAGTTCTCGGCATCTTGCTGCTGCTTTGTGTGGGAGGACATTTATAAATCTAAACCGTGAAGACAGCTTGCTAGGAAACAGCTTAAATAATTGAGCAATGAAAGCTACCTGTGATCTTGGGAGAGGGCTGGAGACTGACGAGCTGGCTTTGGAGAGGACAGCTGTCAGGTCACCGGCTAGTGAGGGGCCATCCAAGCAGCCTGCTAAAACCGCGTGCAGTCCCCATCCTGCAGACACGTGGTCCCGTCGAAGCTGATGCATCAGGAATGTCTCCAATGCATACCAGCATCCACTGGTAATTTGTGTTGTGGGCACTTGTGTGGCCCAGGATTGATCATGCTAGGGTTGTGTTTGCACAGCCTCTGTCCTGTGCTCAGGACCCCTGCTATGAAATGCCCCCCTGCTTTTTCACTTCTGTTTAACATGCACTGGATCCACAGCTGCCCCAGATACAGCCCTGCATGCACACCAAGAAGCATGCAGGATCATAGGAAAGTAGGGCTGGATGTGCCCTCGCAAGGCCATCCGGACCAACCCCCTGCTCAAGGCAGGATCATCCCGGACTAACCTAGCCCAGCCAAGGGTCTGTCGAACCTGCTGTTGAAAACATCCAAGGATGGAGACTCCCCAGCTTCTCTAGGTGCCTCATGCTTGATGGAGATTTCGCCCTCATCTCCAGCCTCAGTTTCCTCTGCTGCAGCTTGAGGCCTTTGTTGCTAGTCCTGTTTTGTGTGGAAGGATGTACTTAATTTTCTAAGCTCATCAGACGCATGCTTAAGGTACAAACAGATGTAACAAATTGATATCAGATGTTTTTTGATGTGACGCTTGTATGGAAATAACTTATCTCTGTATGCTTCTGTAGTAATACGCAGGTAGCAAAACCGTTCCAACTCGAGGTTCGGGGTTCATTCAGGATGCAGGTTTCCTGTATCACCGCTGATGTACCGGTAGCATTACAACAGCTGTTGCACGCTCTCGACCAGCAGATCCCCTTCCCCTTTTCAAGTGGGTCAAATAAAGCTTTGTTCAGTTTTTAAAGAGTCAGACATCGCCTGGATAGAAGTATGCTTGCTGTCTGCGTGGAAGTCAATGGCCAAGGGTTTGGCATATCAAGCTGCAGATCTTGCAAAGATGTCTTTTAACACTGCGCTGGAGACTTTCCATTTAAAAAAAAAAAGACCCATTTTAAGAGCACAGGTGAACGGGGAGCTTCCAGCATTGAAAATCATTGAAGCGCACAAAACATTTCAGTGTTGGCCAAATGAACTGTATCATCCAATTATTTTCAATTACAATTACGATCCCTTCCTTAATGTTTTCTTATGCTGATACCAGTGTTGCTAATGTAGCCAACTCTGGCTTTATGATCCCTCTTGCTGCAACATGCTGTGCTTAATTGCTTTGTCTCTGTAACAAACAGACGTTCTGAACAATTAGACAATACTTTGAAAGCGAGGTAGGAAAATAGCTGAAGATCTTTCATTTTAATGATGTCTGGGGCACCCCATGGTTTTGAATCAATGCTGGAATACTATTCTTTGATAGCCTTCCATAATTTTAAACAAGATCTAATACATTTATATTTTTATGTAAAGTTTTGGAGGGAAAGACCCTAGTTTGCTCTTTCCTAAGTTTTAACTGAGGATCACAACTCTCCTGTGAGTCTCACTTCATTTCTTACTCAGCTGTCCATCTCTGTTCAACAAATCGCTTAAGCAGATGTTTAAGTGCTGTGCTTAATAGGGATAGACTTTAAGCACATGTTTAATGTGGTGCTGAATTGGGACCTCTTGTTGGAAACGAGCCATCTTGTGTTTTAGGAATTGAAAGCTGGCAAAAGCAGTGTTAGATAGTTTGTACAGAATTACAATAGGCTGCATATTATTTTCAGTAATAAGGTGATTTGCCTCCTATATATTTCTTCCTTGGGAAATTTAGGAAACTAGAAAGGAACAATAGTCCCACAGAAAATGGAAGTGAATTTAAGGGGGGGGGGAAAAACAGCACCTGAACTGATTTATCCCTTTGAATGCTATTCAATATTTTCATTAATGACCTGGATGATGGAATGCAATGTACACTTATAAAATGTGTAGGTGACATGGAGTTGCAGGCACTTTGGAGGACGGAATCAGAATTCAAAATGATCTTGACAAATTGGAGAGATGGTCTGAAAGCAACAAGATGAAATTCAATAAAGGCAAGTGGAAAACGCTGCACTTAAGGAGGAGAAATCAAATGCACAAAGACATGCACAATAATTGGGTAGGCAGGAGAAGAGCAGAAAATGAGCTGGAGGTTATAGTGGATCACAAGCTGAATGAGTCGACACGATGCTGTTGCAAGGCAGGGAAGATGTCATTTGGGGAGGTATTATCGGGAGTGTTCGCTGCAAGACAAGGGAAGTCATTATTCAACTTGGCTCGGCCCTGATGAGGCCTCTGTTGGAGTCCTAGATTGGGTTTTGATCATCATATTTCAAAAGCTTCAGAACAAGCGGAGCATTTCTAGGGGCAAATAGCACCAGTGCTAAGGGGTTTAGAAAATGGGATGCACGTGGGAAAGTGTAAAGAATGGGTTTAAGGGGTTTAAGGAATTTAACCATCATCTCTCCCTAAACAAGTCTTTGAAGTGCTTTAAAACAATAGCACTTTACAACTGATCCTCGGTAACAGGTTTGGGTTTTTTTCTGTCTGTTTTTATTCTGCTCTTAAAGAAAGCTAAACTGCTGTAACTTTTAAACCTGATTCTTTCAGGGTTGAGTTACAGCAGTCTAGCTCCAGCCTATAGCACAAGAGAAGATGGGCAAGAAAGTTAAGAGGATCAACTGATGTGCACTCCCGAGTGGCAAGTTTTCCCCCTATCTGCTGCTTTTCAAAAACACTTCAAAGCTACAAGCAGATGTGCTACTAGTCTTGGAAAGAGAAGTGTGAGTGGTGTAACAGTGCTCTAATACACAAAAAGCTGTTTTAAAGGAGTGGGAGGAGAGATTGAGAAGCATTTTGATGGACAGCAAAGCAGAGAGCTCTGATATTGGGAAAACTGTTGGGATGGTGAAACTGCTGCTTGTGGCATCTCCTTTTGCTCGATTTGCATCCATGCTGTGGAAAGAACTGGGTGATTTCTTCCACCCTGGTCTCCACGATTTAAATGAACATAATACAGGAGTACGACCAGCCATCCTGATGCTGCTGGATCAGCCTGCTGCACTGTGCAACACAGCCACAGATGCATACTTGGCAGCTTAAATCTTCTTCACAATTACTACCGTAATAATATAAGGAGTGCTCTTAACAGCCAGCTTCCCGGTATGACATGCGAGACAAACAGATCAGCTCTGCTGCCACCCGCCTTTATTAATACAATTTGCATAGCATTACCATAATGCTTTCCGATTTTTATTTTAAAAACTATTACTCTTGACAGCCTCCCTAACGTAAACAAGCATCTGTGGCATGCGCCGAAACACAGGCTTCTGCAAGCCATTCCAAGCAGCCTTTTTGATAAAGAAGGAAGCAAACCATTTTAATGGGCCACTTTAAACCTCAAAAGATCAGATGAGAGAGCTGGTCCCGTTTATGAGAAATGCACTGGGTATTTAAGTGGACACCTGAGTGCACTTGATTGTGCTGATTATACCAATCTGGCTCATGATGAGACCTGGCTGAGTTTGGGAATATTTGACATATCTCCAGCGCCGGCTTCTTAATGACAGCTTTTGGCATGGGCTGCTGCATGAGCCTGATTCTGCTCTGTGGGAAGCTGGGTTAAGCCTGACTTCCTCAGGTGCAACTTAGGTCTTCCAAGCCCTTTTATTTTGGGGAAATGCTCTAGTTGTGTCCTTTTACTATGGGCAAGCCAAATCCGGCTCCTAATGCTCTGATTTGTCTGTCCTGAATAACATGCTGACAAAGGCCTTCGGTGGATGGCTCTACCGATACTTGTTTGGGCCACAGGAACCAAGATGCTCACTGAACTTCTTTAAAAAGATCCAGCGAAAAGACTTTAAAACACTTTCCGTTTCTTTGTCAATCCAGAACTAGTTTGAGTTTTTCCAATGTTTACCACTTTGGGTGCTGAGAAATTTTGAAATTTTTGCTGCTTATTCCAGTACCAACATGGGAGCTCAGCTTTTTGGAAAAAATCTGGTCCCTGATGCTTATGAAAATGGTGTTTTATACACTGCCCCAGAGCTGGCCAGCATTTTACCACCTTAGACAAGAGTCCTTCTTCATGAAACTTTGCCTTTTTCTTTAAAGGTGATTGGTGTGTCACTTCTTGGGCGTTCAATTTGAGAGGCTTTAGAGAAGCCTGACTTCTTATATATTTATTTATTTTTAAGTGCTACATATGAGGTCCCGTTGAGATGTCTGAGACCCTGCAAAGCTGAGGACCCTAAACTGGCAAGTTCATCCTGTAAATCTTGGTCTGACGTTGTAAAGTAGACTATGTTGAACTAGGCTGAGACCAAAACACCCATCTTTATTGGTGACTTATGGTAATCTGAAGGGTTTGAGCCCATGTCTTCAGGAGTGGTTTGCAACAATCAGGTGTCTATGGTGTATTTCACCAAAGTGCTTCATCAGCTTAATGTGAGAGGCAAGAATGTCTTAGGGTGACATCTTTTACTGGGCCAACTATGTGGTTGAGATAAAGTTAGACCAGCTTAGTTTATCCCAACCGCATATCTTTTATTGGACCAACTATATGGTTGGGATGAAGTAAGCTAACTTTATCTCAACCACATAGTTGGTCCAAAAAAAGATATCACCCTAAGAAATTATTGCTTCTTGCATGATTTCTGGACCATCACAGCAATGTTGTTCTTATGACTAATGTTAATGAATGCAAGTCCTCCCTTCTCCAACCACCTTACAACTAGAAATGATGCCCAGGAGTCCTGAGCTCCTGTTCTAACTTGCTCATAAGTTTTAACTCCCTCTGCCCCTGGAGAGTCCCTTAAAATAAAGGACCTGAAAGTTAATGTAAAGTCTAACCTGATTTATGACGATCAGACAGACAAGTGCTCCCACTTCTCAGATTCAGAGCTGTTTGCTGTGAAGCAGGAGACTTGGCTGTCAGTGGGAAAACTATTTGATATTGCCTGAGTTTCTCAACCACAGCATAAGTACAGTGCTCCCTACATTGCAAAACATTTATACATGGTATCAGTAGGGTAATTACAACAGTGATTGCAGAGTAAAGCCAAGCGTTTCAATCAGTTGTTCTGAATCTCACAGTAAAAACCTTGTTTCTGTGACAAAGTGAGGTGAAGAAAGCCTCTTTGGGAAGTTATGTCGAGTCAGTTTAGCTTTGATTTGATCTTATGTGCGTGTTCCAGTGTGTTGTCTTGTCTGCTGTGGAAAGCATTGAAAGAGCAGCTCAATTCCAGATGGGAAAAATGGAAAGCTAGTCAAATGATGACTTTGTGGGAAGATAATTAAACCCAACAGCCTACATAGTACTGCAGAACAGGGCACCCTTTGGGTGACTGATGATATGTGCATGCATGGCATGCTGTTTGTAAAAGGACTGGGGTGGACCAAACAGCCAGATCAAGGGTGGCTTGCAGAAATCTCCAGACCTGGGAGTGGCGACGTTTCTATGCAGAGATCCCCTTAAAATTTAGACTGGAATGTTTTTTGTCATATTCTCTTAACTTGTACTTTTCAAAACCCACCTTTCCATTTTTACTGCTAGAAACGAGTTCCAGCTGATTTTCTCACCAATTGTTTAAATGTCTAATAGGAACACTTATGGCTGATCCCAAATAAGATGAATTAGAGTTCACCATTGTTGTCTTCCTTACGGTAAAGTCTGGATGTGCAAGACCAGTGGCTTTTCCTGAAAGCGCCAAGTGTTTAGTGTGTATCCCATTACCTAACTTTAAAAAAAAACAAACAAAAAACACCCGTCATCATTTAAGAATGAAGTGTGAGAGGGGATTGACTTGTCAATGATCTCAATTTGCTTCCTTTATGAGTTTGGGTTGTTGATGAGCAGTTTATATCTCTGTTCCCCCTGTCCCTGCCTCTTCATAAGCATACAAAATGTCTGGACTTGCTGTCAACTTCATGAAAGCCAAGATGCTTTACCAAGTCACCCCAAAACAACTGGCTGCTCCTCCACATAGTACAATTAGAAGGCAACTGTTGGAGAAGGTTGAGCATTTCCCCTGCCTGGGTAGCCACCTTTCCCAAAAAGGTGATTCAGCACTGGATAAAATCTGCCAGTGCTGCCTTTTGGGTGTCTCTGAAACTGTGCCTTGTTGTATAACAAGACATTCCTACTGTGTTGTGCTCCTGCTGTGCTCGTCCCCTAGCCAGTAGCAGGAGGAACATAATGGATCAAGTCCTTCCTTAGCTGAATGGTACCGATCATGTTCTTCAGTGTTGGCAAGGGGAAGAATATAAATGTTGGCCTTTGAAGCAGGCTCACAGAAGCATGCCCCTATTTGCCCTTTATTCAGTGGTGTGTTGGAAAGCTTGGCATTTTTATTCAAAGGTGGACGGTGCATTTTGCAAGCTACAGTTGCAGAATTCAAGGAGAGGAGGTGCGGCGCGTGTAACATGAGCTTGCAGAAATCAATTCTATGGTTGAGAAAGTATCAGTGACCCTAAACAGAACTAATAATTAGAAGAGAGCTTCTCGCAAGGGTATATTTGCATCATCTCTAATGTGGCTGCAAACCAAGGGGAACTTGCAATGTTATTTATTCACACCACAAAATAATTTCAAGCCGAAACATCTTTGATGGCTGTGCAGTGAATGACTCCTGCAGTTTTAGATGAAATGAAAGATGTAGATATAGGCTGGGAAAAGTTTCTATAGAATCCCTTGGCTGCAGAGCACCTGATATTAAAGCCAAGTGTGTTTGTGAGATTTATTGGAAATAAATTAGCTTAAATTTATTGCAAATTATTGATTTTAGCATTCGGAGGTTAATGAGTTTTGCTCCTTCATTCAGCATTCCTGATCTTGGGAGAATAATGAAATTGCCTGAAGATACAAACCATTCAATTAAAATAAACAGATGACTTGAACATGCATCATAGCTGATTTGGGGTTTTCTTATAATTTTTTTGGGGCATGTTAACATCTCATGCTGCTTTAATGTGTTAAAACTTGAAGTTATTTAAGGAGATAAGAATCAGCAATTACTCTTTTTCTTTAAGTTCCATTTTGTACAGAAGCTAGAAAGATATACAACCTCTATCAAGACACCTTGCTTTCAGTATGTTTAAAACCTTTGGTGTCTTATTGATGGAAATTAAACTCTGAGGGAGATGAAATTATGTACACTAGATTGACAGATCTGGATCGATTAGATACCCACACTAGAGAGAGATGATAAGACCGACAGGGAATAGGAGGCTGCAGTGACTTACTTCACTTGGAAACCTTTGTTTATTAATGAAGTTTTCTAGTCCAGATGACACGCTTTATGATGTGCTTTCCATACCCTAGAATCTGACTTTTTGCTATTTTTCTGGTGTCTTGCAAGAAAAAATGAACACTGGTTCCCACAGTAACTGAGAGCAGCGATCTGTGCCAGCACAATTGCTTCCCTAGAGACTGCTCCTCTCACCAGGGATTGCTGGAGCAATATATTGCAGCTTCCTGCCACCCTCCAGCTCTGGGATTTTCTTGCATGGAGGGCAGAAGAGGCAAGGGGCACCCAGCAGGTCTGATGTTCCCTGATCTTGTAGGCTTTTGGGCTAAGCATCTTGGCAGCTCCGACTGGAGTCCACCTGATCACCGTGCATTGTGGCATGTTGCAGCCACTGCTGGTCAGAGGAGCTCCTGTGCATGTGTGCAGCAGTCACATCTGCTCAGTACTGTTGTCCTCTTGGGTTGCAGTCATGCAAGATTGGAATAACTGCACTGATTTCAGGGTAGCTACAGCTACGTGGAGTTAGCTAAGCACAGAATTTGGCCTTTTAATTCCAGTGGGGGGTTTTTCCCCAGAGGACCTACCAGACCCTTTTGTCATAAAACTGAGAGAAATGCAGTTCATCAGCATAAATTCACACCAAAAATGGAGCTGATCCCAGCCCAAGTGCACTTGAAATGGCCCTCCTGAATTAACAGACAAAACCCCATGTGCCGCAGTGGTGGAGTTTGGCTTTCTGTGAGTATGTAAATGAGTTGTATTTTAGGTCATCTGTTCAGTGCAAGAAGAGCTATACTATGGGCTTGGGAACTGCGATGATCTCTGTACAGGACCTGGGGTTGTGCTTGCCTAGCAGTCACGGCTGCAGCTGGGCGTACATCGCTGCACTGGGGACAAAAACTTCACTGTGACTGTAGTCCCTTTTTCTTATGCCGTTCTAACTCAGCCTCCTATCTTCTGCTCCAAAAAGGGCCTCTTGCCCCAAGGTTATCCCCCCGCCTTTTTTTTTCATCTGCATTTTGCTGAAGGCTCTCCACATCCCAAGTGGAATGGCTTGAAGTCTTTTTCCAGCTGGACCTGGTCCCTTAGGTGGGGGGAGGTAAAACAAGACAATGACAACTCTAGTTTTCTATTTATTTATGGCATTCTAAAAGAGGCAGAATGCATTTTTATGCCTGACTTATATCAAATGGGTGCTCCGTATAACTTGCTCTCCTTGCTTACGAGCTGCAGTCTGTCGTAGGGACATCGGTGCTGAGAAAGGGAGAAGGCAGTTTAATTTTCATGTCTCAGCCACCCAGTACCTGGGATTTCCTGGGGTGCTCCAGAACCTGGGACAGCTCCAGGACCCAAAAGCTCCTAACAAAGACAATTAAACCCCTAGTCCTGGTCTGTTCCCATGGCAGCGCTCTGTTTTTCCGTGTTTCGGACCAAAGCACTCATAAATAAAAGTACAAAGCAGAGCAACAGGTCTTAGCCATGTTGGTCTACAGGCAAATAAAATATGCAGGACTCTTGGCAGAAATGGTATCTTTTAGACCAACTAAATAGTTCCAAAAAAAAATCTTTATTTGCAAGCTTTTGGGCTCACTTGCCCTTCCTCAGGCAAAGGAGAATGTCCAGATTAACATTTCTCCCAGGTAGAAATGAAACTTCATATTACACGGGAGAATAAAAAGATGTGATAAGTTCCTCTGGGTGGAAAAGTTGCCGATGGAACTGAAGCTCGGCAAAAGAGCTTGACGGCTCAGAGCTGCTATAGTAGGAGCACACGAGCTCCGCAAACGCACCGTGAAGAAAGTGTTGGGTAGCTTTGGGGACCCAAAGTAGGTCAGCTGTGGTTACACAGCATGATGTGGGCTAGGCTATGAAGAAGCAGTTAAATGAGACGGTGTTATCACAGCTAGCTTCTGGTAACCACACTGGCTAGTCTACAGCTATTTTGGGCATCTCTGCAGTGTAGATGCACTCGAAGTACATAGATGTACTTGAAGTCAACATGGCGATGTCTGCAGACTTCGACATGCAGCCTGAGCGCATCTTCTGTGCTGTTCTCCAATGCATGTTAACTCCTATTGATCCTAACTAGTGGGCTGGCTACTATCCACTGGGGTCACAGTGTTTGCAAAGCTCTTGGGAAAGAAGAGGCATAATTTTCATGAAGACTTGCACAACCTGGCTAGGGATGACATCTTGTTTTGGCATCCCTAGTCCCTGGAGTTTGGCTTCTAAGCAGTGTTTGGGGAATGCTGCTGCTTCCCCTTTCCCACCATCCCAAACCCTTGCACAGTAGAAAATAATTGGTAATCCTGGTTTAATGTGATAAGTTTGTACAGCCTTGCCAGGAAAAGGAATACATATGTTTTCCCCTTGTGTTCATGGTTTTGACATCTCCCACTGCAACACAGCTTGGTACAGACAAAGCCTGATGTTCTTATGCTAATGAAAGGTTTCCAAATTATAGCTCTCCTGCATGAGGGATGGTTCAGAGATTTAGCAACCGACCAGAATTTCAGCCCTGGAGTAATGTGAGCCAAGTGCAGGTTGATTTGGGGGTGTGTGTGTATGTGTGTGTGTGTGTGTGTACACATACATGCACATGTGCCTGCAAACACCAACCCCTGGCTTTGGGGAAAAATTTCACTTGATCCTTCTTTCCAACCTTCAGGAGCCCAGGATGTGCTCCTTTTATTTGTCTGAGTTCATTCCAAGGGTGTCTCCCGCAGCAGGGCATCCAAGGAATATTGGCATTCATGCTCCAGTCCTCGACGTTACCCTGTGTGAATATTATGAATGCCATTTAATCATCATGGAGATTAACCAAATGGAATAGAAAGGTCAAATACTAAGAAACAATTAAATGAGCATTTCCATCTACTGACGAAATCAATCAAGAATGAAATTTGGTTTTCCACTTCCAGTAACCTCGAACATATCTGAATTTATATCTCTGAGATGAAATGATACTTAGAGGAAAAAAAAAAGTTTTGGAGCAACGAAGGCCTTTAAGTTTTTTTTATTTTCAGAAGTGCTCAGTCTCAGCCTCTTCTACTGATAAGAGTTTCTGGCACCTCTAAGCTGACTGGCCTGATATTCAGCTCTGGCTGCATTTTTCAGCATAAATTTTTTTTTTGTTCCCCTTTACAGAATTTTACAATCCTTAATTATCTCTTTCCAGAACTGGAGTCTTTTCAGTAATCCTCACTGCCAAACCCCTTTTAGAAAAGTATTGCAGAACTCTAATAAAAATGCTAACCTTTCTTTAGGTGTCTTTTGCATCATCCTTCTCCAACTCTATAGCAGGTGTCAAAGAAGGTATTGAACAGGTCCAAGAAGTAGGTTTTTGTTTGGATCCTATCTTTTATTGGAACAACAGTGCAGTTGGAGGAAGGTGTTAGACAAACTTTCAGACGCAACAAGCCCTTCCTCAGGTCCTTATATTACCCTGGGAATATGCTTCTCATGTATTCATGGGGCCATCACAGCTATAACACCGCTACATAGAAGGTTTGGCACTTCCTATAGTGGATCCATTAAGCTTTTTGGCTAACTGCTGTGCTACATTTTCTGGCAGGCTTCTGTGGGACCCTTTTTTTTTTTTTTCCTATTCCTGTGGTATTTAATGAGAATTTTCAACACAGGTTAGAAATCAAATGCCACCTTTTTTCAAGCGGGTGTGGAGGGAGGCATTTTGGGGGAGGAGGTGCTGATGGATGGAGAATGCAGGGAAGAAAATTGGCCACATGAAAGCATAGAGAAAAATCAGGATTTTTTTTCTTGATGGGACAAATACCAGGAGCTGGGAACTGCCATTTTTTTCCCTCTACCTGTAGATTCATTCTGTTGCCACTGAATCCCATGGGAGGTAGGCACTTGATTTCTACTGGATTATCAAGCTTTTTAACAGCAACTGTAATGATAGCCACTCTGCTGAATGGCAGGGACTCTTCTCCATTGCACAGAGGTGGCTGGAGTCATTCATGCTGCTGTAACAGAAGAAACCGTGCTTTTTAAATTGAATAAAAAAAATAGAGGTGGACTCAATTCCTGGGAGCTAGAGCCCTCCCAATAACTTGGGAATTAACAGCTCTGAGCTGAATGTTTATCCCGTCATATACTACTTGGATTATTAGCTACAAAATCCTGATTTCCACTTTCCAGCACTCCAGAGTCAGGAAATGTTTGGATCTGAGGTTTTGGGTAGGTCTGTGGTTGGCCAGTCATGAAAATCTGCTGGACGTTCACCTTCTGAAGCCCCTTCCTCGGGTTCAGAGGTGTTTTGGATGTACTAGTTTTGTGTTGCATCCCTCGCAGCCTGGCTGAGGGCCACCCTTTAAAGACGGTAGTCTGCTGCAAGTAGACCAAAGTCCTGAGGACCCGTGTGCTTCTCTGCTGTTAGGCCAAAAAATAAATAATAGATTTTTCTAGTTCTGTTTTGGGCCCACTCCAATGCTCAGATCTCTTTTCTGGGCCTTTCCTTGGGACGTTGTCCTGTGCTGTCCGGATTGAACTGTGCGTGCTGAGCCAGGGGCTCTCCTAGCTTTGGATATGCTGGCTTCCCATTTACGCCTTTCAGGGGCAATGTGGCAGGAAAGCACAGCTAATGATTTTGGGTGATTTTTCCACCACGCTACTTAGAACTGTTCATTAAAGCCCTGCCTATCACTTCATGTGTGCCCAAAAGCTTGCAAATCAAGACTTTTTTTGCAATTATCTAGTTGGTCTAATAAAAGATATCACCTCCCCAAGAGTTCTGATTACCGTTTTGTCTGCAGACCAACGTGGCTACAACCTGTGTCCCTGCCTATCATATGCATGTATCATTGTTCGTGATGCACCAGCAACCATCGCCTTACCAAATTGCTTGACTGTATTTTTCCTGCGTGCCAAACTAATTGCACATCATTAGCTTTAAAATAAAGATGTCAGCCCCACCTTGGCCTCTAGTTAGTCGGGGAGTGAGGTACCCTGTCACTTTAAATTAAGGAGACACTTCTGATGTTAAATTTGAGAGCTGACCTTTTTTTAGATCACCGCACTCCTAATGGATCTCTTAACATAAGTAGCACTGGCACATGACAAAAGTCCTTATGCATTAGGAAACTTCACACAAGTCAATATGATGTTACAGTCGACTGTCAACTACAATCAACTCTTGGTGCTGGGGCCTCTAAGCGTTTCTGCAGGTGATGGCAAGAATATGTCATCAAGCTAGTTGCGTGGCGGGTTAGACTGGTGACGGTGTCAAGTGTGCTCAGCTAAGCCGTCAGCCTTGCTGTATAGGAAGGTACAACAGAATAAGAACTGAGCCAGGCAAACTGTGGGTTACTCTTTCTCTTGACCTTGGAGTTACAGTAGTTAACTCGTGCAGTTATGCAGTGTTCTGCTTCCTGGATATCCACAGCACGGTGGTTAGTGTGGAAGATCATAATGTAAGGGTTAATCGTTATAGGTCATTACTTGTTGCAGATATCTCACTTAACAGGTTTAATAGGTACTAGACTCCTATATAAAGGTGCATGGAGGAGTAAGCAACAGGATGGGTTTTGAATTAATGGTACTCTCCCAAAAACCACCTTGAAATTATCCAGGCTGCAGAAAGATAACACACTTGCTGGCACCAGAGGTTTTTTCCTGTTGAAGGTCTTGCCTCTTGGTACCAGCCTTGAGCATGTCTTTGTCTGCTTCTCCTATTCAGATCTCCCTGTTTTCTTCCATGCTGCCTTTCTGCTTAGAAGACCCTTCCCGAACTAACTCGTGTGACTCCTAGCCTCTCCTTTTTTAAATCCTGTCCCTGTGGCCACCTCTGCTGCGATGACTAGTTCAAGGGACAGTAGAGGAATAGCAGATTTTTGTTATTATTAAAAGAAGCTTTGAATTACTAAATTGTATGGATAGGGCCCATATGTGTGGATGATGTGGAGATGTACTGGGAAAAAGGTTGCTGAGATGGCACCTGCCAGCAGTGCAAAATTATTTGTTAAAATGGGTATACTGTAGTTAGGCATTTTGTTGCCATGCACGTCCAAGAGTAACTGGCTCACGCAGTGCACCTGGGAAGTAATTTTAATGTGGATGAGGATTTTTGTAGTACAATACAAAGCTGCCATTGCTGTTTCAAAGAGATGTTTATGAATATATTAACATGCAGTGGAGGGATTTAAGCATGCATAAAAGGGCTCATGCATGCAAGCCACCCTGCTCTGCGCAGCGTTTCTGTATCTCAGAAATGAAAAAGAAGCAGAGACTCTGTGAAGTCCACTAGGAACCTTACCACTTTCAATCTGTTTCAAATACAATGTGCTCTGGCCCTGGGTGGTTTTTTTCCATTTTGCACTGATTCCACCTGTTCCAATAAATCTAGATCAGGTGCTAAAAAATAATGCAACTCTCCCTCACCTTGTCTGCTTCTCAGGTGTCTGATGGCATTAGTGAGCTCCTCTGAATGAAATATGTTCACATCATATCGTGTTACAATGCATCACATTGTAAAACAACAAGACAGGGTGTCAGGATGTGACAACAGCTGATGTGGTGCATGAAGAAATTTAAATGAAAATGAGTTTGGACCATGTTCACGCTATCAACTGGAGGAGCGAGGGCTTGAGGTGACATTTGTGGGTAAGTTGAGAAGCAGAGATGAAATGCATATTTTATCTTTTTTCCCCTTTCCAATTGGCAGGTGGGCACATCATGTGTCTAGATCTCTGGACACAGTGCTTGAAAACGTATTGTAATGTCTGGGCTCTTCAGTGCACAATTTTTAAGTAGGAGAAGAAGGCAAAAGCATCTGCTGCTTCTAAGACTGGCTTTAATGCATTGAAAAGAAACGTTCGCAGAAAAAGACACAACTACACCTGTTCTAAGCTGTCTTGGCTATTACCGAAGACATTCGTTTTCCACAAGGATTTCTATTTCATACCCCAGTTTCCCCTGCTTGATTTCTTGGCTCTTCCAGCAAAGTTTTTTGGAGTCATTTCATTTTAAAGTAGTGGAAAGACTTCTCAAGACCAGGATGTTATATTTTATTTTGGAAACATGGGGTATGTTACTGGTAACCCTTTGGTGCACATTCCTACTATGCATCTTGTGTCTTTTACCCGGTTTCTGGCATTTCACTGAACTTGCCCTCTCACTGATGACTAGTTTAGTTCCTTGAATACTATCTTCAAAAAGATGTCCAAGTTTTTTTGAAAGTCCACAATATGTGACTTAATTGATTTCCGTGTATGCATTATTTCACTGATGTGGGATTCTAGTAGATTAGAGAGACTTGATTTTTCCTTTGTAGAAGCTATCCAGGTTTCTCTTAATTAACATTGTTTTCATGCAAATGTTCTGTAATCCTATTTTAATGATCACTTGAGCATGTTATCCACGTTCTTTTTTTTTTCTTTCCAAAAACACTTTCAATTAAGGTGGGTTATTTGGGTTTTTCTTTCTTTCTTTTACCAGGATTAGTTGGCATTCAGTTTACCAGTCTGACCACCTTTTGCAAGGGAAATACTATGTAAAATGGTATTAAATATTTCAAAGTGTTACATGCCTGGGGTGAAAAGGAATAGCAAAAATAGAGGGTTTTAAAGGAGTTGGCTGGCTAGTAGCAATCTTACTTTCTGAAGATTTCAGAGCCTAAGAATTTATTTTTACATCAAATATTTCCCAATCACCCCAAGCTGCCCAATTTCTTTTTCTATATGCGGGGCTGGGGTAGTTAACATTTAATGTGCTGTATTCACTCCAATGAAAAACATTTTTATTTATTTATCAGGTTTTTTTGGTATCAGGAGCTGAGAGCCAGTCAGAAGTTTACTTGATATTCTCTCTCTCTCTAGCAAAGAGAAGAAAATGGATTTTAAAAAATGGCTTCTAGAACAGATGCTTTATTCAGAATGAAGGAGAGGTTTTCTCTTCTTCCTTCTCCCCATTCCCCAGTGTTTTTATCTAGTAAAACTTTACAGCTAGATCCTTGTGGTGGGTTTGGAAAAGAGCTTAAGGGACTCGAGCCATGTTTTGTTTGGGAATTGCATGCTTACCTCTTAACATTTTATAGAAGGAGGAAATTGGCTGGTGCGATTCTCCTGCTTTCCCTGTGGCAGGCTAGGGTGTTGGGTCTGTGTTGTGTTAGGGTTGAGGATAGTCTTATGCAGAGTTTAGATGGTTGTCTGGGATGGTTTGGATAGGGCTGATCCTGCCTCAGGCAGGGGGTTGGACTAAATGACCTCTGGAGGTCCTTCCCAGCCCCACTTCTCTATGATTTCTATGACTCTTCCTTAGAAAGGTCCAGTCTAGGTACAGGTCTTAAAATGCTATTTTTTTTTTGCTGTTGGGTTCATGTAGTCCAGCAAAACAAGGTAATGGCTTGGGAACTGTGGAAGCCAATGGGTGTTTCAAGAGGTTTGGAGTCAGGTTTGAAGCTGTTATGTTTTGTGGGTAAAAAATCGCAAGAGCCAAATGGGATGCTGGCCTTCAGCCCCCTTGAATGTTTACTCGTGCTTGGAAAAGGCCATTTGCTATGCCGGGGAATCTCTCTCATGGTCTACAAGAAGTAAGTATTGGGGTTAATCCATCTACTGTGGGATTCCCCTTGTTGGGGCTGCTGCATGGTTGTCCGGGGAAGAGGACTCTGCTCCGGGAAGCTCAGCTCCTGTTCTTGTGGGTGGGGATAGGATGGTGGCCTGGAGGAACAGCTTCACTGCAGGGCCTGAGGTCTGTCCCTGACATGTCAAGGTGATTGTGTGAGGGGAAGGGGACGTGCATTCATCCCTCGTAAGAATGTAGGCAAACTGGTGCAAAGCCAGATATGAAGCGTCATCCCGGTGGGTTTCTATGCTGGGGGAAATTAACTGGATTTGCATTTGCAAAGGCTTCTCCCTGTTCCTCTTTCCCATCGTGATCCCTACGGGCGTTTGTACACATCACGTTTTTTGCCCTTTCTTGCACCGCAATTGCGTGACTGCACCCTCGGGTTTTCCAGACTCTTTACTGTGCACCGTGTTGCCACTGACATTGCAGAGAGCCTTAGATGCCCACACTGAGATGCTGCTGCTTAATTATCAGGTCATTTTATTCCATGAACGCTCCTTCAAAGCTTTCCTAGGCCCTATAATTTCTGCTCTGATGGACCAAGAGTGTTTTTTTTTTAATGTTCACTTTTAAATGTCTTTGTTTCTTTTGTAATAGATTAAATGAAGTTTTAACAAGGCTTATGGTGTGATTCCTCATCATTAAAATAACAAATGGTTGGAAAGCTGCCTTCTGTCTCTCAGAAATCTAACAGCATTAGTGGACCATAATCCAGCTGGTAACTGATTTCTGAACAACCGCAGAACCTGTCACACATGGAGATGCTATCGGTACATAAAATATATTTTTCATGAAGTTTATTGAATTGCTTGTTAGCACTGGTTGGGGTGCGGGAGCTTCACGAGTTCCATTTCACTGGGCTTCTGCAAATTCCATCAACTTACAGGAAGGGCTTTCAGATTTTTCAAATTTAATTGGGTCTCATTATGTCTGGACATACTGCAGTCATTTTTTTCTTTGTAAGATTTGCAAGTTTTCCTAGTTTGTGCCCAACTGAGTATCTCAAGAGATTATAGGGGGTTTTGGTTGGGCGGACTAGCCAAAACCAGAAGGTGCAGGGTTTCTGTGCATCCTCCAAGAGGGGGTTCATTTTGGTTTGGTTCATGTTGCAGGTGAAGATCTGGGTTACTTGTCCTCTGATCCTTATTGCCCACCTGTATTTCTTACCTTATGACACAGGGGATCCTTTCAAATGATTCCTCTTGCTCCTTCACTTGGTTCTGGTTTCATCTGTGCTGGGAGGAAGAGAGATGTTCAATGAGACCCTGGTATTCTCCTAGAGGCTGGCCGCACCATCTGAATTGCATGTTTTTTCCTAAGACTACCATGTGCAAAAAAAATTAAAGAAAGAAAAAAGCCACCCAGGCAGTTGTGAAGTTTGTTCTTACTCCTGAATTGTTTCCTGACATCTTAGCTCAGGTCCCTTGGGAAGCTCAGTTCTCAGCTGTCAAAGCAAGGACAAGCTACCTCATCAGAGATGAGATGCTTTGCACAGATGTCTCCCAGTGAGCATGATCTTGCAACCTAGCCAAGGCCCCGGTGCCCTCCAGCTGTTCCTGGCTGCCTTAATGGGTCCTTAGAGTCACCGGTAGCTATGCAGAACCTAGCGGCAACACTTATTTGCTGGTGTTGAAAATCAGCCCTGGAAAACACGGGGCTCAAAGGTGGTAGATATTCTCTTTGAGCCCACGGTGCCGTAATAAGGGGAGCTAGCACGGCACCTCTCTCTGACAGCTGAGACCTCTCCAGCAGGCTTCTACGCCCAGTACTCTGCTGCCTGACTTCCTGCGTGGTCTAGGTCCCCTCTGCTTGGGTATTATTGAACCTGCTTTACTGTTACCTGCCCCTTATTTCTCCCACTGCAGCCTTTGCTCACCTTTTCCTTAAGGGAGCACTTCCACGTTCTCCATTTCAGTATTTTATCTAGTGATCCAGACCCTTTGCAGCATATTAGCAACAGCATAAAACATTTGCTGGCACTTCCTTTGCCTTCCAGACACTTCATGCCTGACAGTAAGTTTTATGGATGGCTGGCAAGAGAAGTTATAAGATCTCGGTTCATAACTGAAGAGTAAAACCACAGGGTCTTCTCTTGGAATTTCAATTCTCTTTTGTTTTCCTTGACAGCTCAGATTAATCTGTGCCTTGCCTACATCCTCCTTTGTACTACGGGGAAACAGTATAAATCTCCAAGGCTGCACTTTTCCTCTTTCCTACTCTCCACTGCTGCTGGTCTGCCGTGTACCTCACAGAAGAGTCCTCAGCGATGCAGCGAGACCAGGAATTCACCCTCTGCAGATGCATGTGGTTTGCAGTGGGAACCAACATTTTCATCTGTAACAATTGGGGGTGGCTTCATTTTAAATGAACCCATTTTACAGAATTCCAGCCCAGTCTGGCCTGTACGGTGATTCCCAGGGTGACGTCTCGCTGTTGGCCTCATGTCTGTTTAATGTATGCTAGAGCTGGACAGGTGGTTTTCAGGTCTCTTCTTATCCTGGGGCTGCTCTAATCTTCGATCCCGGCTCTGTCTAGAATCCCCAAATACCTCCTGGTTTGGAGTAGTGTGATCCTGATCCTGATCATCTCCCAAATCTCTCTAGGGCTTGGATTTCCTGAATCAGAGTCTTTGGGTCAGTACCTCATCTCTGAGCAATGGCAAGAACGTGGGACACGAGCATCAATGAATGGGAAGTACATATCCCATTTGTCCTCAGAAATGGAGAAGTGCTCAACTGGAAACTTCTGCGATTCATCTTCTGTAATAAAACATGGTGGAGGGGAGCTGGACAGTACAAGTGGTCTCCCCTGTTAGCCAAGAGGCAACGGGGGACACCAAGTAGAGAGAGACAAGGAGGCGATGGGTATGGCACCAGAGAAAGGAGTGAGATAATGATGGGAGAGAGCCAAATTTAGGGCTTTTTAAGCTCACTGAGACTTGGAGCAATAATGGAAGACCAGATGTCCTCCTTCCAGCCCTAATTTTCTATGAATCTAAGACATGTTAGGTGGTAAGGAAGTAAGCCAGAAGACAAGAGGGAGGAATGGCATCAGTTTGTCAGCCCTGGGGAAATGTCTCCACTTAAATGGATTGTCAGCTTAAATGTTTGTGTATGAATTTATTTTTGTTCCTTAGGTAGAAACAGCAACCTGCATAAATGGGGATCAAACACGTAGATTAGCACTACGACCCAGGACACAGAGATGTAAAAATGTTGGAATTTGTAGCTGCTTTTTTACCTTTTAAACAAGCAATTTCTATGCAAGATGCTAGACATGTCTTATTAGATCTTCCTTCCGTGGGCGCTTGAAAGCCTGTCGCTGTGAAGTGTTACCTAGGGCTTCTCTTCCTGGTGTGGCAGTGGCTGGCCTCGATCGCATGCAAAGCAGGTCTTAGGTATGTTAGGTTTTGTTTGGCGTCTCGGGCACCGGCTTGGGGAGAGCCTCACATGTAAGCTCGCTGCGGGGTTGCTGCACTGCCGTTTTCAAGCTCCTTTTCAAGAAACCAAAAAATAAAAATTAAAAAACCCCATGACTACAAAGAGGCCCACTGACATTGCAAGTGTGCACACAGATAAAAAATGACAGCACTGTCACCTGCAATTATTTCAGGTCTGCAGCAACATCACTTATTACCAGCAGTTCCCTTTGACGGTGCTGTGCTCTCCCCACCCTCAGGCAGCCTATGAAAGTAAGTGAAGGGTCTCTTCTGAGCTCTCCTCTCCTCTCTTGGCCTCTCTCCTCTCTTATTTTGACCCCAGAAAGCAGACTTGGCTCCCACCCCCACCAACTACAACTTGACATGCAAAGCAGCTGAGGTTCACACCACGAAGGGATTTCCTTGCTTGCAGCAGGTGGTGTAGACAGTGCGAGGCTGGGGAGAGGACTGCCTTGCAGTGATTTGCATTGCTCTGGCATAAAGGTCTGAAGTCCTCTGTGTACAAAGCCATTGCTTTTCTCACGTGAGGGTGAGTGGAGCATTAGTGAAAGGTGCAAGATCTTTTATTACTGTGCTGTCAGGGAGCAGCAAAGCCTTCCCAAATGCATGCCCTAAGAAACCTGGTGCAGACGGACCCCTCTGGGAAGCTTGCCTTGTGCTTCTCTCATCTCGCCCAAACTGTTTCTCAGCTGAAGGGTGATGCTTTCAGTGGTCAGTACTTAAAAGCAAGGGCTTATCACTGTGAAGCCTTGGGCTCACTGGCATCTCCCTTGGGGTGGGCCTCCTTCCCTGTGCAAGTTCAAAGGGGATGAGAGCAGCTGCATTCATTCAACAGGAAAAGTAAAAGTCTTTTGCACAGAGTTTAATTCCCTCCTGCCAGGGATCCAGGCAACTATGGGAAAGGCAGCAGGTATTCAGAAGCCAATAAGGCAAGCAAACCCTCATGTACAGCCTCATCGGAAGAAGAGATCATGGACGGAAACGTGACTGGAGAGGAGGAGGGGGGAGCATCGGCAGCGAGAGATTTGTGCTAAACATGCACCAAGGTAGCAGGCAATACACCTTACCTCTGCGAGCCTCACAGATGTAGCCAGTCCTGATGGGCTGAAGGAAAATGAGTACAATTAAGACCTTGGCAGAAATACTGGCTGACCTGCTTTAGGGGGGAGAAAAAAAAACAAAGTTGAGCAACAACCCCAAACTGCTTGGAAAAATGGCCAACTTGTCATCATGTGAGAACAGCAAAAGCCAGAGAGCTGGTAGGAACATGACAGCTGACCTGCTCTGCCAGTAATTACTGGCCTAAGGCTAGGCTTGTGGCAAGAGGAGCAGGAAAAACGAGCACTAACCAGCCAATTAAATAGAGTGTTCTCCAATTTAGAAACACAGCGAGGTGTTTTTGTGGAGTCTGTGTTGGGGGGCGAAGGACCCCCGAGAGGGCAGGCTGCCTGGCTCCCCCTGTCCCTGACTGCTGTGCCTCACCCAGGATGTTTTTACAGGCTCCCAGAGCAAAGTGATTTAAGGTTATTTGAGAGGCTGAAACCTTTATGACATCCAGTCTGGTACATCTGCCATGAAAACAGGAACGTGCCCAGCACAGCCGCTGGGCTGATTTGCTTCTCTTCACCCACAAGAGCCCGTGGAGCTGTGCTGTGTTGGGGAAGGGAGATCTTATTTTGCAAATCAAGGGTCATTGTGGGGCTCCAGGCAGAGCTGGGAGCCTGTGTCTCTGCCAAGTTGACTTTGCAGCACTCCTGGCTCCTAGGTCTCATGCAATGATCCATCAAGCTGGAGGGATGGGAGAGCATCGGCTTAATTTATGGGTGTTGTAATAAATATCAGTGTTTCAGAAAATTAAGTGCTGAGCGTGAATTCACCCCCAGCTAGGTGACCTGCCCCCTTTGTTATGTAGCTTGGTGAACATTGGGCCAAAAAAATAAAGATGGTAGGTCAACTTGCTCCATGGATCCTGCCTTAGATCTTCAGGCTTCTTTGTTCCCCCGTGCAGGGGCCTGGGGTGCAAAACTTGCCTGAAATCATGCATAGAGATGGAGTTTGGTCTCGTTCCAGACCTGAGGAGTGTGAGGACACCATTTGGACGAGGCTGGCTGCTCCGGCCTGCGAGCGAGTGTGGGGCTGGAGAGTACGTATATTACAGTCACGTGCCCTGCATCACACTGACGAGCATGGACGTTACACAAATGTCCTGAAGTGCAAAAGCAGCTGTAAGGCGGGCCGGTTGGTGCAATAACAGTGGATAGAGGCAGCTTTCTGGATCGCACTATTACCCTTGCTCTGTCTGTCTAACGCTGGCCTGGGGCGCCAATGAAGGATTATTAGTGTAACGAGGGTAGTTCATGAAGAGGTTTTGTGCTGACGGGAGCTATTACTGCCAAAGTTTATCAGGGGGCCATTTGGAAGTGGGAGGAGCACACCTACCTCTCGGCTTCCAAGTGCACGCATGCGGCTTTGGGCAATTTGCGTTGGAATTAGCGGCTTGGGAACGTCATTTCAAGCCTATTTTTGGATGTTGCTGCTGCCGCTGTAATTGAGCGTGCTCATTATTTATAGGCTGCCAAATTAAGCATTCATTTATTCTGTATTTGGGATAAATGGAATCAACAACGTGCTTTCTGGTGAAAGAGGCGCAGATGCAAACAGAAGCATTCACAGCTTTCAAGTCTTGTGTTTGTTTACATCAACGAGTATGGACTGTTAAAACAGCCTCCACCACTGATTATTTTCAATTAAAGCTTTAGGGATTTTAAAAGGAAGCTGTCACTATGCTATGATCCATGATATGATAGTCCTCGCGTGCGAATCCACTACCGAATTTAAAAACACAGTTACAGGATCTGTGCCAGATCAATTGGCAACCTGACCTAGGCACCTCTGCTTCTAGAAACCTGAGGCCCTTGTACACGATGTGTGTTGTTTAGATGTGTTTCGCTAGCTTAGTTGCGTGTGAAAATACACGTTGATTTTTGTTATCGTGGTTGGTTTCGGTTGATCGTGGCAAGTTAGACCACCTCCGACAGACATGTTTTATTTTTACCGTGGCCAACTGTTCCACCACGTTTAATTTTGTTGCAAAACTTCCATTAGGTGTATTCGCGCACACAGCTAAAATGGCCATTTCCCCTGTTCTGACACGGTTTGTCCATGAGGTGCCCTCTAGCGTTTTTTATTAATAATAATGCATTAACCAATTATGAGTGTTAAACACGTTACATGCAAAACGGTAATGGGAATCGTCGTGGTGCATTGTGAGACTGAAATAAGCCTAGAGATTATCTTTAGCTAGAACAAGCCAACATTGCATACAGGCGCCCCTGGGCTCCAGTCTTGTCTCTGCTGCTTGAGTTAGTCCTGTGCATTTGCTCTAGTCTTGGGGACTATCAATGGATGGGGGCAGCTAGTTTTGGAGGAAGCAGGAATGAGAGCACTCTTCTTAAGCATCCTCAAAGTATCTTTGGTCCTTAAAGTAACCCTCCCTGTGAAGAATGCATGCAAACCCAGCTTGCAATCCCCAAGCAATCTGTCTTTGTCCAGGGATAGCCTATCACTGGGAGCATCAGGCAGCATCTGGTTGAGTTGCGTCTACAGAAGTTGTGCAGCATGAGGAAGAGAGGACTGAGGGTCAGGGTACAACAGGCTGTGGTAGGTTAGGATTGAGGTTGGTCCCAGCAGCATGGTGGTTCAAGGTCAAAATAGCAAGGGCTGATGGAGCTCAGGAAAGAGATTCAGCGACATAACTAGTTGCAGTAGTTGGACGTCATTGGCCCTAGCCAAACTGTTAGTCCCTTCGCTTTCATAAACACCAAAATCTACAGATGATTAGATGTGATGTCTTTTATTAGACCAACTGAGTAGTTGGAGCCAAGAACTTTTTTCCAACTACTTGGATCTAATAAAAAATATCACTTCTACTCAAAGAACCTCGCCAGCCTATGTCCTTAGACCAACACAGCTACAACCAGAAACCCAGCAAAATGTACATATGAATTTTAGAGCAGAGAGAGAGTATAAACTATTTCCTTGAGCAATGAATGACAGGTTTTGTTTGAGCTAATATGTATCCAGGAGAGAGAGATTGTTTTTCATTCTCCTCTTCACTGTTAATTTTTTTAAAATCCCATAAATCTCTCTTAGATCCCACGCCACAGACACTTCAGGCGTTAAATGGTTTGTGCATTTATTTTTTAAGGCAATAAGACGGAGTCAGTTACTCCCGTAAAGAAGTCCTTGTAATGTTCAGCAGATAGTGTTTTTACTCCTTGCACACATTTATTTATTCTAGTTATTTAGGCAAATGGCTTTGATTTCCCTAAGTAATGTTAGCTTTAGTGAATCTAAATGAGAAGTTTTGAGTGGTATCTCCCATTGCTCCAGTAGATTTATGCTGCCGTAGTTCCTGAGTGTAGATATGGGGTTGGTATAGGATTTTTCTGCCTTCCTCTTTCCCCAAGATACAAGCCATAGACAGCAGATACGTGTTTACTGACTTAGTTCAGTGCTTAACATGATATACTTTAGTAACTCCACCCGGGAGTAACCTATGGTAAATATAGACTATTCATCTATCTTCTCAGGCACCAGTAGCTGCAACGGGAAGAGAGGGATGAATCGTGAATCCCTTGGGACAGACCCTGTGGACTAGAAAGCTGTATAGTACCCATGCATGTCTGAGAAATGAGCTGGGTGCCATTAGCACAGGGACTGTGTAGTGAAGACAGATGAAGCAGGCACAGGACCAATGATGTGTTGATGTCAATGGAAGGACTGGAGCTTGCATCAGATTTGTCTTGCTGCAGGACCCTTTATTTCTACCTTACATTTCCACGTGTGCTTTTAAGAGTTGCTTTCTTGTTTGGCTCAGATCACAGAGCAAGCACCAGATAAGCCTGGCTTGGCACCTTGGATAAACTAGGCCAGAATCCACAAGGTTTGGGGTCATCAGAAGCCCTATTAAAAAGAGAAAAAAAACAATCCCAGCCCACTTCTGAGTTCACGTTGCACCCTGCGTTAGTCTGGTGGGTTGTGTGAATTGAGTTGGTGGCCATTCAATCAGCTGAGCAAACAAATGCCACCAGCACAGGACGGGCTCGATTGGCAGTGAACGCCCCCTGCCTCGCCAGACTCCAAACCATAGTATGCAACCCGTCACCAAAAACAGCCTTGGTACCAGAAGACTGGAGAACTGCCAATGAGACTCCCATATTTAAAAAAGACCCAGGATACTACAGGCTGGTCTTCTGTTCCTGGAAAACTGGTGGAAACAATAATACTAAAAAGATTTGTTCAGAATATGGATGAACATGACTTGTTGGGAAGGAATTAATACAGTTTTGCCAATGGGAAATTGTGCCTCACTAACTTACTTCGGTCACAAACTGCTGGAAGACTGTTTTAGACTTGACATAAGGAAAAACTACTTTACTGTTTGAGTCTCCAGAGTCTGGACAGACTCCCCACAGAAGTGGTGCAAGCACCTACTCTGGACATGTTCAAGAAGTGTTTGGATGAATATCTTGCTGGGGTGATCTGACCCCAGCTGACTTCCTGCCCTTTGGGCGGGGGGGCTGGACCTGATGATCTTGCGAGGTCCCTTCCAGCCTAATGTCTATGAAATACTAGAGTTCATGGACGGCGTCAATAAGCAGGTGGACGGGGTGATCCAGGTGACGTAGTATATCTGGACTTCCAAAAAGCCTTTGACAAGGTCTCCCATTAGAGGCTTTTTTAGAAGTTAGGTAGTCATGGGATTACAAGGAAGGTCCATTCATGAAGTAGAAATGGGCTGAAAGATAGAAAACAGAGCGAGTATAAAACAATCTCTGGGATGGATAGAACTAAACAGCAGGGTCCTCCAGGGATCTGTATTGAGACCAGTCCTATTACCATCTTCATAAATGACCTAGGAAAGAGGGTGAGGAAGGAGATGGCCAAATTTGCAGATGACAAAATTATTCAAAGTGGTAAAGACCAAAGCAGACTATGAGTAGCTACAAAAGTATCTGGCATGATTGAGTGAATGGGCAACTATATGGAAGATGAAATTCAGTGTAAAGTAATGCACGTGGGCACAAATAACCCAAACTATACCTACACTATGATGGGCTCTATTTTAGCAGTTACTAGGCAGCAGAGAGATCTGGGAGTCGCTGTGGATGGTTTGCTAAAAAGATCAATTTAGGGCTTGGCAGCCATCAAAAAGATGAACAAAATGTGTAGGAATTAAGAGGGAAACAAAATGGGGAAGTATCATTGTGCCCCTTTATAAATCCATGGTGCATCCGCACCTTGAATGTTGTGTCTAGTTTTGCTCTCCGCACCTCGAACAAGGATATAGAAGAACTAGAGAAGATACAAAGAAGAGCAACAAGGATGATTTAGTCTCTTCTTATGAAAGTCCCTCTGTACCACTAAGGAGGCCAGGCCTGTTCAGTCTAGAAAAGACATGCTTGACAGGGGACATAAGGGTTTGCAAAACACTAAATGGTGAAAAGAAAATAAATAGGGATTTATTTTTTACTTTCACAATTCAAGAGGCAGGGGGTCATAAAATGAAGCTAGTAGGCAAAGTCAAGTCGGTCCCGAGGCTGCTGCGACTGTTGGGGCACCTGAGATGCTGTAACAACCTGCCTCCCCTCGGCCCTGTCTTTGGCTAGCTTTGTTCACATGATATACTTAACATGATAAGGGATTGGAGACCTCCTTGGAGGGAAGGGGCTTCAGGAGCTATCGGACATAGGAGCAAGGGGCACGGCCTCCGAATCATAACTTCCTAGATCTGAAATGCTGGAGGCTGCAAGGGGGAGAGGAACAGGATGGGGAAAGACCAGTTCATTCTCACTTTCAGCATCCACTGGCTGACCAATGTGACACAGGAGGCTGGGCAAGATGGAGCTATGGCCTGACTTTGTGAATGGCAGTTCTTATGTTGTGCTCCTGATGGTGTGAGATGTGTATTGGTTGAATTATCCAGTGTGCAGCTCTTCTGGCTGGAGGGTTTGGGGGCGTTGTATTGCACACCTGACACATGGCTGAGCAACTTGGGCCAGGGGCTGCTGAAGAAGGGGGAATTTTGCAGGGCAATACCCAGCAAAACAATGCATCTTACTGTGCAAGTGGGACCTTTGTAGCAAAAAAAAAGGCTTGTTCCTCTTGCACTGGGCTGTTTCCTACTGACGGTGCAAAGTAGCCACATATGTCCAATCATGCATTGTTGAACACACTGCTGGCTGGTGTTCACATAACACTATGATGGGGATAGAATAGAATAGGGTAGTAAATACAGATGGGCACCTGGAAAGGAAATGCATTTGCCTCTTGCTTTTCTTAATAGGTGGCATTAACTAAACAGACAACCCAGCTCATTTTATGTGACTCCTACTTGGCACATAAAGAGAGTGATGCATGGGGTTTTGCTCTTGACAGAGTCAAGTGGTAGCAAAAAAGGAAGAAAAGAAGAAAAATGCTGTCCATTTGCATTGTTCACCATGAACTCACTTTACAGCTCTGCTATGGCTATCGTTTTCCCTTTGGAGGAAATAGGAACAGATTAATTTCTCCAGCTGTGTAGATTGCAGAGTGGTACCAGGAGTTTTATGTCCAAAGTTTAATGCAGTAATCAGTCTTTTTTAAGGGACGATCAGCAATAAACAGCATGCATTTTGGGAAGAAAGGCGCCCTACTATGAACTACAGTAGAGTAGTTGTGATGGGTTGGCTGGAACATTGTTAAAATGCTTAATATTGTTTTGAAAGTTAACAAAAGCTTTATCCTGTCTCAGGATTAATCTCCCCTCCACTGAGACCAGCTATTTTCATCAGATAGAAATTACCCCTCTGGGTCTTTTCTTCATTTAAAACCCCTTCCTGCAGGGAAGACTCCCACAGCTTTTTGAACCAGTGTAATTATGCAAGGCGCACAGCCCTGGGCAGTTTTCTCCTCTCGGAGATGACTAGCAGTAGAGGGCTGAAGCGTGATACTCCCCAGTGTGGCCCATGGCCCCAGTTCTCTGCAGTTTGGCTCATGGCAGCTGCAGCAACACCAGAGTAACATATCCTTCCCCCTTGAATGCTGCAACCTCCCTTTCTCTGGTCTAACCCAACACAGGCCCATGCAGAACTGAGTTGTGGGAAGAGGTGGCTTTCTTGGACTGGCCTCCTGTCTGCGTCTCCCATCCCTTTCCCAGTTCCCCTTTCTTTGCAACATCAGACCTAAGCTACTTGGCTTGCTCTCAAGGCCTTCCATGCTCTAACTCCCTCCTTTCCCCTCTGCATTGAAGACTGAGAGATCAGCTCCTGCCTGCACTCGGCACAGGGTGCCCTTCTCCACTGTCTGCTTGCTAACTCTCTTTTTAAAGCAAGTGCCAGCGTGCTTTCCTGCACGCTGTGCATCCCACTTAAATGGCTGCACAAGGCCATTTCATTGTTCTCCTCCAGGCTCTTTCTTATCACAATACCCATGAAAAAACTTGACAGAGGTGAGGCTCCTGATTGTACCAAGACCACTGCCCATCAGTATAAATCCCCCCAGTCTGTCCGCCTGCATCTGCAGTCTCTTATCTTCTATTGTACACTCTTGGAGCAGAAACCCTCTTTTTGTTCTGTATATGTGTACAGCACACGGTGGGTCCTGGTCCAGGATGCAGTGCACTGGGGGGACCCGGATGCTACGGCAATAAACTTGAGTAATTATACTTCTAACATTGCTGCAGAATGGTACCTAGATCTGGGTGGAGCACTGAATGGTGGGATTGGTGGTCTCCTTGAAGCAGTATCCAGGCTATAAAATGGCTTCACCTGCCATGCATGAGAAGCGAGCACAGGAGAGCATGTTGAAGGGATGGGCATAGACCAGCTGTGCGTTCCAGGAGAAGAGCCTCATTGTAGGGTTATTTCCATCATTACCCTGACTGCATGCACAAATGTTCCCACAGACATGGTCAGCACAGTTAAAAGGCATGTGTTGCACTACCATTGCACACCTGCAACCTCTAAGCACATGGTTGGTGCAATGATCTTTACTCCCCAGGGCTGCTGGTCTTATTTTTGGGAAGCCATGGTGATATTTAATTCTTGGAAGTCACAAACAACATTTTGAAGGCTGATAAGGGCTAGATTGAGGAAAGGGAAATAATCCATGGGGCATGAGAGAGCTGATGCTTTATTCTTGGTACCTAGACGTTTATTCCATTTGTATTTAGTCCAGGAGGGTGGTTGTGGCTGCTTCTCTTGGCTTGTGTTAAGGTACTGCCCTCAACTCCTTCGGCAGAGTAGATCCTATTGTGCTACACCCTGAATACACCCATCCAGAAGTGATCAGCCTGCCCTAGAAACCTGAATCTAGTTTCAAATTTAGCTTAATTTTAGGGGATAGAGGAAAGAAAAATATTTAACGTTATATGTATGTCTCAATTAACTACGGCTGAGTACCTTATTCACAGGGAATACTTAACTGATGAATTTAATGGATCGTTTTTTCCCCCTGCTCACAAAACATCCCAGAATAGTTTCCAGTAGCAGAATCTGTTTAAAAATGGCAATGTATTCGACTAGGATTTTTAATGAGTTGACTGCTGAGCCATCAGTGCAGGAAGGTGGCAGTGGAGCTGTGTTGGCTAGTTGTAATCTGTCTGCTGGTTGCATCTGCAGGATTAAAACGGAGCAAGAAAGATGAGGGTCTGAGAAGCGCTCTCTTGTTGGGGGGAAGTTAGGATCCACAGGAGAGAGAATTCCCCCAAATTAGGGAATTTTAAAAATATTTTAAAACTTTCTCTTCCTGGGCCACTGACTTCATTCCCATTCCGGTTGCAATTTTTTTTGTTTTGACCATGGGAACAGGTAATTGTATTGATGGGAACTATTATTTGGATTTAATCACTGGTTTAACCAAGTCAGTTGCTCTGTTAGGGTTGTACTCGAGCACTTGGGTAAGGCCTGTATTTTTTAACTCAATGTAATAGCTGCCTTCTACAAGTGAAATTTCTCCCTCTGGGTCCTGGCAGTCCTTTTCTCTCCTAAATCCAGTGATGATGTTAAGCCAGCGGCTAAACAAATACAACCTGCCTGTTCTCTGACTGCCACACTACCCCTTCGGAGGAAATTTTTATTAATCGCATCAAAACTCCCATGTAGAGAAGTGCTGTAGCTGCAAATGCACAGAGAGGACCACTGGCTGATTCTCAGCTGTTGAGCTAAGCATCACTTTTCTATACAGGGGAAATTGTACCACCTTCTCATAGGGAATATGCAGATAATTTTTTGCTTTTTTCTTGTTTTGTTTTAAAGCAAAATACCCTTATTGGGATTAGATACTAGCTGTTGGCTCAACCCATCTGTCTTTGTTGATGTTGCTTTTTCTGTTGCATCTACCAAACACACAAACACCTCTTGTTTGCTTGCAGCCAGACAGATGCGATGTGTACACCTACTGCCTTAATTATTGGAGTGTTTTGCATACATCCATTTGTGGCACTGAATTGTAAACAGAGCAGACGCTTAATGCCAGTGGTGAACATATAGGGAACTGCCTGTTTGCTGCAGGCTCACATGCCCTGGCTTGGGATTCCCTCTGGTAGGTCAGATTTTGGTGCCACTGAAGTCCATAAGAACTTTTTTGGTTGTTGACTTCCCCGGGACCAGGGTTTCAAAAAGCAGGGCAGTGACAATGGAGGGAGAGCTGGGAGGGGGCAGCGGTAGCAAATCCTGTTTTGGGAACTGGGAGCTTCTGGGAAAGATGGGACATCTGGGTTTGGGGGCTGTAAAAGCAACATGTTGAAATGCCAGTTCTTGGTCTGCAGGCTGCTTGTGTTCGGAGGCCATCGGAAGCAATTCCTCTGTGCACTGCAGCACACCTAGGACAGGACGAATGTCACCTCTAAGTGAGGGAGGCCACTTGACCGTCAGGTGGAGATGTAAGCTCTGGCTTTGTCCCCTTTCCATAAAGCTGAGCTTTAACAGCTGGAGTCTCAGAGCAAAGTGAAGGGGTCAGGGGAGGAATGACCAAGCCCCTAACCACCCCTTGCTGTATTGGCTTAACACGAGGACAAGAGAAAGTAGGGCATCGTGCAGATTTGAATGTGCTGCTATCAGGATTGCTATCCTTTCCGAGTCCTGGGGCTCAGCTAGATTGGTTAATGAATGCTGTTTCTCACGTAGGCAGACAAGGCTCTTTGGGTGGATGTGATATCTTTTACTAGACCAACTCAATAGTTGGAAAAAGTTGTTCTTTGCAGGCTTTTGGGCACAAACACTCTTCATCAGGCATAGGGAGAGTTTGCAGGTGTTTTGTGTTCTCCTGGGTAGAATAGAAGCCAAAATGTAAAACGCAGGCCTGTGAAAATGCAAATGCGTGGCAGTGAGGATCAGAGGGGATGGGAGACAGGTAGGTGGAGGAGGAATGGTGACCTGGTGATGGAGTGCAGCTGGTAAAATGTAGAGAGGTTACCTGGGGTTATCGGATGGCAGGCAGGTTATAACGTGCCATAAATCCAATGTCTGTATTTAGTCCATGATTTTTCGTATCCAGTAGGTTTACAAAGTGAAGTTCGTAGGCTTGTCTATGAAAGGTGTTTTGTAAATTCCCTTTGAGGATTAGAACTGAGCAATTGGAGAGAGAGTGGTTGTCTTGTGAGACCTGGGCACCCACAGGTCGTTGGGTATTTTTGTCTTCGATAGATTTTCGGTGTGCGGTCATTCTGGTACGCAGTTGTTGTTTGGTTTCTCCGACGTATTTTCTATCGGGGCATTCAGTGCACTAGGTGAGACCATATTACATTTCTGGAGGTGCAAGTGTAAGATCCAGGGATGGGGATGGTTTTGTTGTGGGGTGTAGCTATTGTGGGGGTGGTGGAGATGTGTTGGCAGGTTTTACATTTCTTGTCCTGGCACGGTCTGGATCCATTTGGTGTGCTTTGGGTCATAGGAAGTTTGCTTCTGGTGGTGAGGTTGGCGAGGCTTGGTGCTTGTTTAAAGGCTAGGATGGGTGGTTTTGGAAAGATCTCTTTATGAATTTTGTTGTCTTCTAGTATGGGCTGCAGTTGTTTGAGGATTTTCCATATAGGTTCCAGGGAAGGATGGTACATCATAACTAATGGTGTGAGATTCATGGGGATTTTCTTTTGCACTGCAGCCATTTTTCACGTGGCATGCAGGTGGCTCTTTCAAAAGTGCAGTCTACCTCTGGAGGAGTGTCCTTGTTGGGTGAATGCCCTTGGAGACTTGTGAGGTTACGATCACAGGTATTCTCCTCAATGCAAATTCAATGATATCAGAGAGCTTGGCTGTATATTGCAGGTTTCTTGGCCTAGAGGGTGATTGATTCTGCACAGATAGGTCTGTTGGTCCGTGGGTTTCTTGTGCAGGGTGGTTGTATTTTACCATTGTGGACATCGATCATAATGTCTAAAAAGGAAATGTTGGTGCTGGAGTATTCAAGAGATAGTCTGATGGAGAGGTTATAGTTACTGAATTTGTGATGCAAATCAATCGGAGACGGCAGGTTTTCGGCTGAAATGATGAATATGTCATCTATATATCTTAGGTATAGCAGGGGTTTCATGGTGCAGTTCTTGAGGAATTCTTCTTCCAGGTGGACCATAAAAAGGTTGGATTATTGTAGGCCCATTTTGGTGCCCAGAGCTGTGCCCCGGGTTTGGAGGAAGTGTTGGTTATTGAAACTGAAGTTGTGTGTGCAGATGAAGTGTGTAAGTTCAGTTCAATAGCTTGAGGTCTGTACTCTGAGTTGCCATCTTGCTCTTGTAGATATAAACCAATAGAGAGCAGCTTAGAGACCAAAGTGGCTGTAGGATGCTGGAATCCAGACTTTATCATTTTCCTTCCATTCCACTTAGCCAGGAAGTTGTAATAAAGAAGTAAGGGGCCATTGCCATTATTTTAACGGCATTATGGGAATGGCTGCATGATTACTAGGACCCTGGAGGATTTCCCTGATGCCCAGAAGAAATGCTCACGTAGTCTAATGAGCAGAAAAGACCTCCCTCCAAACCTGATATTGATGAAATCTCTTTACTGTTTCACCATCGATACTCTGAGCAATGCTGACCAGTGTCATTCCTCAGATATTGCACAGCACAAGGGGAAGAAGAGCCAAAAAAAAGAGCCTGAGCCCATAAAGTTTGCTGCCTGCCAGCACTTTTCAAGCTTTCCACCCTCAAGCACTCGTTTATGGCAAGGCCCAGGCATTTTACCTTAACGTGTATGGGGGGGGAGCCCCGATAGCTCACCACCTGCTCCTAACTTCTGGTGGAAAACCCTATGTAGGGAAACCTTCAAGCAAAGCTGGAATGCAGTGAGCTTGTATTCAGGGATGTATTTGGTAGCCATGTGCTTGCATTTGCTTCTGTGAGGTTATCACCTATTTTCTATTCTGGCAAACAAGTTTGATTACCTTGCATATCTTAATTAACATGTTAAACACAGGCATGGACTCTCACAGCACAGAAACAAAGGCACTGGCTAATTTATAGTTTTAATCAGGTCGGCCTTAGCTGATATGCAGTGAGAAATAATGAGCTAGCTGTTTGTACATAGAATTACATTGTACCCAGCCTGTAGGAGACTTCTTTTCCCGGCACTTAAAACCCCTGCCGACTTGGCAATCCTAGCTTTTCTTCTGGGCTTGGGATAGTTATCCAGTCATTTTTCATTGCATCCATTCCTAATGACCTCTGCTAAGTATCACCGTCACTGCCCTGTTTCTGTAGCTGGAGAAGAACAGAGAGTACTTTGGAAAACCAGTTGCCTCAAATATAGAAATGGCTGACTTGCAAGACATTACAGTGAATCAAAAACTATTTTCCAGGGACCTCGGATGAAATCATGCAGCATCAATTATAACACTCTCCCTAGTGAGGATTAATGGTTAAATTACTGTTCTGTTCATTTTGTCCCATCCCCTGCAAAGTATCGGCACGCATGCAGGTAGCAGCCTCCTGTGCATCAGAAAGCCCTGGCTGAGCTTACGCTGCTTGGTCTGATCTGCATCCCAGCTTCGGTGGAGATCAGGAGCGCTGCTTTTTGGGACCTGTCTGAAGGAAAGGTAGTTTTTTTGCAACGACAGAGAGAGAGGCAACATTTTTCCTTTCTCACTGTCCTTATTATATATGCACCTGTATTTAGGCCATGTGCCTGGGTCGCTTGCTTCTATGCATCGCTTGTGCATTTCTATTCCACCCGCCGCCCACCTTCTTGAGTTATGCAGCCCTTCACACAGGGCTCTTGCAGGCCCGGCTGTTCTGCTGCATAGAGGATGGTGGAGAAGCTTCGGTATCATGTTCCCCTTCCTCTTGATTTGTTGCTTTCATTAACATCGCCTTGCAGGGGGAGTGGAGTGCCGGCCTCCCCTTTTGGCCTTTGAGAATCTCAGCCAGAATGAGAAACCTGCTTCCAAAAGGACGAGGCGCTTCTTGCATTAGCGACAGATAAATATCAAATACTTTTTTTCTAATGTGTTTGCCACCGGACACCTTGACAGATGACGGGGCAACCGAACACCTCTGCATGCCAAATACATCTGGAAAAATCACAGCCAATTGCGGGTATATCTAGCTTAGAGATTGGCTTCCTCTTTTACCTTGATTTCATTCCGTGCCAGATAAGCTATCACGTTTATGAAGGGGATTAAATTTAACCTTGAGTTCTGGATGTTACAACCATCACCCGGATGCCGGCAACAAGAAATCTTCTGGCGAGCTGATTTGACAAGGCCGTGCTGCTTTGTGTCTTCTGCCTGCGAATTTGGTCACAGTGCTTGCCATCCGTGTTGATGAATCTGCATTAATCTCTGTCCATAGATCTTCGTTCACCCTGAGAACAGGGCTGAACTCCTGTGTTAATCATCTCCTCTCCCTCCCCATGAAGTGAAGTTCATTCTTGAGCAATGTTGATGCAACCAGGTTAATAACTATTGATGTAGCCACGTTAATAACCATCTCGCTGCCTATGGATCCGAGCCTTCCCCCCCGCTGCAGCGGTGGACGTGGCCACTTAATCATTGTTTCCCCCATCCATGGATCTCCATTCACCCTGTGAACTTTTAATCACTCTGAATAGCTAATCACAATAATTTCTCACTGTCCAAGGCTCTAAGTTCACCCTATGAACAGCTCCAGTGTCCTTATTAATCATTGTAATCTCTTGGCATTCAGGGACTGCAAGGCACAGGGATGCCTTCGCGGATCACTCTCGTGCCTCATGTTTCTGGGCTCGGACCTGGGATACCTGCCTCTCCATCACCTGGCTGTGCCTGGCTGTGCACCTGCTTTCTTTCACTCCTGTGCCTGAGACATCCTTTCCCTCAGCAACACGGTGGATATTCGGTGCCAGTCCAAGTGTGTCTGCATGCACTCTCAGACGGCACAGGGACTCCCCAAACCCGTTGCATGCCGGACAGGTCAGATTTCATTCCCGGTGCTCTCTCAAAAGGTGAACACAGAGATGGGCCTGGATTGGATTAAACATTTTGGTTCGGCCTGCTGAAAAATGCCATCGTCAGGGCCTTGGTTGGCTATTCCTGTAAAACTAAATACGTGCTGATGTGGCGTTTCATGTTGCTTCTTTCTAGCAAGTCCAGCATGGGGGCTCGGTGCTTTTTAATGTGGCTTTTACAGCTGTTGATGCTTCATTTTGTAGCTTCCTGAATCACTGCTGGAGGCTGATGGGCAACAAGAATGAAGACCCATCCAAACTTTAGAGCAGTACAAACCCCACTTCCCCACCACCCTTGGGAACATGTTTCCAACTGAAGGAGATGTAAAGTTGCTAGTTCAAACCAACCCTCTTCTGCCTTGTCTGCAAATTCACATCCCTTCCCTTAGATGTGCACACACGATTCTCATTGGAACCAGTGGGAGCTGCACATCAGTATCTGCCAGACACACCAACTTGCTATACATCTGATTTTTGTATGTGGTTATCACCTGCAGTTCCCAGCACTATGGACAAGTTCAAGACATGAGCCCTTTGGAATCAGGCTTCTGCGGTCAGCAGTAATCTCCTCTATTAAAAACCATACCTGTTCATATTTTAGAGGCAATGGGGAAAGGTCAACATCCCATCCTTGCCATGACACCTGATTGATTGCTCAGAGACCTTTGACTTAGCAGCTCATGCAGTTTTATTAGACAACTCAGTAAACTTGCTGTTCAGGGGCCCCCCCCCCCCCCCCCCCCC
>NW_017729000.1:3221575-3227387 GCF_001723915.1 Gavialis gangeticus | reverse complement strand
CCCCCCCCCCCCCCAGTTCATCTGCTCAGGTTTAGGAGTTTAGATTATTAAACAGAGAAGCAATCAATTTGATTAAAAGTGGCATATGCTGTGATGTGGGAAAGCAAAACTCCAGGCTGCACAATGTGCCTACATTTGGAGAATAAGAAACCACTTTCACTCTCAGGTCTACTGGTAAATGCTTTTCTAGCTACAGACCCAGAGCACTTCCTTGCAGATCAATTTGTGCTTTGTAAAAACCAAGGGCAGGAGAAGCTGGTTTACTGGAAAAATGGGGAAAAAATCCATGGAGAGAGAAGGTATCTTTCCTCTTTCAGGAAACAATGTGGCATGGAAGAAGCTGACTTCGAATGTGAGTAAAAGAGTCATGTTAAAGGAGCAGAGGGAACAAGAGAAGTAGTAGGCTGGTTTGAGCTTGCCATGCTGTTAGAAACTGAGTGAGGACTTACCTGTCCTCTTCCCAGTATAAACTTTTGTGTGGTCAAGGGGTAACACTTCCCAAAGTCACTTAGGAACCTAAATCCCATTTTCCAAAGTGCCTTAGGCATTCAGGATCCCAAGCCTTATTGAGAATTATTGGCTTCTTTCAATAAGACTTGGGTTCATTTGTGCCTAAGTCCTTTTTGGAAATGGAATTTGGATATTTTTTTAAAATTATGCCCAAAGTCTGTAAATTGGTGTGGTTTTATATAGCATAAATGTGTGTGTACACAGGTGGGGGGCAGTCTAAAAACTAGGCCAGCCCAGCATATAGCATGTCCTCAAATTTGTGAGAAGTGCTGCTGAAAATATGAGCTACTACAAGTAGCTTGATGGAGCAAAGCTTGTAAAGTAGAAATGTGACTCTTCATGCAGTTCTGCCCTGTTATTCTGTGATGTCTTCTCAGCCTCAAATAGATACCCACTGAGAACTGATGTAAATAGGACTGGCATCAGTATATGTCTAGCAAAGAGATAAAACTAAATGATCCTAATCCCATTAGGACATACTGCGTAGAGTGGAATGTGATTATTCATTGTTATGTATCATATGTTGTTGTCCATCATACCTGTTGCAGGGTATATTTGCAATCGCCACCCCATTAGTTAGGGCAATGAATGCAGGCAATGAGCTTACGATAAAGATCATTTTAGTTTGGGGGATAACTTATTTCAGTTGTCATTGCTTTTGTATATTTATATGTATGCATATACTTTTGGATGGATGTGTGCACACAAACCTGCACAACACCATCAGTGCCAGTATTGGTCTTTATCTGTATATTTGATTGATTCTTGCATCTCCTGTTGCTTTCTGCACCATTGAGCATACCTGCCATACTACTTTTTGTTAAAATAAATACAGCAGTGCCCAACTGAAGTCAGTGGTAGATGCTGAACAGGTGCTAAGCAAGAAAAACTCCAAGGACCTTTCAATCTGAAGAGAGAACATGGCCAGAAAGTAGAAGGAGAAACAGGATCACGAAGGGGAAAAGTGATTTTTATTTTCCAATACCACCAGTGAAGTCAGGATCAGAACTAGTGCCTGACTGGGGAACTAGGGGCCAATCCTTTTTCCAGGGGAGCCTGCCCACCTCTCCCGTGGCTGGGGGAGTGAGCTGACAGATTAATGGCTGCAACGTTCCAAATTGCAACATTGCAAACTAAACTACCTCAAGGTGTGGTTTAGTTAGTGATTATGCAAACTCATTTAAAACTCCCAAAACTCATGTACATGTAAAGCATGATTCCATTAAGCCACCCAAAGGGAAATTTTCATCACATGTACAAGCACTGACTTTCCATCTAGTCACCTTTTTGCTAGGCCAAACTGTTTCTTTGACAGATGACCACATTTTCACCTGAATGCCTAAGAACTTTTGAGTTGAACCACTGATGTTGCTTGTCACAGCTGGCCTGGGAAAGATGAACAAGTCGGTCTCGGTCTGCCATATGAACAGGGATAAGGCCTGCACAAGGGAAACGCTCACAGAGCTGCTCCTAGACTTCCCAGTGATGGATGAGTCTAAGTGTGGAGTTTTTCTTTTCTGGGGCAAACCTGGGGTGGGTCTGACATAAGCTAGAGCTGCAAGGGTACAGAGCAGCCCTCAGACTCTGAGCCTAAGATGCATGTGTGGACCCCGGGATACCATTGTAAAAGGTGACATTCACATGAGGGGCATTCCCTCCACTGGTCCACCAATTAAGCATTTGGATTTTCCCCTTGTATACAGCATGTATCCAGCTAATGGACAGCTGCTAAAGCAAACATCTTCTGTTTACCATCTAGTTCTGTGAGATTGCAAAAGCATTCACCAGAATGCTTTAAAGGTGATAAGGCAGAATTTGTATTCTCCCTCCAGATGGAGGATTACCTAATCTATTGATCCATCTGATTCTGGCTTTCCCCCTATACTTCTCAATGCCCTTTGAGATGCACACCTGCTTTTTTGTGGTCAAAGTGAATGCTTACTTGTTATCAGCCATTTAAACTTGCAGTTTATACAGCAGTTTGAACTTGCAAGTACTTCTGACAGGAAGACCTTGGTATGCTGAGCACTTAATGCCCGAGATTTAAGTGTAAAAGCCAAGCTGTACTTAATCCATTCCCTATCACTGACTCTAACAGGAACTTGGACCATACTCAAAATCAGGCAATAAAACAGAACAGTGGATCTTCTGACTTAAGAGACTGAAGAGATTTTCTCCCTGTAAATCAAACTCTTTCTTGAGACTGTTTCCAGATTTGACACTGAAGTACTGCACTCCAATCCCTGCTTAATACAGAGCTTTTTCAGGTATTAGGATTCTTTATCTTCATCTTCCTTCTTCCTTCACCTTCCCCAGTAAGAGCTCCACAAATAAGCTGTGCTGGTGCATGCTTGCCATTGTCCTCTTCCCTTTTCTAAACTTCCCATGTACTCCATGGCCCATCCTCGGGGTTCAATAAACAATCTTTTAGGTCTCAGGCTGGCTTTTACACCCTTAAAAACATTTTTTTCCTTCTAGGTTCTGCAATCCCCTCCAAGCTAGGCTTACTCTGTAGGTAAGAGAGTGATTTCTATGGGGCTACTTCTGTCCTTTTCAGGCCTTCTCAGAGAGTTACGTAATGAAATAAAGGGACACTCAGATTACACATACCCAATATGTCCAGTGTGGTTTTTTTTTTTTTTTTTTTTTTTTTTTTTTTTTTTTTTTTTTTTACAAATAAATCTAGGAAGTTTTTTTTTCCATTTTAGTAAGCTAAAGAAGAAATAAGGATTTGACCCGAGGTCTCTCCTAGTCAATGAAAGCCCCCCTGCTGACCAGAGTGAGCTGGGTATTGGGTGCATGATTAATTGACTTGTGGAATATTTTAACCTATGATGCATGACATTCAACTGTTTTATTTTTTGTGTGCTTGTTATTTGTAAAACCCTATTGAGCCAAATTTCTTTTTCTGGAATAACTGATTGCCTTGATTTCAAATGGAGTTCTACCAGCAGCAAACCTGAGCACCTGAGTTGAATGGATTCACAGCTGGAGCTACATCTTAGGAAGCGAAATGGGTTTTTCTGATGTCTGGGCACTGTGAGAAGCAAAAAGGGAATGCATATGTGACATAATGCAAGATAAGATAAACGTGCATCATCCCAAATGCTGGCATTAGAGCACCTTCCTGTTCCATCATGACTTTCCTTTTGTGGCCCTTATTATGGCCATACTTATGGGGCTAAATCATAGGCCAAGGTCCCTGCTGTTGTAAGCACTATACAAACGCACGCAGGGAAGGCAAGAAACGTACGAGGCAAGCCTAAAACAAGAGACAACAAATGGATCCGAATGACTAAGTGCAAGGTGTTTCCTAGAGTAAAGCTGGAAGGGACCTCATAAGGTCATCTGGCCCAACTGGGAATCAAACCTGCAACCTTGGTGTTATTAGCACCACTCTATCCAACAGTAATGATGGCTTGCTACTCACCAACATGAGAAGCGCTAACCAGCACCAAGGTTAGGTAAGGGTCGTTGGGCAGGAGGGAATCGGTCAGCTCATTGATACAGGGGCACTCAGGAAAGTTCATCTACACTGACTAAATGTGTGACTTTTAAAGTGGATTCATTAAACTGCATTAAACCTCTGCACTGGCACGCACACTCACAGTTCAAGCATCTCTAATATGATTTAGCTCCATTCACTTCCAAAGAATGGAGATAAACTGAATTAGGGTCATTTTAATTCTGAATAAGAATGTCCACACAGGAATTTAATGCAGTTTTAACCAACTCACTTGAAAAATTTAATCTGGATACACTTTCCTGACTTTCTGCCTAGATGAACCCCAGTGCCTGCCCCTCTTTATTGTAATCCCTTCAACGGCTTCCCACCTGACGAGGCTTTCAATAGCTGTGCAGTTAATGGTTCACTAACTTACCTGCCTACCCTAAATCTGTTCCCCTACGAGGCAGGCAGCACTGTCCCTCTGTGCTAGTATACTTTACCTCCACCTTGCAGTGTTTTAGATTTAATAAGGTAAATAAAAAGAGACCAGCGGTATAGTTTTCCCAAGGGCAAGCATTGTTTTCTTTTGGAAACCATATACCCAAAGTAGAGGGAGCGGATTACACTTTTTGATGTCTCAGCTGCCTGTTAGCCTATTTACAGCTGGTCATGAAGACTGCAAGGAAGTTTATAGACTTTAAGAAGATGCTTTCTGGAGTGACTCAATTTAAGAAAGATTTTTTTACTATTATTTTACAATCCCTTCAAGAAAGTCCATAGTCTGTTCCAGATTTTGGTTGTCTATGTCAGCTGACCATGCATAAAAGCATAACTCTGTTTTACAATATTAATGATGGGCTTTAAAAACCTAACATAACATGTTTATAGCTCTGTAACAAATCTTTTATTATCAAGTTACAATGGTATGCATCAAATATGCATCATCCTTAGTTTACTTTAAAACTTTTATAGGCAGAGGGTTTGGAAATACTGTTCTACACTAATTAATTTTTAAAGAAATATACAGCTTTGTTTTCACTGCTTAATATTTTATATAGAGTACATAAAAAAACTCCCAAAGTGATTGAATTCAGTGTTGTATATCAGTCAAGCAGCTCTGCTGATATAAGCCATGACACAATATCTCTGAGAGCTCATAGACAATAGCAGAGGCCAAGACCTGGTGCCATGCTCCTGCCTTAAGGAGCAAATACTGCCATTTGCAATAATGAATGGAGACTGTAGAAGTTAGTTGAATTTAACCCTTTATTGAGCAGAGTTCAAATTCCCAGGTGCTATAAGGCAGAGAAATCAGCCCCGGGATGGACTGTTGTTTTTAGCATCTAGGAACTTGTCTCATAAAGCTACATCCTGCTGCAAAGGAGTAGCATGTACGTAACCAGAAGGAATGGGTATATGGGCAGGATGTGAGAAAGGAGAGCACACAGCAGGCAGAGTTTGTAACAGCTGAGAAAAGTCTGCAAACTCAGAGGGCAGGGACTGAAGGAAAGCAAAGGAGGAACTCTAGTCCTTTAGCTAAATTGCATAATGGAAGGGCTTGAGAGATAATTACAGGCTATTTTCAACTGCCGTAGTGTTGCGCCAAATGACTTCCCACGGAGGGGCTCTGCTGTTGGAGCGCGTGGTTTAGCTCGCCAGCTGCTTGCTTTTCTCCTCCCACACTCCTTAAAGCAACAAAAGAAGGAAACCCCTGCGGGCAGCAGCCTTCAGAAAGGTGGGTGGTGGCATCCTGGCCTAAATGCAGGCACACAGACTTGCTCAAGGTCACCCAGCAGGTCTGCGATGCAGCTCGGAGCAGAATGCCCACCTGGCTGCCAGGTCTGGGTCTTGCCC
>NW_017729000.1:3196978-3211457 GCF_001723915.1 Gavialis gangeticus | reverse complement strand
ACGGAGGGGCTCTGCTGTTGGAGCGCGTGGTTTAGCTCGCCAGCTGCTTGCTTTTCTCCTCCCACACTCCTTAAAGCAACAAAAGAAGGAAACCCCTGCGGGCAGCAGCCTTCAGAAAGGTGGGTGGTGGCATCCTGGCCTAAATGCAGGCACACAGACTTGCTCAAGGTCACCCAGCAGGTCTGCGATGCAGCTCGGAGCAGAATGCCCACCTGGCTGCCAGGTCTGGGTCTTGCCCACCCAGCGGTCTTCCCCCTCCCCAGGGCTCATACTGTGCAGAGCCAAGGCCCTGCTAGTACTGACCTGCCTGATCTGAGATCTGCAAGGAGCAGGAGGGTGGTGGGTGGGTGGCAGGACCCATCTTCTCATGGGAGTGCAGTGTGTCTCTGCTGGGAGAGCCAAACAAACCTGTGCAGCAGTGGCTTCCGGCTGTCCTAGTTCTGAAAGGGCTCCTGGTGCAAGTGGGGGGCATTTGCAAAACTGTGAAATCTGGGAAGCACTTTTGTGCATGGACAGGCACTAAAGAAACCCACTTTTACTTGTGTGGAGGAGCCTTTATCCTCTCCAGCTGACTGGCCACCTGGGATGCCATCCCAGCAGGGACCCACCTCACTCATCAGTGACACCACAGCGGCTGCCTCCTCCTTGATTTTTATAGGGACTCAAACTGAAAAACCTGGTTGACTTAAGAGGTGACACAAATTGCTGCTTAATTGCAGGAAAAGCTCAAAACAATCATCATTTCTGGGCTTTCAAACCAAGGCAGGGGCTTGCTGAAGTAATTTCAGTTCATTACAAATGCTCTAAACCTGCCTCGCGTAAATGGATTTATTTATTTTTGTTCACCTTCCACTTATCCATTTTGATAAACTTAATTGCAACACTTGTGCATAATTACTGGGTGATGGAAGATTGGAAAAGTACTTTTTTAGTTTCCCCCCCTCCTGCCCTTTGCAGATATTAAATGAAAAGTTTAAGGAAAATGAAAAAGACTTTTTTTTTGAGCCAGGGTCATTCAAACTCTCCCTCTCTTTCTGTTCCTCTCATTTTTTACCTTTCTTTTATTTTAAAACCTGTTTAGAAAAAGAAATCTCCAGGGGGAAGCATTAAGAAATGGAGCAAAGACTTTTAAAAAGATAGTTTTCCAAGGGCTGGTGTCAGGAGCAGTGGGTCAAATGGTTAGAAGCAGCACACAGCTGTGCATGTTTAAGAAAGTCACAGCTGGGTGAACAGGACCTATAGGCTGACATCTGCCCTTATAAACCATCTCTCACCTTTCAGAGCCTTTGGTCTTCTTTCGTATCAAATCTTTACATAGAAGGGAGGGTTATTTGCATTTTTCTCCTCCTTCTCTCTGCAATATGTAGGTCAGAGCTACCTAGAAAAGCAAAAGAAAAAAGCACTGTGGATTCTTTAGTGTCTGTAGTTGCGGGGTGTTTTTCTTACCCTTCAAAGCCAAGGATTCTCCAGCACAAGAACAAGGGAGTCCTTAACAGCAGGTGTGTAAGCCAACATACAGTGAAAGCTAAGGAAAAAAATCCTTCTTCCCGGCAGGGCAAGCTATGTTGCTAAAAAGTCTACTTGCAATAACTGGGGAGATGGTGGAAGCTGTATTACAGCAACAGTGCCTTTTTGGTCTTCCATTTAAACTATAATGCAAGGCACAACTGGATCACTAATACTTAAATGCAAAATTGCGAAACAGGTAATCGTTCACAGACTAGCTTGTGTTAAGCAGAGCAGGGACTAAGGATTTTTATCCTATTAGCTGGGTTTATGGCCTCTGTCTCTATGGGTTTATTGCTTTGTTTGCCTCTTCAGCTCCCTTTGCCTCCCTCTGCTCTGCCCTCTGTCCTTCCTTCTCCCCTTCCCTGCCTTTGGTATTCAAATCGCTCTTTCTATTTAATAGCCTGCTCTTCTTACAGCCTTTTGTAGCACCTGATGAAGCTGAGTTGCTGCTTCTGAAAGCTTATGCATCTCTTGATTCAGTTGGTCTATAAGGTACAACTTTGCCCTGCAACAGCATAGCTTTTGGATGAAAATGTATAGAAACAAGCAGAAGAACTACTCCGTCATTATGCTTAACAGGTTTTCATTGGAAAGTGTCAGAGCTGTTGCTCGGGGTTGGATTTTGAACTGAACAAAATGAAGCTGCTTCGATAGCAGGACCTTCCCCTGCCCCTGACTGATCACCACACTTTTTTTCTTTGAAGGTTGTGAGCTGCCAAAACAGGTCTCTTCTGCTCTGGTCCTGGGTTGATATCAGAGCTAGGAGGAGGAGCAAAGGAAGCCTTTTTGGTTTAAACCTCCAATCAGCTCTGCAGCCTGACAGCTTTGTACATTGTACATGTATGTCCAGACATTCAGATTCTTATCCAGACTACGTTTGGGCATTGAAACGTTTGAAGCTCGTGCAGCCCTGTTTCTTGATTCAGATAAGCAAAGCGCACCATCCGAAAAGAGCTGAAAGACGTCTGCAAGTAAATGCAAACTGACGGTAGAAAAGCTCAAAGCATACATCCAAGGGTGTTTCAGTGTAAAATCCTAGAAATAGCTTTTGTGATAGCAAGTGCTTGGAGTTTCCAACTTATTCGGGCTGATCTAGAGCTTGCACGTGCCATAGCGACTTCCATTTGTGCAGCACATCTCATGCCGAAGCAATTCTCAAAGTGATTCTTCAACCGTATGTACCAGATTGGCCACCTCTGGGATCGGATGCTCCAACCCTTTGGCAACACATAGTAGCGTAGCAAAGCAACCTAGCAGAACAAATATAGGGGAGCATACCCTATAGATTTTGGAGCAGGGTGGGTGGGGGCAGGGGATTTAATTGGATGCAATTTGAATTCAGTTATAACCTAAATGTAAGTTGGTCACTGCATCTGTATTAACAGGTGTACACCTGGAAAAAATGTCCTGACCGTTTTGTAGAGTTTGTTTAAAGGAGTTGGTATTTGCTTCGGAGGGGGGAAACCCTGAATGTTTTTTCTTTGACTACCCATCTCCCATCTATTGACAAGACAGGCATTTTTTTCCTCAAGAAAATTTCCCACTTTTTAAAAAAGAAGCAACTGCTCATCTGTCAGAAACTTTTGCCCCACTGTTCTTGATGGGTAGCATGCTTCCCAGAGCTAAGCCCTAAAGGTGGCAAATAACAGCGTATAACAATAAACCATGTTTAGCTTCCCGAAGCAGCAGCTGTAAGGAAAAAAAAAAAAACTAACCCTCCTAGTGGTATAAATTAGTATTTGCCAAGAACACAGACTCTCTCTAGGTGTAAACATTTTACAAATATGATCAAAAAGTACAACTGGGAGTAATTGGAGTTCACTTCTCTCCAGAATCTGTGGGCTTTAAGTTAATTACTAGATAGGCTAAGACAAAGGGGAGCTTAGTCATTACTGCAACTAGATTAATAATCTATGTCAAAACGTTCACATTCAGCTGTGGGATCAATCATGCTCGCTCTGCAGGAAGGAGTTCAAAAACTCCCATGTTAATGCCATTTATTCTTGGAAAGCAAACATTTATTTTTCCCTCTTTCAATATTTCTATAATAGCTTCTCAGGCAGAAAGCACAAAAAGGGCCATGTTCCTAAAGCGGTCTGTAAAACAAAATGCAGAGTTGCACACGTGGTTTCTTTGTATGGGATTGTATTGCAGATAACATAATACCTGCTTTATAAGCCCACTCCCCACTTGGCAGATGCACATTTGAATTGTTTTGCATGGGGCAAAACTTATGAACTGTTGCATGTATTAAATGTGATATAAATAAACCATTCTAGAGGGGGTTTGAATGCTAGGGATCTGTAAGGGTAGTTTCAAAACACGGGTTATGTGCTCATTGGGCACTTGGTCTAATGTGGTGCAAGCCAACTGTTTCAGCAAGCATGCCACACATTAACTATGCACCCTCCCCAAGTACCACTCTGGTCCCCTTCACTTGCTCTGCTTTCTACTCCCTGCCCTATCTGCCCCTGTGCTGAGTGTCCCATCCCAGACCTGCTATGTGCCCCCCACACCACCTGCCCGTGCACTTGCGGCTTGCGTGCAGAAGTTGGATCCCTCCTTGTCTAGTCCATCCTCGAACAAGGATGGTTTCATCCCCGTGGTGGATGTGCCTGGCCATTATTCTAGTAATTTGATGCCCCAGCGTTTTGCTGGAGCAATCCAAGCAAGTTTCTTTCTCATTTCCCGTGTCTGCAGGATGAGCGTAGTGTAATTCCAATTCAGGAGGGCCTAGAGTTCACCGCTGCCCGACGACGAAGCAACATCATGGCTTGAAATCGATTCTTCATGGTGGGAATTCTGCTTTCAGGACGCACTGGGTATGTCCTGGGAGATTTGAAATGCCCCGAGACATCTTGAACAAATAGTTTATTGGAGTGTGCTCTGATGCTATTTAAGGGCAAGCTTATAGGCCTGTGACCAGGACGGGTTGCAGGGATTGCAAAGGTGAGAGGAGAGAGCTTTGGCCATTCTGTCCGGGGTATGTACGTGGAGGTTGGTGGGGTTTGACTTAAGTCTCCGTGCGGCATGTGGAAGCAGTGCAGTTTGTGACCTACCTGCATTGTCATTTTCTATAAACGGGTCTTTCCTGAGTAACTCCTGACTTACCTTATTCAGCATCACGAACTGTTCTGCGGTATCCTTGCTCCGCTTGCCTGCGTTGCCTGACTTTGATCTTTCCGTGTTTTCGGCCATATCGTGGGCTCAGCGTCAGGGGATTCTTCTGCTGATGCTCCTCCTTGTACAAGACACTTGCGATTCCCCTGCTCTGTCCAGATATGCCCGTCTGGATTAGTTGTCTTTGCAATTCAACTAGAGGTTGCCCAAGTGAGTGATGCAGCAGGCAACTAAGGAGCATTTGAGAGATACCTGTAGGCTTTATGAATGTGGTTCCAGCTTTACCAGATGCCAGCAGTAGTTGGCCTGGGCTCTCTGAACTGACAGGTTTCCACTATCAATTCATCCATCATTTCCCAGTTGCCCATCGCAGGCCAGACCCCACCATTATCTCCTCCCAATCTGCTTTTTTTTCTGCTCAAAAAATCATTGATATTTCTCCACCCCATCAGCCTCCATCTTGTTTTCCTTTCTTCTATTCGTGCCATTTCCCCCCAAGCAGTCCTCTGCCCTGGTTCAGCGCACCAGTCCTCAGTTCCCATATAACTCCCACTAATTACAGACTTATCCTGATGCTTAACGCTATCCTCTCCTCTCGAGTCAGTTCCTAAGAAAGGCCATTAAGCTAAAAATACATCATCCTTCAGCTTTGAACTTGAAGTCCACTCGCTAAGCATTTTCTACACTTTTAATAAATGAGGAGAGAAGGAGGAAGGCAGCAGAGGAATGAAAATGATCTTCTGGGAGTAGGGTTGTCAGGAAGTTATGGCTGCTTTCTAATTCTGGTAGTTTAATGATCATTCCTGCTCACAGTGGTCCCACTATCGGCTGAATCTTTGAAGTGTTTCCTGCCTTTCCGTGAAGATGTATACCGCTCCGGAGGGGAGGTAGCACTGCAGTCCTCTGGTTTAAGGTCTCCTATGCACATGTTGACTGTATAATTGCAATCCCTGCATTGCAGAGGAGGAAGTTCAGGGGCTTGCTGGTTCTGTGCTCCCATTCTGGGAAGGGGCATGTCCCAAAAGTCCTGTGGACAAGGCAGGTCCATGTGATAGACATGTGTTTTGGGTAGGTACCCAGCCCAGCACTTGAATGGCAGCATTGCGGAGGGGATTTTTGCATGCCTTGTTGCTCAAAGTAGGGACCAAAGCTTGGGCCGGCAGCTCTGTGTTCAAGCTCTGACAGCTTCCCAGTTGCAAACGCTTCAGTCTTGCCTGGTGCTGAGCGGGGCTCCCTAACTCAGGGTGAAGTGATCCCCACTGCTCCATCCCATTCCTTAAAAAAACATTTATTTTCCTGACATAGGGCTTCAGGGGCATGGTGATCATGTCTGAAATCAGAACTGCTTTATCCTTTAGCATGTCACTCTCTACTCGGCACCTTTTTCAGGTGAAAAATATTCTAAAGAATTACAGTGTTTTGTTTTGTTTTTTTTTTTTTATTTCCCACCCATTTCTTGTTACGTTATGGATGGCACGTTCCACTTTTGCAGTTGGACTATCCTGGGAGTTCATATGTTTCTATCCTGTAATATAAATTTGGCTGCCAAATCCTGGTAATACCTGTACCATCCTAAAGGTTCGCCCTTCTTCTTCAGCAGCCGATTGCAGTCAGATGATGGTCTTCCGCAATTGTTTTTAGGTCTGAAGGTGGCGGGCATGGCCAGTCTGGGATCCACAGACTCGGTTGCAGCTGGGGCATGTATTTCCATGCGGGGTCTGGATTCTTCATTCGGTTCATGACGCGCTGTTTCTGCCACTCCCGTTTTTCCATCTCCTGTTGTCGTTGTGAGGTTTCAAAGTATTGAGACGCTTGCAGCAGTCTCTTCCTCCATTTGGGGCAGTCCTAGGTAATAGTCTTCCACAAGTTGATGTTGATGCTTGCGTCTTTTTTCAAGTTGGCCTGAGCAACATCCTTGAAGGACTTTCTCTGCCCTTCTCTTGAGTGTACGCCTTGACTGAGCTGGGAGAATAAGACTTGCTTCGGGAGTCTGGAGTTGGACATCTGGATGATGTGCCCAGCTCAGCAAAGTTGATGCCAGATGATCCTTGCCTTGATGCTCGCGGTGTGTGGTTGTGAGAAGACATTAATATTGGTGCGCCTGTCTTCCCACTGGGTTTGAAGGATCTTCTGGAGGCAGAGCTGGTGGTATACATCTCCAGTGACTTGAGGTGTCTCCTGTACATTGTCAAAGGCAAAGACTAGATCACAATGAGATAATACAAGAGACAAGGGTTTCACTGCGGTGCTATTGCACATGCTATTGCTATGAAACCTTTGCCTTTTTTTGCAGAGGGAGGTGGAGGAGGGAGTGGGTCGGCTTGGCCATGCAGGTTCCCGATGCTCAGAAAAGCAAGTAAGTGCTTGGTAGAGGTAGGTACCAGCTACAAAGCAAGGCTGTTCAAGAGTCCTCCTGAATGATGCCCTTCAGCACTTATGTGCATGCTTCCTGGACTCCCACACACGTCTCCCAGCGTGTCTGTATTAATGCTGCCCCATGGTGCTTGCGGCATTCTGGTGCTGCCTTTTTTTTGTCCTTCCCACTGGTAGAAGCTGCTGTTTTAGGGTTTGAACTGGGTTTTTTTTGCATCATATTAGCTTCCAGAGACCTGAGCAGGGACACGGGCAGTATTTAGCTAGTGCTTCCCAAGCAGAGAACAGCCAGTCCCTGTCCTAAACCATTTGCAGTCTAAATAGAGAAGACAAACAGAGGGTAGGGGCAGGGCTGGAGACCCAGAGAGGGGATGTGAAACGATCGAGGTCACAGTGCCCTGAGCCAGCAGCCTGGCCCCATGGCCTTTCGTGCACGGCACGGCGCTGTTTTAAAGAGGGCAGAAGGGAAGCTCAGACCTCAAGTGCTTTGGTGTCAGCCGGGGAAGATCTCGGCGATGAGGATTTTGGGACACGTCCACCTGGCACCGTGCAGTTGGCATCGAGGCACCTGTACCGGGCTGGGCTCTGGAGCTGCCTCGGTGCAGAGCTGCGCTGAGCTAATGGACCTGCGGAGAAGCTTTTCTAGCAACTAAGGAGCTTGGCAGGACAGGTGAGCCTGCAAGGGGCTCTGCACAGCGCAGCCAGCTTGCTGCTGTCTAAGCCCCTGGCTTAAAGCGAGTGTGGAAATGCTTCCCCTACATGCCAGGCTGCTGAGCTGGGGGCAAAGGAGCAGCGCTCTCCTTGCCTTGCAGCTCCGTCGTCTTGTCACAGCCACTTTTTCCTGTTGTGGCTTTGCGTGGTGCTGTTCTCCCGTCCTCGTCACTCCGTTGCCCTGTCAGAATATTAATGCTCCCTCTCTCCTGCAAAAGACAAGAAGCCGCTCCATGCACCGCTGACCTTTACGCTAGCTTGCCTGGCCTGCCGACTCTTCCCTACTGTTTTGCTACCTCCGGTAAGCCCTGAGGAGACTGAACAGTGAGACCGAATAAGCAAGGCTGGAAACAGCTGAGTTATATGGGCCAAATTTGTCCCTGCAACAGCTCAAACGAGTCCAGCAGGATTGCACCGGTGAGATGCATTCACTGGTGGGTCTGTGAGGCTGTTCCTGCTCCTCGGTGACATGGCCATGTGTCGTCCCTGCATCACCCAGGGGCAGGATGTGGTCCCAGGGTGTGTTATTCTGGCAGTGAATTGTGTGCAATTCAGTTCGGGTCCTAATGGCAGACCAAGCTTTTTGACCCAGCTGCAAAAGGCCTTGCATTTGAAAGTTTGTCTAACTTTATTCCTACCCCATAGTTGGTCCAATAAAAGGCATCTCCCCAGCCCCAGAAAAAAACAATCCTTGACTTCCACCTATCTCCTGAACCATCTTGGCTACAACAGCATGCTAACACTACCATTTCCTACTGAAAGTCATGTACAGATAGCAGCTGAGCAGCATACAGCTGGGGTATCTTTCCCCAGCTATGATCCCTGTGCTGGTGATGGATATAGGAGATGCTAATATATTTAGGATTAATGCCACCATAGGATTTCTTGAAACCATGGGGCACCTTCTGCTGGCCTGGTCCGTCTGCGTTCAGCTGGCTTGGTGCTGGGAGCTGCCCCTGTGAACAGAGACCATTACATGCAGAGACCCACTCCCAAATGATAGGATCTGTCCCCTCTGTGGGTTTAAAGGGCATGCACCAGGATGCTGTGCTCGTACCAGAGCTCACTGGGGATGAGATGGGGAAGGTACATGTTTCCAAAGCACCGGTGTTATGGTAGGAAGTGCAGTGAGCTGCTGAATCCCTGGCACCTTGCAAGAAAACATACTAGATCATAAAAAAAGAAAATATGATACTCTAGCAGTCTATTTATATACTGTACCAGCAGGCATTTCTCTTATTCGGAATAGGATTGCATACATTTTATTGTTACTTATTTTATGGCGGAAAGTAAGGAAGCTTTTCATAATAAAATGCAGCATTTATTTGTATCTTGCCGCTCATATTAACAGCTGTTGTACGAGGGGAAAATTGATGAATGGGCAAAATCTAGTGAGTGTTTCATTAGCTGTTTCCTAATTGTGAGCCGTTTGGATCCTGGTTCTCTATGCAAAGAGCCAAACTACGCAGAGCAGCAGTGCAACCAGGCTAGACGGGGACAATGTGATTTCTTCGTGTCCGAGCATCAACATGCCTGTGCATCACTGTATAATGTAATTCTCTTGAACCTGTAGAAGTGAATAATACTTGAGCTGACACCACTTCCCAGCAAATAGCTGCTATACAAGTCACCCATGCTCTATCTATAATAGAAAACTAATAGCAATGGTTTATACCCTGCCCTCTTGTGGAAACAAGTAAAAGGTGGAAGGACTATGGCCCTGTAAACAGGTAGCTGTAATCCTTTCTCTTCCCCACCCCCCGGCAGCCAGTTGCAGACAGAAGCTCTGTGCTTTGAGGACTATAATTTAGAGGTACCAAAGAAATGAAAAGAAAAATATAGCATTGGGAGTGGGCTGGTTCAGCCCAGTTGTTTTGCTTCATTTTATGCAGAAGCACTCCTCAGTTTTAACAACCAGCCTTGGAAGCAGAGATGTGAGGTCCCAAAATAATATGACTGAATGAATTAGTCTCTAGTAACACCAGAGACTGTCTGGATAACTCCAGAAAGCTCGTGGCGGTAATTACTATTTTTAAGTTTAGTGTGGGGAAGTTGATTATTCCAGCTGAAAGAAATTGCTGTTTGTATCACAAAATAAGATGCGTTTGGGATGTGGCAGACCAAGGTACCAAGCAGTAAGAGTCACGTATAGGAAGTAAAGGAAGAAATGTGCAGTGTTGGATGCGTATCCAGCCTGCTAGACGGCATCTGTGGATCGTGGCCAGCCTTTGTCCATTTAATGCAGGGCAAGAGCAGCCCAGCCCAGTGCCCTGCAAATAGCTACAGTAGATGTTCTCCCTTGCTGATGTTTCCTCTTCTGATGGCCTGGAAGAGACCTGTCCTGCCCTCTCAGCCTTTGTCCTTCCAGGCAAAAAAAAGCCAAACTTAATTAGTTTCCCTTTGCATGATTGGCACTCCTTTTTTGGGGTCAGGCTAGGAGTCCTCTTCTGCACCCATCCCAATTTGAATGCATTTTCCTTGCACCTAGGTGACCAGAATTAGACGCTGCATCCAAGTTTTACACTTGCATTGTATAATGCCGTTAATGCCACCCTATTACATTGGAAGCATCTCCACTGCCACATCCTGGGACCTTGTCTACTTTTTCCCCACTCCTGTTGTACCGGTTGACTAATACAGCAAAGTCTCTCTCTTCCTGCACCTCCCAAAGGAAGACTCCTAGATTACTGCAAGGTTTATCCTTTGCTTCCCATGTTCCCAGAAATAGCTTTCTCTGCTGATCAGCCCTTTTTTTCCATTCCTTGCACAATTGGTTTACTCCTGAGACCTTTTTGGGAGGTGATTATTCATCTAGCTGGGTTTGGAGCCCTCTCCATACATGTTTTCTTCCCCCCCCTTATTTTAGGGATACAAGTTCCACCTAATTTTTTTGGACCTTTGACTTATATGAATGCGAAGCCTTTCCCACATTCATGCTGAACTCTTCAGTCAAGTTGACTATTTTAACCAGTTGCCTCCATTTCTCAAAGTTTCTCTTATTGGTACTGGAAACTTGAGTTTCATGAGATGCTTTTGTGTATGCTGCTGTTTAAAGGAGCCAAGCAGTGATTCCTTAATCCAAATCCAAGGTTATTTTCTTTAACCAGTTCTTCTAAAATATCCCTAATAGTTACCCAAACCAAGTGCTTTTCTTGGTTCCATGATTATTTTGTAAAGAAATCTGCCAGCTACCACAAGCCAGAATCACTGATCTTACCCTTACCTAGCATTAGCTCTCCAGTCTATATCTGGGTAGTCTCCCATAAGGACACAATTCTCAGTAGTTTTTATCTCTCTAACAACATCACAGAGGTCTCTCTTCATGTCCAAATCTGGGATAAAAGCGACTGGGTCTATTTTTCATCTCTGTCTTCAAAGAAAAGAAAATAATTGATCCAAAGATGTGAGTATCTTCTTGTCTGAGGTGTCCAGAGGACACACTAGTAGCTATATAAACCCTTTTAATCTCGCCTTTAATTATTGAAATCATGTCATCATAACTTATGTGGCGTGCATGCAGGGGAGAGGGGGAAGTTTGGGCTTTTTTGCACAAAGTCTGAATAAAAAGGCATTTTGGGTACCCTTCCTGCCACTGCCCCACATGCACCCAGGGGGAGAAGGGCAGGGGCACAGCTTTGTGCGTGCTCTGGTGTGAGCTTTCTTACACAAGTTGGAATTTGTGACCATGGGATTTGCACAAGTCAAGGGCTAGAGTTGGTCATGTGTCCAGAGGGGGCACTAACGCCCTTTGGTTTTATACGTGGCACAAACCTAGCGATCCCAGCTATACGTAGGCATTGGGGGATATGGCCCTTTCCTTACAACAAGCAGAAAAAGCTTTAACACTTGTTTGCATTCATTACCTGTCTCATTCATTACCTACCTAGCTTCGCTCTTTCTTCTGCTACCCCTATGCCATTGTAATTCCAGCCAGAAGGTACCTGAAACCAAAACAGCTTTTCTACTACGTGGGGTTTGTCTCGTGCTGGCCTGGTGGGGGTGAGTGTAGCAGCTTCCTCTAAATTAGCAGCAGACAAACACTAATGCAGCCAGAGAGCTGTGTTGCTGTTTATTGGAGTTGTGCAAAGATGCAATAGGAAGGGTGAATCTGGAAGCCTTTAGCAGCACTTACCTGGGAAAACTCCCATCTGAGGCCAGTGGGAGGTTTTGCCTAAATAAGGTACAAGGTTTTGCTTGGTAGAAGCCGACAAAAGCCACCACCTGCATTAGCTCCAAGCAAAATGCAAAAGCCGAAAGTTGGCCCCTTTCCTCCGTGACGTGTTAAAACGCAGCTGTGACCTGTGTGCGTGTCTTTGTTCATCTAATTGGGTTTTAAATCCTTGGTTTTCCTACTGGGAAGCAAGCCTCTGATTGTCAGGTGATGTTGCCCTCCATGCTTCTGTTCCAGAGACTCTGGCGAATGGTGATTGTGGATCGGGGCTGCCTGGTAAGGGCCTCCGCTCTAGGCCAACACAGGTGGCGATGCATGTGAATTACAGTAGAGTCTCTTAAATTCATACCAGCCTTGGGGAGACCCATGGGATTTTGGGGTTTAATAGGTATGCCAAGAAAAAGGGGTAGCGTTGGGGAAAGGCTGGATGCCAGCCACCCCGAGGCCTGTCTCTCTGTGTAAACTTGGCATGGGGATGGCGTTTTCCCAAAAGGAGGCAGGCTGGCATGCCTCAGCTAGAGGAGCTGTGGCATCAGAGCACTGAGGACTGGACCCTGCCCCATGTATTGGATGTCTACACTGCAGAAAGGATGCGGATGGGTTGGAGAGAGTCCAGTGGAGGGCAATGAAAATGGTTCAGGGGCTGGGGCATATGTCTGATGGGGAGAGGCTGAGGGAATGAGGCTGATTTAGTTGGGAGAAGAGAAGACCGAGGGGGATTGAACAGCAGCCTTCACCTTCCTGCAGGCAGGCTGCAAAGAGGATGGAGCTGGGCTGTTCTCAGTGGGGGCAGATGATGAACAAGGAGCAATGGGCTCAAGCTGCAGCAAGGGAAGTTGAGGTTGGATGTTAGGAAAAAAAACTCCCTAGGAAGGTGGTGAAGTACTGGAGCAGATTACCCAGAGAGGTGGTGCAGTCTCCATCCTTGGAGGTTTGTAAGGCCTAGCTCAACAAAGCCCTGGCTGGGATGATGTAGCTGGGGCTGGTCCTGCTTGGAGCAGGGGGTTGGATTAGATGTGACTCCTGAGGTCCCTTCCAACCCAAATTTTGTATGATTTCTGTCTAAGTGGCCTGTTGGACTTCATTTGAGACTCTGGGAAACCTTTAATACAGAAGCTGGGCGCTTCCTCCTCCTTTTCCTTGTTGCTTTTTCTGTGGTTTAGCCATAAGACTAATATAGACAAAAGCAGACTTGACCAGGGTGGGTTAGGATCTCACTTGGATCCTTGAATACCATTTCATTGGAATGACCCTGACCTTGAGCATTAAATAGAATCAGACTTATTAGGGGGAACGATACCTTTCTACTAACCCAAAGCATCCGATTGCAAAAGTCCTCTCCTACCCTCCAGTGCAAATTTAGGATGAAAATGCAGCCACTCTGCGTTTGCCCAAGTTAACCTGCCTCGGGGTTTCTTTCTCCCCCTGGCTTTGCCAAGTCAGCACGATCTGAGAAGGGCTGGTGAGACCTCTGAAGAAGAGGGGGATTGCCTTGTCAGGTGTGATTAGCGCTGACAAAGTAAAACATGTTACCTAGTAAAACCTGCAGTATCGGAGTGAAATTAGAAAAAAGCCATTCTCTTTCCAGTCATGCACGCTTGGTAAATTACAAATGCAGTAAATGAAGCAGAATGCTGATGAGAAGTGTAACGCGGTGGTAATCTGGCAGGTCTGACAGTCGGCCGCAGCTACAACGATCCTTGAAAGACTCTTCCCATTGATATCGTTGCACGGCACCGCAATATGGTCATATCTGTTATACTGTATGTTGCTCGCTAGAAGTTGATGATGCAATTAAAGCCAAATAATTGCAACAAAGGTAGATTTTTATGTGGCATTCTCTTTCTCTTGTGGAAATCCTCATGCTTGCAAATGCACCGATCTGTGATAAAATACAGGGCCGTGTTGTCTCCCGATTTCGTGTTAGCTGGACAGTTGGTGGCGAGATGAGCTGCGAGCAAGCCTGCTGGAAGCGCTGGGTGCTCTCGGTTACACGGTGCAAAACCATGTGGCTGATGGGAGAACTGGGGCTCTTTGGCTGATGCAAACAAATCTTGTTATAATGAGAAAAGCATTAGTGACATCGGCTGAGATTCTCAAAGCTGCCTTAGGGATTTAGACGCTCAGTTCCTATTAAACGGATCGGGGATTGTACATACACATCCCACCCATAATAAATTATTCTATGCCATCCTTCAGAGAGAGTTGGTTAGAAGAAGGATTCCTGCTTGTATTGGAGGCTAGCTAGCTAGATAGTCTAACTGATGGTGCAGTGGTTGGCTGGAAAAGAAATACTGGATTCTTGGACACTGGGTTAGCTCAGATGTGGATTCGGTAAAGTGAAGTGGATTGGAATAGGGGGTGCTTTTGGATGAGGCCTTAAAGGCCCGAGAATGCATTTACTCTATGAATGGGCCCAAAGGCAGGGTTGATTTGCACCTTGTAGGCTAACCAAAGTAGATGCAAGCTTTTGTGGGCTGAAGCTCACTGTGAAGCTTGTGGGGGGGGGGGGGGGGGGGGGGGGGGGGGGGGGGGGGGGGGGGGGGGGGGGGGGGGGGGGGGGGGGGGGGGGGGGGGGGGGGGGGGGGGGGGGGG
>NW_017729000.1:3189729-3196952 GCF_001723915.1 Gavialis gangeticus | reverse complement strand
TGTGCGCGCGCAAGTAATATTTACTTTGGACAGTGTTAAGGTGCAAATCTACCCTGCCTTCTTCTTGACTTCCAACTAGCTACATCTCTCTGCGTGTGACAGATAACGTGTAAATATACCACGTTGCTATAGAGAACGAGGGCTGAAGAATGACCCTCCTAAATCCCTAAATGCTAGGATTGAGTGAACCCTTGAACCGCCGAATATTTTAAGCGGCACGAGTCAGATTGTGAGCGAATGGATGTGGAAGGGCCTCTGCTCACCGACTTCATGGGAGTGACGCAGGTTTATCGCAGTGAGGGGTCTGACCCCATGCTTGCAATTAAGCTCGCGTCTTCAAGGACAGAGGGGCTAGCTCGATGCATCTGTCCTTTTCGAGGCGCCGAGGCAAATCAGCTGCTGTATTTTATTCACGCCACAAACTGGTTTTGCGCTGTTTAAAATAGGACTGGGGAGAGGGGGAAATTACTTGTAGTGCCTGAGAAACCTGTAGCCTTTATTATGTGCCGTTGTTGCTCCTGCTAAATTTTATTTGCATCAAATGGAAACAGGTTGATGAGGGGTTGTTACTACCTAGGCTTAAATTACAATTCCCTTTCTAATAGCTTTTGGTGTGCTAACCTGGACGTGGAGCAGTAAAAAGCTGTTTAGTGGGGTTGTGAAGACGGTGGCTTATTTAGAAACAGTTTGTTCAGTTTAATTAAAAACTGTTCTGTACAGGCACAGCTGTTGCTTCCTGGGCTCCCCATTTCTTATATACTAGGTCTTATATACCCCAAATGCAACGTCTGGAGAAAGTACCCCGCTGAGAAACGCGGCTTCGGTAACCGCAGTGGGTTGGGCAGGCTGAGGAAGAGACCATGGTACTGAGCTATTGATAGACTGGGAACAATCCCAGTTTTAACCACTGCATTTACAGGAAAGCAAGCAAAACCTCTGTGTCCAGAAGAAAGGGCTCCCACCTGTGTGTGTGTGTGTGCGCGCACATGCGTGTGCACACATTTTCAGCAGCTGCAGGAGAAGCCCTTTGGATACAGCTGTGACTGTGAGAGAGCCTCCCGCTTCCTTTTTCAAGTCACAAACAGAAGACTCCCCCCCTCCTTGAGGTCTTCTTTATTTTTCTTAGCCAAAGGGACCTAGCTGTGATGCCATTTCACACCTCCAAACCTGCTAAAGCCCTGATGTGGGGACACGGTACGTGACAAATGTCTAACACAAGGGGCACGCACACCGATCTGTCTTGCACTAATCTGACATCAGGGCCAGATCCCTTCCTGTTACGCAGACGGTGCTGCCCAGGGCCCTCGGACCAGTGATCTTTCATTTCCAACGTCCAAGTTGTATGGAAGGTGGGAGCTTCCCAAGGCTTTACTCGGTCGTTTGTGCAGGGTGTTATCTTCTGAGATAAATGCAATGCTGCCACGGGGGCTTGCAGCTGAAGTGGCATCTTTGGCATGAGGTCTCGGTTGTAGCCATATTGGTCTAGAGGCAACAGGAATCAGATCTCGTGGTAGAGGTGATCTCTTTTATTAGAGCAACTAGACTTTTGCACTTAATTTATTTGCCAAAATCAAATAAAAGAGATCACTTCTGATCTTTGGCACGATGCGCTTGTGCTCGCTGCCTCCGTTGGAAAATCACCGTTGGGACATAACGATTTCATCAGTGAAGCACATCCCTCCTCTGTGGCGACGCTTTATGACTGCCTGTTTGATTGATCAGCTGTGTTCACCGTGGCGTCCTGTGTGCCTTGTGCAAGACTACAAGACTTTACCTACCCAATGCACCGGCAATCCAAGACAAAGACAAGAAGCAACAGATGGGTCCGGACAGACAGGCAGGGGAGCCCAAAGGAAGGGGAAGATAGTGCTGGCCAGCTTCCTGGGCCATAGTCTTAGCACATCAGCAGCCATTCGGTTGTCGAACTTTTTGTAGGCCCCGCAGCAAAGGAGGGATGCGAAGGAAAACAGCGAGGTAGCTCGTTATAGCCAAGGAGAAAACGGGGCTTTGGTTGCCAATTAAAATTCAAATGGCAGCAACGTTGCCTCCCTTCGCATGCATTTTTTGGGAGGTTTTGCTCATGGCAGGAAAGATTTCAGCTGCGAAGGGGTTAGCAGCGCCGAGCAAAGTTATCCGCCGTTTCACGCATGGATCGCTTCAGGATGTTTCCAGCATGTGTTTGCAGCAAGGAAATCATAGGATACAGTTGTTGCCATGGCAATAATCCTTCTTTAGGGAGTGAGGTAGGGTCACCCCCCCCCCGCAGACAGATGCACGCCTACAAATCATCCCCGTATGTGTTTGCATTTGAGTAACTTTACTTACCGGCAGCCGTCTTGTACCGATGGCTGAACCCTGAATTTGAGGATCTAATGAGCTGGTCGGGTTATGGTGCTCCTGAGAGTCGTTGCTGCGGGCCTGGCATTGCAGCACTGACTAGCCACTTCCCTAGCCAAAACGTCCTAGGAACAGAGCCATCTAAATAGAGCATCTGTGTTTACAACCCAATGTCGTGTAACTTAGCCTTCCCCCGTGGCCGTCCCGGGGAAAGTCCCCGCAGACATCAGCTCTTGAATGCTACAGCGATTGCTGCAGCTTTGTGCCTCTTCGCCTTCCTCGGTGGCCTCGTCCCGGGAGCTCGGGGAAAGCTTAATGCATCACCGGTAAATCTGAAAGCTCTGGCATAAGATTGACTTGAATTTAACCAACACGTTAAGTTATTCATTTAAAACAGTATACACAAATCGCATCTTAATTAGAGGCTCACTTGCCCCATGTGTCAGACAGGTTCTGTCATCTCTCAGTACAAACCAACCAAAACTCCCTGAGCTCGGAAAAAAGTGTCAGCCCAAACTTTGCCCTAATTTTATTAGAAAAGATGCCCTGGGAATATTCGATCCAGAAGCGAAAGCTTGCACCACAATACAAGCTCTGATAGTAATTTTTTCCTGGTGTCAAGTTTTGTTTATTGGCTCGCACGCAGCTTGTGACACACGGTCCTCAGGGCCAAACAGTTTGATTTTAAATGCATGGTCTGCAGACTGAATGCAGCTGATCAGCTGGGGGAGACTCTGCTGGCATATTCAACAGCGTTAGGGCCCGGTCCCTGCATCCCCCATTCAGTTAGATGATGGGCCTGATCCAGGTTCAGCGGAAAGGCTGTCATTGCTTTCCATGGACTCCGGATCAGATCCCGTGCCTGCAAAATCCGGTTTGAATATCGGCGCTGAAGCCCACAGTCACTGTGCAGAGTCGGCAGAGTGGTTCTGAATTTACCCTGCTGTAAATGAAAGAAGAGCAGGTCCCTTCATCTTCATAGTTGCATGAGATGGAGATTATCCATTCAGTTCACTTAAGCAAAGCTGTAGTTTTCCATTTGCCCTCTCTTCTCTCCCTCTTGTTGCTCACCATAACACGCACACAATAGATATGAAAAACAGATCCCTTCAAATGACTCCTATAGGTAGAGTCTAATTTGTGAAGATGATGGGCTAGTGGCTGTAGCAGAGGCAGAGCGCAAGAGAAAGCAGTTGTAAAATTGCTGCCTTTTATGGGCTGCGTGCACTTATCTATAGGTATTTATTATCTTGGATGGCAATCTAACTGATTCTTCGTGATGTACTCCGGCACTAATAAAGGAATTTTGCAGTATTATTATAGCAATTTTAAATCAATTCACCCAGAGAATGCTGCTGCACTACAGAAGTCAATTATAGATATTACTTAAAAAAAATAAATTAAGACACCCAGAGCCCAGACCTGGGTCTTCATCACTATGTAGATGGCAACATAAAGCTGCTGCCAGGGGAATGCACATAGAGAACCAGCGGCGCTGCAGAGGGAGGGGAGCAACATGATGGCAAGGCTTCTGCTGCAAGGTTTTCTTCGGGCTTTGGAAGATAACAGGCACTCTCTCACCTGTCTTGCCCTGTCCTTGCTGTTTCCAGGTGGCCTCCTGGCTACTTGTGATTTTATTCTCTAGAATAGGTATTGCTAAAAATCATCATGAAAGCATCCAGGAACCCAGCCTAGACCCCTAGTGAATGAGGAGGCATGGCCTGGAGTTCATCCACTGGGGCCAACAGACCCCATGCCCAGCACTTAAGGCACATTTCACCCTGCGAGTTGGGTGCCAGTCCTTTTAACCCATTCCCCCTGCCCGAGGGGTCCCTCTCATGTCCAGCTTTTTCTATTGCTCCATCCCCTTGCAAACAGCAAAACTGTTCCTGGATAATTTTCTGAGAACATTGAGGTATTTTTTTTCTGCATTTTCTGGTGGTTGGCAACTGCGTGGCTAGTTGTTTCCTGCGCGCGCTTTCTCCCATGGAGATCTTCAAGGCTTTGAAGGATTTCTTTGCAAATGACAGGGGGGCGTCCAGAGATGTTCATCATCATTAAAAACATTTTGCTGCTCTCCTGATTGCAATGCCAGCTCCAGTTGCACGTAGTATTTTAGGGCATCCTAGCTACATGGCACATGAATATGGACAAAAAGACTGCAAAACAGACAAAGCATTGGCCATGTTTTTCTGTTCGGGAGCAACAGTCCTTTCTTGTCAGTGGAGCCGTGATGATTGATGCCACCTGAGGGGTGCCCACAGATCGCACCGCTCTTGGCTAGGAAGATGTACGGGGTGGGGGGAAAGACCAAGCCATGCAATAATGTGGGAATCAACAAAACAAATTGCAATAGCAGAATATGTTTAACTCCTTTTTGAAGGGGCTTTTTTCCTTCTGAGATGTACAAATGCCCAGTAGATATGAAAATGATCCTTTTTGGACCCGCTTCTCTTCGTGTCTATGCCAAAATGAAACCATTCACCAGACTTTTGGCTGATAGAAATCAGCAGAGCTCCACCAGCTGCAGCGATGGCCTGTTATAGCGAGCGTCAATAGAGTTATGTGGCTATAAGAGGGACAGCTGAGGAGTGCTAGCCTATATAACTTGCAATATATACACCCTTCCCACTTCCAAATTGATTTTCCCATTGTGAAATATGCTGCCTCATTGAAACTGGGAGAAAAGAGATCATTTAAAACCAGATTCTTCAATAGGAAATTACCCATAAAAGATGCCAGACTTGAAAGGCCATTATTTTTCTTGGGTATTAATACACTTTGTGGGGAGTCGGAGGCACACGAACCATGCACTGCACTGTAGCGTATTAGCTCCCTCGTGGAACATGCCCTATTATGTCTGCCTGCTGTAGTACTTATTCCTAAGACCATCTAACTCCTTTCCTCTGCTTTCTGTACCTGCTTGGATTGTGAGTTGCAAGAGGCAGATTGGAAAGAAGCAGAGGTTGCCTCTGACAGGCTTGTCAAATTAGATTTATTCTGATCCCTGGACCTTCTCCAACAGGCCCCGTGTTTACGGTAAGGTACACACTGTCCACAAGCTTTACTTTGCTGTCAGAGCATTTTAGAAAACAATAAATATAAAATAATGCATCATACAATATGCCATTGACTTTTTACAAGCCGCTAGTCAACATTAGGCATTATCCAGAATGCATAATTACATTGTAGGCAGCACATCCTTTACCTGGGCTATGACACACTCTGATTATTAAAAAAAAAAAAAAAAAAAAGTGTGGCCCGGGGGGGGTTTTTTAAAAATGTGTTTAAAAAAAAAAAAAAAAAAGGAAACTCAAGTCTGTGCCACTGGGTGGTATGTCTAAATCTGGCTCTGAAAAATGAATGAGAAATTAGCATGCCATTAGGTGGGAAGGGAAAGCGGCTGGTGAATGCGAAGTGAGGGCCAGATCGCTGTCTAAAAATGGGTGTGAGGTTTGTAGGGCTGCATACGTACCCTGCCTCCTGCCGCAGAGATTGCAGCGGCGACGATCTACGCAGGGAGCAGCGTGGCCTGGGCTGTCCAGGACCTGCTGGCTGCCTGGTGGAGTTTGGCCATGTGGGAGGCTCCTGCTGCATTTCTCTTCCCATTTTCCTCCTCCTCTCTCAGACCAGGGGCACCTGGGAGTGCTCCAGGCTTTCCCCACCTGGTGTCTTTACCTAGCTGCACGCAGTCCCCCCAAAAGACCATGCTCCTCTGCATGCTTTCTCCCACCCTTCTTGCAGTGTTTCAGCTGAGGTCAGAGCCATCTTTCTCATGCCTTGATGCCCCAAAGGTGTAGGTGGTAGCCGTGTTGGTCTAAGAACATGGGCAGATGAGGATCTTTGGATGAATCTGATATCTTTTATTCAACAAGGCATCCGTGCAGGTGTCTAGGCCAGTGGTTCCCAAACTTCTTTAGACTCGAGGCCCCCGCAGTGCCCTCTTCCTTAACTGTCTCAATTTGGGCAGCACCCCCATTTCAAAAACTAACTTGTTAGTTAGTTTACAGAGGGGCCAGGCAGTAGGGGTGGGGGGACGAGCCTGAGCCTGCATTTATTTGCTTATCTTCTCCTATCTCAGGGCGCCCCGGGTGAGAATCACTGCTCTAGGTGATGCTTTTGCAAGATGATAATGATGCAGCTTTGTGCTTACACCGAGCTCGGTATCCTTCAGCTGCCCAAGCTGTTTGTGGGGGTGTAAGGGTGATGAAAATGGGAGCAATGTGGTGAAGTGAGAGCGGTGTCAGGATATAGGGTGATGTCCTAAGCCTGTATAACCCAACTCTGCAGGCAGACCTCTGCACCAGAGTGCTGTCACTACCCTCGGGCGCTCCTGTTGCTTCTGATAAAGGCTGAGGGGATGTATGGAAACCCCTGCAGTGGCTCCACTCCTTCCCTTGAGGCTGAGCTTGCAGGGTCTCTGCTTTCCTCCAGCTTAAAGTTTCCAGGTGCTGTTTTCCTTTCAGCTCGTCTCTGCCTTCAGATGGTTGCACATTGGGCATTAATGTGGGGGAGCTGGAGGATGCATCGGCTCGCAGCAACAGGCAGGTCTCCAGGATGCCAAAGGCCCACTCCACCCCCACCAAAGCAAGACCTCTTTTGGGGAGAGGTTTGCATAAGAAATATTCTCAGCCTATGGGGAAAAGAACAAGGGAGCTCCAAAAAAAAGTCCTTGGTTCAGGATTATGTGCGCTGAATGTCTGTTTTGTTAGAGGTTTAAACTAGTTTCTGATCGCTTAACCCGGTTTGTGTGTAATGTCTGTCCCTAGCCACACTGCTTGTGTCTAACGTGGGTTACAAAAGCGTGGCGTTTGCTGTCATCCGGGCCATACGCTGCCTTTTGCCCTACCCTGCATCCTCCTGGACTTCTCCACCTTCAGATTTCA
>NW_017729000.1:3172854-3184729 GCF_001723915.1 Gavialis gangeticus | reverse complement strand
TCAGGTTTATGTGCGCTGAACGTCTGTTTTGTTAGAGGTTTAAACTAGTTTCTGATCGCTTAACCCGGTTTGTGTGTAATGTCTGTCCCTAGCCACACTGCTTGTGTCTAACGTGGGTTACAAAAGCGTGGCGTTTGCTGTCATCCGGGCCATACGCTGCCTTTTGCCCTACCCTGCATCCTCCTGGACTTCTCCACCTTCAGATTTCAGATTTTCTCCTGCTTTTTCTTGGAGGGCAATGAGTGCCGCCTCATGGCCTGCTTGCTGCTGAGCAAGGAGGGGGCATTGTGCACATTGCATCGGTACCAAAGTCACCGCTCGCAAAGCTAAATTTGTACTGTTTGCTTCAGCTCTCTGCTGGAAGCACCCCTAGTGTTAAATGCACCTTGACTCTGAACAAAATAGATTTGCTCCTAGTGCCTAAAACAGCCCTTCCTCACGCTCGAAAGCCATCAGGAAAAGTTTTCACATGTACCAGCCAACTTTTGCAATCTACTTGACCTTAAAACCGAGCATTTTTGTCTTGTTTCCCAAAATAAGCATCAATCAAGTTTGGGAGAATGCCTTCAGGGCTGTGCAGGCCAAATTGTACTAGTCAGGAAGATGCAGTTTTTAAAATCAGCTTCACGGGCAAATCTTCCCATCGCTGTTAACGTTTAACATATCCCCCTAAGCCTGGATGCTCTTTGAAGCAAGTTACCAGCTTAATTGGGACTCTTTAATAAAATTTAATGCTATTTTTTTAATGAAGAAAGATGAAAAGTTGCCTGGAGGGGGATCTCAAGCAGAAGGTATTTAAAGAAATTATTCTTTGAGAATGTCGATCTCTATCTCAGCCTCCCCAATTCATTTAATGAAACAACATTAGCATTTCAATATCATACGTTTTCCCCCCCCCTCCCTGCGCGACACTTTCTTCACTCCTCTGTTTTTTTCCTCCCCCACAAGAAAAATATAGACTTTCACCAGCGACCTCATGCTGTTGAATGAAGATTAATATTCTCTCATTCTTGTAAATGAGGATTGCAGCTTTTCCTAGACAATTAGGTAGATAGCTTTCTCTCACATTTATTAACGATGAACTCAAGTTTTAACAGCTAGGCTTTAACAGTTACATAATTAATGCAAACTTGGGCATCTCCAGCCAGGCTGCAGATAGAAAGCAGCCTTCTTGCCATCACTTCAGGCTGCAGCCTAAAACATTAGGGCCAGGTATAGACATTGCACCTTTCCCAGTATAATTGCTCAGAAACTGGTCTATAGCCACGACAGAACAGATGTCCAGCACGTGTAGACTGGCTTGAAAATGGCAGAGTCTGGTTTAAGATCTGCTGCTCCCCACCGAAGGGTGAATGTCTGTTCGTTCGCTACCTGTCTACACGACGCGGCTGACAGAAAACGGCGTAACGTCAATCAGTTCTGCCTTGGGCTTTTCAAATGTCTGTACCTAGGCTAGATGATTGTGTTCAGACAATAGACTATCGAGCACGCTTCCTCCAGACGCAAGAATGATTCACGTCCTGTTCTTAGCTTGTCAGTGAAACCTTTAGCACCAGTTGTGTAGCTATGAATGACTAAGGAAGAGAAAACATTTGTTTTTCACCATCTTTTGATTAAAAAGCACAGTCCTCTCTGGCATGGTAAGTGACCCAGACACGCGACAATGACTTTCGTACTCTGGACCGGAGCAAAAGGAGAGGGTGACTATTGGAAGCTGTTTCCTTGGCTGGTCGTTTCCCTGTCCCCGTTGCTGTGATTTCGGTCCCTGAACGGCAGGTTTCTTCTGCCCAGTCCAGCGTCATGTCCTGTGATGAAGTCATAATCTGGCGTTTGTGACACGGGTGTTGTCAGGGCAGGCAGCGATGTCACAAGGTTAGTAAATTAAACTGCAGGAGGGTTAGGGAAGTTAAGCCCCCATCTTAGACAATCGGCAGATACAGCAGCGGCACAACAAAACATGGGGATCGAGGGGCAGGTTAGTGGCTCAGTGTCCCTAAAAAGAGAAGAAACTTTTCCATGCACAGAAGCCCCATTTTGTTGTTCAACGTTTGGTCCATCATGAGGAACAGGACAATGAATAGCGGTGTATAGCGACACATACGTAGCTGAATACGCCTTGGCATTTTGCCTTTCTCTGCTGTGTTCCCCTGCTCATTTCAAGCATTTTTTCTCAGTCATTTCTCAGGTGTGTGGCACTGTCTTGCTTCTGTCAGGTTTTCCCATACGATCTGGAGGGCCTGCTGTTTCCCATAACGTTATGCAGCTTTCCCTGTGGCTCTTGTATTGTTAAAGACCTGGGGCCAGCTCCTGTTCTGCTGCTAAGACATCCCGGACACAACTCTTGCTTGTGCCAAGCTCAGGAAAGCCAGCCCAGGGGCTCATCCTGTTTTGCTTGTGAAGGCACAGTCTCTCCAAAGATGGGTCTTATTTTGCCCTGCAGAGTTGTAGGGCTCTCTTGTTCCTTTTAGCGGGCACCCCCTGGGCACCTGTATCTCAATCTGTGCATTCCCCGTCCTCTCAAACAGCACAAGGGTAAGGTGCCTCCGTCCGACGCGATTCAAGTAAACCTGACAGCCTCCGGGGAAGACGGCTTAATGGGTTTCCAGGGCTCAAGCTGAGACATGCCTTCCTGAGCCAGTACCTTTACCTAATAGCAGCACTGGCCTCAAGATGCATCATCCTGCTGCAGCTTTGTGGTTGTCTGGGACAGGGAGATCGAGGCTCTGGGTCCCTCTCAGCCTCCTACCTCTTAGCACCAAAGCATTAAAGCCTCAGCAGGAAGCTTCCCCGGTGCTCTTCTGCTGAAACTAGCTAACCAAGCAGCCAAAAGGGGAGCTAGCAGAAGAGCAAGCAAGAGGCAGCCTGACCAGTACCCAGAAAGCCAGGAGATCCTGGGTTCGGCAACCTGCTCCCAATGCAGATTTCTTCATTAAGTCGATGAAATGCATGCAGTGTAAATCCAGGGTGCTCCTTGCGAGTCTGTCACGCTCTCCTCCCTGTTGAGGACTCTGGGTTACACTTCTCTGTGCTGGCTCTTCTCCTGGCCCGATGATTTTGGGCCATCAATGTAACATTGGATGACCTAGACCAGTGGTGCTCGGTCTCTGGCCCGTGGCTGTGCCAGGGCTTCCAGAGCTGTGGCCACCGCTCACCACTGCCAAATTTCCAGACTCACGGGGAGCCTTCAGGGCCAGATGACACAACCCTGCGTGCCAAATTGTGCCAGCATGAGGGGTCTGACGCACGGGCCGGCTCTGTGCCGCTCATCTGACCCGGAGGGCTGCAGGTTGAACAACACCGACTTAAACCTGGAGGTTCCTGCCTAGAGGGTCTTGCCCCTCTGCTCAGGGTCAGATCAATTGCCCTGTTTGGGGTCAGGAAGAAATTTTACCTCGTGGTCAGATTGGTGTGGACTGGGGGTTGCCTTGCTCTGCAGCGCGGGGCATGACCTCCTCCTGGGATCTTTTGAGCATATTTTAACAAGCTTTGCAGTAACGGGAGGTTGGCTGCCGTGGCCCCTGCTTTACCCGTGGTTATTTAGGGTGTTACGTCTTGTGGTTCTGTCAGGATCGACTGTGCGGTATTGCTAAGATGCTAGCTGATGGATTTGTCTGGGATGGTTTGGATAGGGCCAGTCCTGCCCCAGGCAAGGGGTAGGACTAGATGACTTCTCAAGATCCCTTCCAGCCCTACTTCTCTAGGACCTAGACATCTAAAAACTGGTTTAGTCTTAGCAGCAATTAGGTTGTAGCCTGATGAGTTCCTGGAGTGATTTTCAGATCTTGGTCTGATGGGCTGAGTTATCACGAGCTTGCATGCATGACCTTGATGCATACAGGTCTTGACACCGCTGGCCTTGTTGGCTTCCCAAAGCAAGCACACGAGCTGGCCACTTCTCCCCTCCCTGGTCGCCTGTTCCACAAAATCCCGTCCAGCTAACTGAGAAGCCAGCCGATTAATTAAGTGACAAAACCAAGCACAATTCATCAGAGACACTCTTCTGTTTCTTAATGAGGGCTCATAATAACTGTGGTGGGTTTTTTTTCCTCTAGATTCATCAAGGTCTGACTCATCATGAACACCCCCCCACCACCTCCAAAAATTTCTCCTAAACTCAGTTGGACAGAAAATTGCAAGGGGGAGGAGGGCATTATCTGCTCTGTAGTAACGATTCATGTTTCAGTAATTGGGATAATAATTTCCTAATACCTTGATCATGTTTCTTTTTACCATAATTTTACATAACAGTTCATAGGGGCTACAATTACTAAGATTGTGTAGTGCAAAAACTAAAGGAGGAAAAGAAATCCCCCAAACTCGTATAATTAACTGGATTTTTCTGTGATAATTACTGTTGGGAAAATAGACGTTTTAACCTGTTCTGATGATGGATTCATGGACATTGCTGCCTTGCTGGTTATAAAACAGAGCCAGCCCCCAGCCTGGGGTCTGGTGGTAGTGCCACGCAGCGTGTCGCTGGCGTGCATCGGGGGATTGTCCTCCGAAGGCTGAATTCCCGTGCGCTCAGGAGTATGCCAACTGCACCTCGGTTGAAATGGCACTGAAAAGGCCGTGGTATTTTTGATCGCTGAAGCGATTCCCACAAAGCAAGTGGAACGACTGGTAGATTGATGCACGCATGTGCGAACGTGCTCCCTTGAATGGGCGTCTGACCTCTTCATATTTCCATTATTCATCATTTTAGGCAAGGGTTTAGGCAGGGCCATGTTGACCAGCCGTAGCCAAGGGACTCCTGTTGGGTAGCCCTATGGTTGCTGTAAGGGGTTTGTAAATGAAAGCTGGGAAACCTGTTCTGAATTGATGTGTGGGTTTGGGTTTTTGTTTTGTTTGGTTCGGAGGTGGGTTGTGGGGGCGGACTACATTTTTAGATGTGGTATTATATCTAGAGCACGTTATCTTCTAAGCGGTTTCTTTTCGGTTGACGTCGCTGACCGTTTCTGTAGCACCGATTTTGCCTTTTTTAATGTATGATCCTGGAAGTCCTCTGATTGGTTACGAGGGGAAAAAATGGTTTTCTATTACGCCGCTCATCTGACCTGGGGGAACCAACTCTGTGGGTTAGAGACCAGTGCAGACCCTAAACCCTTTAGTGCTCCACTTTAACCTCCAGCAGGAGCAATGATGGTTTGGATTATAGAAGTCTCCCAGGAAGAAGATGATTGAGGCCATCAGAGCCATGTGCAGAGGGCAATGGATGTCAGTCCGTTTGTTTTCTATGACAGCCCAAAGCAAGTGTTTAATAGTGAAGGATTGCCTTTGCAGAGAAGTATCCTCCTGCCTCCATGCCACCTTTCTTGCTGCCCGTAGTTGAGGGGCTCTGGCAAGAGCGCATATATTCATGCCAACCGTCTCTGGTTTCCAGGTGCCCCTGTCTGCTGGCACGTGGGGACAAATTAGAGCAGCCCAGACTCTGCTCTGAGTTGCACTGGGGTCCAGCAGGCCTTTGGCCACCCCCTGGATCAGAGCTTAAATATATATGGCATCATCTTCATTATCATCATGTTTCCAGTCCAACCTTTCTGTATGGTTTGTTCCCATTATTCTGCACAGGCTGCTGCTTCTGGTTGGTGGCGTCGACATGTCTTGCGGGGTGCATTGTGGTGCTACAGGGCATCTCAGGAGATGATCCATGGTTTGCTTCTCCTGATAAACACATCAGTCGGTTGCATAGAGGCCCCATGGCTTTATGAGAAAGTTGCATCTTCCAGGATCCACTCACATGCCGTAAAACTAGGTTGGTGCCACTGCTGTTCCTCCTGTCATCTGGTTCTGTGCAGAGCGGAGCTCAGAGCTGACCAAGGCAGGGGGAAATGCTCCTTCCCCACCCTGGCCTCAACTATAAAACACTGAAATCAGGATGGAGAGAAGCAAGAGATGATAAAAAAGTCCTTTTGCCCTTTGCAGACGTCATGCAGCATTCATCTCTTGGGCTCAGCTTTCACTCAGCAGCTTCATGAGCAGATGAACTCAGACCAAGTGTGCTAACCTGCTTCCGACTCTTCCCTAAAGGGAGGTGAGCGCTGGGTCGCTGCGGGATATTGTAGGTGGGTAGGTGGATGGGCACCCCGTGGTGGGATTTGTGACTCAGCTCTGCTGACAGAGGGCTGCCGGCAGCAATCTGCATGTCCTTTCCTCGGAGCGTGAGTCAGTCTGGCTGTTTGTGGAACCGGAGAGGAACGAAACGCGCCAGTTATCAGAAGGGAGAGCGTGCGCGTGCATGACAGGCCTGCCGCTGGGTCTGGCGGGTCTCTTCTTCTCGATAAGAGAAGCATCTCTCCCCTTCATGATTGGCATTGGGTGGTGTTACCTGGATTACGTTGGCTCCTGATGGGAAAAAAAGGGAGAGAGAGAGAGAGACAGGTGCACAGCCTAATCCTGTATTGTGTCTGCACCCACAGCACAAGAGCATGCGCTTATCGCCGTGTCCAGCTGGGTAGCCACAGCAGCGCACTAGAGATGCAGGGGAGACTGCAGAAGAGGATGGCGTGCTAACCCATAAGAGGGGTTTAGTTTGATGTTAAGAAAAACTTTCTAACCAGGAGGGTGGTTCAGCTCTGAAAATGACTATGGAGCGAGGCTGTAAAATCGCTATCGGTGGATGTTCAGACCAAAAGGAACAATTACACGAGTCTGGTCTGACCTTTTCAATAGCTCAGAGCAGGGGATTTCACCTAGTGAACCCACCCAGTGACGTGTAGGTGAATTAGGGTCTCTCTTTTAGAAAGGGATCCTGTCTGGACTTCAGCAGCCTTGCATACATTTTAAAACAAGAAACTGGCCTGGCCTGTATCTTCAGCAGTTCTGACAAGCCTCTGAGAGGCCGTGGCAAGTCTCCAAACCATCTGTTTTATCTTGAAGGTAACCAATTTCCTTTCTCTTGTTTCCCCTTCTCTTGAAGGCAAATATTTATGTCACCATCAGCAAAGCACTTGCAGTTTTCAGAAGCTGCTGTTCGGGCAGATCAGAAATAGATTTTCGTGCCACGCTTGCATCAGCCTTGCTCTTTGCTGATTGACCTGCAGGGGTTTCGATTGTCTTCTTTCAAACCCACTTTTTTTTTTCTTTCTTTAAGAAAAACATTGTGGCCAGGTGAACTTCCCTGTACGTGCTGAAATGCTCAGTGATGCTCTCTGACCCCCTCCCTGTGCCTTGCGGCGAGCCGAGAGGAAAGTTGCTTTGATTTAAAAGCTGGTCTTCTTACCGGCCATTACTAAGACTCATGGGTTTCTTCCCCAAAGCTGCTTCAGATTAGACTACAGGGAGCTTGGTGCATCTCTGGGGGGATCCTGAGTTCCTCCGCAGAACGGATCATGGTCCTTTGGGGGACTGTGTTTTGTCTCCATTTGCAGATTTGCATGAAGAGGTTAGAAAGAAACTGCCAGTCTGTCACTAAATTTGGTGGGGGGAGATGATAATGGACAAGACAGAGAGGGCTGAAGTGCTATTTTACCTTTTCTTCCTTCGGTGTTTGCAAAAAAGGTCAGCTCTCCGATGATGAATACATTTGGCAGTAAGGACCAGGGAGCAGAGAGAGAACAGGTTAGGGGCTATGGACACGAGCTGCACCTTTTTAAAGTCAGCAAGGCCTAAGGAGATTCATCCTAGCTCATACAAAGAGCTGGCTGGGGTCAGTGCAGAGCCTTTGGCTGTCGTGTGAGAGGTCAGGTGAAGTCCCAGAAGCCAGGGAAAGGGCCAATATAGTGCCCAGCTATTCAAAGAAGGAGCAAGGTAGATCCAGGGAGTTAGTGATGGGGGTTACAGGAGGGACGTGTACATCATCTGTGTGCCCTTCTCCTACTTTGGTGAAGAGCCCTTGTGGGAGCTTTACAGCTAGCCTTTGCTGCCGGACAGAAACGGCAGCCTCGGTACGTGGGAGAATCCGATCAGCGAGATGCTGCCTCTAATTCATTTGAATCTGCAATCCAGAGCAAGACTCACCCATCCTTACTTCCTGGGATCCTGTCCCGGAGAGGCAAGCTCACCAGATAATTCAAAAGGACCCATCGTCTCCACCCCAAACCTCAGCCCCTGAGGGTGGTTGCCATAGCATATGCAGGGTAGAGTAGCATGCACTACTCAATGGAGCTGTAATAGTGGCATATATTATGTGCACTCATACGCTGCTCTTTAGTGACACGCATGGTTTTTTTCCCCAAGAGAAGAACATTATGGTTGTTTCAAAATTGTCACACGTGGCAAAGTGTCATTAACCATTAGAGTCTCCTACAGTAGCACTATATTCATTTTGCAGTCTCTAAGCTCCATAGCCCAGGACATGACAGTCACAATGAGGCATAATCGGTATGCTGTTGCCAATTGCCAGACATTGTAATTTAGCAAAAATTTCCTGCGTTCACAGTCCTCTGAAGCTGGCGTGGCTCGGCTGAATTCCTCAGCATTCACTCAATCAAGTTCAATGTGAATGTCATCATTTTAGAATTAAGGCATCCACATCTTCCTTAATTTAGTGCCGTTTATGCCCAAGAATCACGTAGCCCGTGTGCTGCATAATATGAGAAATGAGTGATATAGCAGGGGCCAGAGGAAGAGAGCTCAGTCTTAACCTTGAGTGACCTTGATATTGTGGGTTTATTAGCCACACTTTTTCCTCTCTCTCTGATAGAAGAGGACGGTTAAGGAAGTTTGAGGAAGAATCCTCATATCGCATGAATCTGAGAGACATTAAATTACAGGCCAATTATCTGCTCCTTTGTATTCCCTGCTGGGGGTCTGGAGTTTTTATTCTTGCCCCTGCAGACGGGAGCTGAGACAACACTGGGCAAGTTACTTCCCTCCCTGGCTCAGGTTCTTCCTGAGGATAATGATATTGGCTTTGCAAAGTGCCTGGAGCTCTATGGATAAACGTGTGCTTAGAGAAGTAGGTGGTTTTGTTTGTTATTGCTGTATTTTGTGGTATGAAACAACTTAAAACACTTTCTGATTTTAAAAAAAACCCAACAAACTTCTTAGTAGCTGCATGTTACTTGGGGCTCTCAATTCCATGCGCTGGGTTGCAAAAAATAAATGGAAGAGTTTGCATTTTGTTGAGTGAAAAAGGATGTGCCCAGCTTGGGTGGTAAAGCTTTAACCTGGCAGAAGTACAAAGCTGGAAGGGACCTCAAGTGTCATCTGCTCAGGACAGGGCCCTCCTTCCACCGCCTCCCATAAAAGCTGGCTACTTGTGAGATTTACAATGACTCGTTGCTGTTCTTCTTTTCCCTGCGATTTGACTTGATTTACCCTTTGTGCAATGCATGCAAGTGCTTGGCTGTACAGCACTTGCCTGCTTGGGGGTCCTTTGAATCCTTGAGCAGGAAGGGGAAAGAAACATAAATGCAGACAGATTTATCGCCGTCTGATTTAATAAAGATGTCAACAAATAAATGCACATTTGGCAAGGAAATAAATATCAAAGAGGGGCGAAGCAGACAGTCGAGTAGGCTGCGAGGAATTAACATGAAACATTTGGGCTTGACAGGGGCTATAAAACACAATGGTACCTCGCAGACTTTTGCGGGTGCTTCCAGAGCACGGAGTTGGGCTGCCCGAGCCGGGTGGGAGGAAACGGGCTCCAGATGAGCCAGTGTTCCCGCGGATGGAAACGGTTTGCAAACTGACATTTAAAGCGAGGGGCATCAGACGGCGTTTGGGCTGTTCTCCAAAATGAGGGGTGCCACCATTGGGGGGGGTGCATTACTTCGAAACAAGGCGACCGCTCAGATCTACAAACTGACTCTGAGCTTCGAGATCGCTGGCTCGGTCTCCACATCCTCTTTGTATGGCCTCCATCACTGCAGGGATCCAAGTGCCTTGCATTTTTGATGCTTTTATCCTCCTGAGATGAGGTAGGAGAGTGCCATTATCTCCAAGCTGCAGATGGGGAGCGGAGGGAAGCTGAATGACTTGCTCAAGATCAAACGAGAGGTTTGAGGTGAGGCGGGTAAATGAACCTCGCCTCTCGGGCAGCTCCTTCTGGCCTTCAATATGCCCCACGTCTTCTTCCTAACTAACCACCCCTCCATCCGGCCAGCCAGGCTCCCTGGCCAGCCACCCCACCCTGAGGTCTCCTGCCTTTCTCGGGTCTCTCTGGTCTTCTGCTGCTCCATGAGTTTCTACTGCCCTACACGGTGCTCCTCTCTGCAAGTCCCTGCACTGGTTTCTCTGTCCCTTTGCTGAGGCTCTGTGCATCTCTCTCCTGTGCTCCTGCACTGCAAGATCTCCAGCCTCCCTCGCTCTGCCCGGCTCTCTGGTCTTCCTCTTCTGTTTCTGAAATCTTTCTGGTCCTCCTCGGGGCACTAGAGTAGACACCCTTTTGTGGCGGCTGCATGGAAACGTGGCCCGATCATGTTAGTTGCTCTCCCTTTTCATTCTGGGGTCTTGCATTTAGTGGGTTCAACCCCCTGTTGCTTCCTCCCTTGCCCTGCCGCGCTTAGCTGGGAAGTTTCTCCCGAGGTTTGATTTCAATGTGCTTCATTGCAGTTGAAACCCATCCTGTCCCTTGTGCCAAAGCAGAACAATGTTCTCCTCGTGCTGATCTTAAAACCTCTAAGAGTTCATGGCCTTGGACCAAACCTATTTCCTCTTCAGAGCCATGCTGCCTGCTGCAATAAAACAATGGACAGGGGCCTCCGGACACTCGGGTGCAAGTCGGCTCTGCCGCTAGGGCAAGTCGCTTCCCCCTTCTGCGTCTCGGTTTCCCCATCTTTAAAATGGGGAAACCCGCCTCCCTTGTGAAAGGCTTTGAGAATCGGCTCACAAAAGGCACCAGATGAGAGCAAGGATCTCTTTATTATCCCACCTGCCAATTCTGTTGTTAGTACCGTTCTGTGGTTTATTTTACTAATGGGATCACCAATTAATATAATTTAATTTTACAACCCCTGTGCACATTTCCATCACGTAGTAAATCAGGACAGTTCCCTGGATTTTTTTTTCTGATTAGATGCAACAACTAGCAAACAGAAGATGAGACTGAAGTAAGAGTGGAGTGAGTTTTTGCAGAATAAGTCCCTATGGGGATTGTTTACTATCTTAAATTTTCCCTGAGCCTGAGGAAGGGGGTGTGCGCCTGAAAGCTTGCAGAAAAAAGTAAATTTTTTTGCAGTTTCCTAGTTGGTCTAATAAAAGATATCATCTCTGAACCATGAGTTTTAGAGTTTTGCATTTCTTTTTGCAGAGTAAGCAGTAATCTCTGCTCACCATGTCTCTGGCCCTTGGGAAGCTGGCATGTCTATGGGCACCGGAACATGGGTCTATGAATAACCAGATGACGTCCGTGAGTTTCCAGCGTTGTCAAGCCAGCACTTTTGCAAGCACTGGATTCATGTGAGAGGCATTGTACAAAATATCCCAGCGCTGAAAATATACCAGCTCTGACTAAGTTTCTGTTTTGGAGGGGAAATGAAAGAGGGGGATGATTAACAAGCAGCATTGCTGAAAACGGGACCGCGATCGCTTCGTAGGATGTAGCTGCTCGGTACAACCTTGCTCTTGGTTCTGCTGCAACTAGGCCAACTCCGGGGATGCTTCCTACTAGGAGGAAGCACCCCAGTGCTTGTCTGTAAAATACAGGACCGAGAGGAGATTAAGATTGATGTCAAAATATTTAATGGAGGGGCTGTGTTGCTGATAAAGAAACAGTCATCTTTTTTTCTCTTGGCGGAGTCAATTAGATAGCAATCCTTCCCGCCCCAGACATCTACTGGAACATTTCATTCGCTTGAGCATGAATCGTTGGCGGCGCCGGCTGAGACTGGAAAGGTTAATGGAGATTTTGGTTGGCAATAGCTGCTGATGAAGACTTCTCATTGTTTTGTTTTTAAGATATGTAAATTGCATGGGGGGGGGGGGGGAG
>NW_017729000.1:3156873-3172772 GCF_001723915.1 Gavialis gangeticus | reverse complement strand
GGGGGGGGGGGGGAAGATCTGTGCACGAGGGTTAATCCATTTTATTCCTGTCACCGGCACGGTGACACTCGTTACTTTGGGCTTGCAAATGAGATTTGCAGAAAAAGATCTTGGTCTGGAAAATGTGCCGAGAGCGCGGTAGCCGGGAGTGGATGGGGTTGTGTGCGACCAGGGGGGATTAGCCGTGACACGGAGAAAATACCCTCGTCCCTTGGGTCGGGAAGGCTGGGCAGTGATTAATCCATTGCAACCTGACCAGTACGCGCCGGCACTCGACGCTCTGGTCTGCAGCAAAGAATCTGTTCCCCGACACAGCGAACAGTTTTCAACGCAGAAACCTCCCATATGACGATCAGCAAAAAGGACTCGGTGTGTGGACGGACTTGTGTGCGAGCAGAGAACTCGGGGCCGTGCTAACCTGGCGATGGTGTCTCCGTTTGGGGCCTCCCCACGCCCACTCCCAAGCAGCATGCGAAACATGGATGGGCTCGGAGGAGAAGGGCTTTGCCCGGGAGATCTTGCAGTCCATGCAGTCGGTAGGATGTGGCAGGTGGTTGATAAGGGAGAGGGAAAGCAAGGACTGAAGTAGCTCTAGCCCGTACCTGCCAGGTCGGACTTTCCACCCTGGCATGTGTAAGACGATGTTCTCCCGTGTGCTCGCACCTGTTCACTGAGGATAACCCGTGGGGGCTTGGGCTTGCCAGGGTTTCCTGTCCTGCACCAGGAGGCCGCTGTGGAGCAGCTAGCAGTGTCCCAGCTATCTTTATAACCAGGGTGGACCTTGCCTGCTGGTTTCTGATCACAACCCTCCAGCAGCCAGAATGGGAACGAACCCTGATGGAAATTTCATCTGGGGGACGTTTAGACACCCGTCACAGGCCAGATCCTGACCCCAGCGCCACCCTTGGCTGCTCTTTGGGGAATTGGACGTCTGGATCCGAATATTGGTGTGTAGCTCCCTCTTCTGTGAAAGGAGGGGGGGAAAAAAGAGGAGAGAGAAAAAGTTGTCGTTTTTCAGGGCGGCTGATAATTCTCCGTGCCTCACATTGGCACGTCTTACTGCATCCCACCCACCTCACCTTTTGCCCTGGGGGTATGTTACGGAGAAGAGCTTCGTGGGGGAGGAAGTGGCAATACGAGCTTCTTTTGGGTTCCTTTTACTCAAAACTGCTAAATGCTGGAAACGCCGCCGTCTCCTAGTGACGCAATGACAGACGGTGCTGCACCAGCGACCGGCTTCCTCCCAGCTGCGACCTGTGCTCAGCCTGAGCAAAACGACCTCGGGCACCTGCCCGGCACGCTGCTACGAACCTGCTTCTTCCTTTTCCTGTTTCCCCCAAGCACCAGTAGGCCAGACTGCTGGTCCCGTTGAAAAAGGAGGCTTGGTTTCAATTGTCATGGTTATCTTTCCTTTCCGTGGTCCGCTTACCTCTTTCCCCAGCTAAAACAGATCGGGTGTTTGACGGAGGAAGCCCTCCATAGCCAGTCCTTGTTGTGTACTAGCCTAATTGCCGATGCGACAGCTCTGGGAGTAGTGTTTCTTAATTGCTCTTTAAGGAGCTGCAAGGAGCACCGTTTTGTAAGGTTTAACCGAAGGAGACATACTGTGGATTTTGATTTTAATCTGCTGTAATGGAGTGGTAGATTAAAAACAAATGCTATAGCGCCAAGTCTTCAGCAGGGCTTTGTATTCGCCCCAAACCTCCCTGCACTGACATGGGGGTTTTACCCCATTCTGTACCCCTGGGTTTTCTGGGTACGATAGTCCTTTCACTGTGGGCAAGGACATTTTAGAGACTGGGTGATGGACTAGGTACCCTCCCAGGCATTTTCTGGCTCCGATGTCACTAACTCCATTTAGGAATTAAACCTCTTTTTTTCAAATCGCACCTCTTCAGAAACATCTGTTTCAGCTCTATTAAAGAAGCCCAGTGTCCATTATTTAACAGGTGTGACTTTAGTGTGGTGTTGATAAATACTCGGAAACCAGAGAGCAGATATTTCATGGGAAGTGTAGGCAAAAACTCTGATATTTTCCTGTAAGATTCATTGCAATTTCTTTCTTTTCAGAGGGCTGCTCCTTGCTCCATCAGTGGGATGGCAAATTGTCTCTTAATGGCAGCAATGAATTCACTAGACATACACTTAAACCTTGACAATTACTGGCTTTTGCTATTTTTTTTTTTTAAGCCTCGAATCGCATTAATCACATAACGGAGGAAAAGCTTACGACCTTTTTTGTATCAATCTTAGGAAGAGCCCGCAAGTGAAGGAGCCGTCTGCGGGCGGTTGAACCAAAAACACCTGCGAAACATGACAGGTCCTGGAGGTGAAAACTAGAGCTCCCAAGTCGGGAACCAGAGCCTCAGATGGGGTGTCACCAAAGCGTCCCGTCCCACCCTGTGCTAAAGGACACTCCTAGCTTTGATGAGATGGCTTTCCACCCACGTTCCCAGGCTTGCTCCGAGGCCATCCCTTGCAAGCATGGAAAGTTTCCAAGCAAAAAACACGAGGCCTCTGCTTGCCTCTCTTCAAATCCTGCTTCCCAGCTCGCCTGGCCCAGAGCATGTATCTGGAGAAGACCAGGCTGGTGGGGAATGCAGTTTTCCCTGCTCGCGACTAGCAAAGTTTGCGCACAACTTAGCATCTTGCCCTTTCGCTCTGCCCCTAGCTGCTTGTGCATCTCATTCCCCTGGTACGTGGTTGAAGTTCCTTGTACCGGGATTGTCTTTTGTTTTCTTAATATGCTTGAACAGAAGCCGATGCAGCGGTGTCTGACCTCATCGGCTTTTAGGCACCCCAACAATACAAACCTTTACCAACAATGCACCCGCGGTGAATATTAGGTATGTACTGAAATACCTTGCTGAATTCTTTTGGACCAGGCAGTGTTTCTTTAGTGCTGGCTAATTTTATTTATTTATTAAAAAACAAATCTCAAAGTCTGCTTTTAAGAAAGGCAGCATGGTTTTTTGGAGTCTTTTGGACTGATACATTTGACCTTTTTGGACTGGTGCAAATCTGACCTGATAAAAACATGTTGGCAGCGAGGAACTCTGCATGCTTGAAGCCAGCCGGCATGATTTAACAGGAGGGTGGTAGCCAGCTCTCTTTCCCTTCACCCTTAAGAGCCCTGACTCTGTTCGGGGGCCTGGTAAGAAGGGGAGAGCCCCCTGATTATACAGCAATGTTTCAGACCTGGGTGGCAAGCGCACAGTGATAAAGATGTCCCCAAGACTGGAGTGTCTGGTGCTTTATCTGTCTACTCCTGCCATTCGGAGAATTTCAGTCCCACCAGGCAATCATTTTGCATTAGGATGTGCTGGGGAGGCCTGGAGGATGAAGCAGAGCCGGATGAAAGCAACAGGCTGGATGCAACACCGAATGGGAATAAATTCTGTAACTGAATGGGCAGTGAAATGTGGGGGATCCAGATATGGGCTTTATACTTTAAGCGTAGCTCTGTAACATGCTCTGGTTCTCACTTCCCATTAAACCAAGAGCCCCCTCTTCCCTGTCAAGTGGAAGTTCCTCTCGAATAAACTGAGTTTAACCAAAACCCTGAAAGGGCTCCCGCCAAACGTGTGCGCTTTCCATTTCACATGCTGACATGCCTATATACTGAGCATGGGAATTACAAAGGAGCAGGCGATGAGGAGGGAAACCGGAGATCACAAAACCACCAGCCAGGGGTCTTTAAACTGGCGTCTCCCTTTCTGGGTTGGTGTTACTGTGCATCCCCGTCCTTCCATGTTACGGATACTAAAAAAAGAAATTTGCTGGGCGTACTAGTTTGGAGAAACACTAGCTTTGGGAAATCTGAGATAAACCGTGTCCCAGAAAATTGCTTCACAACTGTTGCTAGAGAGTGGTAGTATTTGTTTTATTTTGAGTCATTTAGCCCTTTTGACCATAGTGCCTGGCAGGTAGTTTCTTATAGGAGGAGGAAGCAACTTGAAGTCATGATTTTTTTTCTTTTCTTTTTTTTTATGCAATCTAGATACAAAGAAAGTACAGAGAAGCCTGGTTCGGTGAACGCAGTAGGAATCGAACAACAGAAGATAATTTCCCTTGTCACAGTCCACGTCTTTCCAGCCAGCATCATACCTAAAAGCCCTTTGTCTTAGTCATATTGCAAATTGCTGCTCTGATTTGTCTGTGAGGCTTCCTTGCTGCCTTGTCTGTATGCTGCTGTGATAATACTGCCCCTTGTGTCGTACGAGCATAGCTTCATCGAATAATACAAGCCCCCCTGTATTTGTAGTCAGGCCTCCGGAAAACCCATCAAACCAGCAGCTGGAAGGTGAGGGTAGAGAAATTCAGACTCGAATTAAGAAATGTGCTTTTAATGGAGGGGGTAATTAAGTGTTGGGCCTGTCTTGCCAAAAGACCGGCAGGATCAGTTTCCTCTCTAAGGTGGGTGCAGCACCACGGCGTTGGAGATCATCATAGATGATTGCTGCGCTCCCATCACACCTTAAAATCCATGCATCTCTGAAGGTCGAATCCCATGAATCTGTGTCCCTGAGCTCAGTGCCCTGTTTATTTTGGACCTTAGTGAAGGCTTGTAGGACGTGCAGCCCCAATCTGCCGGCTCGGGGCTAACATATTGTGGACCCACGGCTACACCTGCTCCCTGGTTTCTCCGTATGTGAGCAGAAGGGAGTGCACAGCCCCTTCTCCAGCTGGTGGTGACCCTTTAACCCACCATCCTTCCCCCTGTGGAAGATTTTGAACATGCTCAGTAGGATGATATGAAGCTTTGCTGATTGAGCAGTCGATGATGGAGGCTCCTCTGGCTATAGATTCCCTTTCAGAGCCTGGGGGAGAATGGGAGACGTACTGCTTGTGGGCTATGTGCCGTTCAGAAATGTGCTTTGGGGTGCGGGATGTGGTGACAGTCCTTCATCCGTCAGCATCTCCCTTGCTCCTCGCGTTTGATGGTTCGCTGCTTCTAGATTCGTTTCTGCCTGACTCTTCGTTCTGGTTTTCCCATGGCGAATTGCTTGCTGTGTACAGCACCTCTGAGAGCATCTGCAAGGTGGGAGCATGGAGCAGAGGGGGAAGGAAATCAAAAGGGGTGAACCTAGGAGAAAAAGAAAAGCAAAATAAATTGGAAGAGGAAGAGCTGCTGTGTAGGAAGGTGCAGTGTTTGCACGGATGTGGGATGGGAAAGGTGAACCATTTAGAGACTCCCGCCACCACCAAAGCCAATGAAAAACACCTGGGGTTGCAAGCCAGGAGGAACATAGAGGCAGGTGTTCCTGAGCAGAGAGAGCCCATTGTGATGAGTCCCTGGTTATTTATTCCGCTCCTTGCATTGCCAGCGCTGCCACGAGTCTCTGTGCTGCTGACCTCGTGGGTTGTAATATGTGTGCAGTCGGGTCTCAGGTGTATCAGCAGCCCTGCTGCGCACTCCAGTCTTTTCAGCTACGTGTGTCATCCTGGACCTTGTCTTTTCTGGCATCGCACAGATCCTCCACCGCCTTTTTGGGAGTGGCTGGGGGTGGTTGGTAGAGAATATGCTCTCTACACTGAAACACAGGCCATTAGCCTAACCAAGTCTTGTGAAAATGGTTAAACCCCGAAGATCTGCCATCTTGGCAAGTTTAACTTCTGAAGAGGAGTTCCTGGATTATTTTTTTTGTTTTAGTTTTGAATGAATTATTGCTGTCCTTTCTTCTTCCCTGCCAGTAGCGACAGCCAAGGAGAGTCTGACAAACCTACAACTCAACACCCACATCTCAACACCCAGTTTGCATTTATGAATCAAGTGGTTGCAAAAGCCAATTGGGAACTCATTTCCTTTGATTGCTTTTGTTCATCCACTGGCAGCCAGCTTATTGTATTCAGTGTATTCGGATGCACCCTCTGCCTGAAGAAGGGTGTTTGTACCCACAAACTTGCAAAGAAGAATTTTACTAACTCCCTTTAGTTGGTCTAATAAAAGATATCACATTTACCCAAAGACCTCGCCTGCCTCTGTATTCGAACTGCAGCTTAAATTCTGCTCCAAGCTGCTTGGTTGGGTACAGCAGTATCGTAGTGTTCCCCGTGCTGATTCCGTCATGGAGGCTTCTGCATCTCTTTGCAATGTTGCAAAGTGCTACAGAGGCAAAGAGGTTGCATAGGCAGATCTTGCAGTCCAGGAGATGACTCTGGTGCTTCAAGCTTTCTTGGCCAAAGCGGTGGGTACCGGATTGCTACTATTTATACACAACTACACAATTCAAAAGACAAAGAGTTGACCACAAAGGCTTGTCCTCAAACTGACTGGTCCCACCAAGCTCACTTTCAAAAGCCTTTTCTCTCTAGGCTTCTTTGGAGCAGGGAATCACCCTTTCCTTTATCCAGAACCTTGCTGTCCTATTGCATCGTTTTCCTAGTAGTCAGTCATCACCGGCAGGGTCTGATTCTTCTTCACTGAGCTGCCAGTCAGTGACTGACCCAGCTAGCTGCATCCAAGCACCAGGTGGGCTTGTCTTCCTTAAAGCATAATTTTTACACATGTATTGCAGAAACTGATGGGGAAAAACATCACAACTTAAAAAGCTGTTACATCCAAATACCTGAGCAACATGCTTAGCCAAGTTGATTTTATTGCCCATTCAAACTGAGGGACAGACTGCTGAAATGCTAATAATTTGGTGCCTTTTCACTGCAGCACACTGCAGTGTCAAGGGCTGTTTTTCAGTGCTATGTCAGTACGGTCTTCAAGTTTGTGTGCCTAGTTTTCTGGGAAGCTTTTTGTTTGTGCATTTATTTTTTGGGCACCTGGCTGTTTCTGCACATCCAAACACAGGTGCAGATGTCCAAACTGCATTTGTATGTGCGTATTGGGATATCTGGGCACTCAGCTGCAGTGCCTATTTGTGCAAATAACAAGGCTGGACACCTGCCTCAGCAGTTCTGCATATGAAGGATTGGAGATGACAAAATGTATCTGAGCAAAAGCCTTCAGTACTAGAAGTGAAGCTGGCATGGGTTTATGTGCAGGGGTAAGAGAGTCACTTGGAGATGACTCTTGACACCTTGATCCTTTGCTGTAAGATTCACATCTAACACTTTGGGGTTTAACGTTCTGCTGGATACAGCGGATATATTGCCATCTGCACAAAAATATGGTATCCAGCTGAGGGGATTAGCAAGACGAAAACCATGAACAGAGAAAGCTTGATGTTTCCTTATTACAATGCAGGTCTTCGGGATCTGCCTGTTACTAGCTCTAGCTGGAGCTTCTCTTGCAGAATGAGACGCCTACAGTGATCACCTGCCACCTGTTCACTTGCCACACTATTGAAACGTACTGCTTATTGGGATAAAGCCTCATCTGTATCTGAGATATGCCTGAATACCACCTTTGTTCTTTTTTTTTTAATTTTTCCTGAGAGCAAGGTCCAAATTATGCCCAGCTGCCTGTAGTCTCTAGAGGTGTGTAAGGAGCCTCCAAGGGTCAGTCTAACCCTGGAGGAACATCCACGGATGATGGATATATGAGCAGCTTTGCAATACCAGGGCAGCTGAAAGCAACTAGACATGGATCAAGCATCATGGCTTATGAGCCTGCCTTGTAGAAACATGGGTTTAGATGACAAGCATAGAGATGTATTTTGTATGAACCTAGCTTTGCAGAAGGGACCTGGAGAAGTAGAGTCTACAGGGCTCGCTTAAACCTCGTCTATCCCAAAGACAAAAACTAAGGTCTGGGTGTAACTGAGGGTTGAGTGTGCCTTCCATCAATAAGCTCCTAGTAGATGCATTTCTGTCTCCTAATAGGCGCTTTGCAGTGATGGCCATGCACCAGATCACGTCTCACTCGCACTAGCAGAATCAAGTCTGTTGTGGCTGGTAATCTGGACAGGATAAGGCACTTGGCTTCCCATCACCTAAACATCCATGCTATTATGGGGAATTTTTCTGTAATGCATCTTAATTGTGCAGTCTGCCTTGCGGATGAAAAAAGTTAAACCCCTCCAGTTACAGAGCGCAGAGCACTTCCTTGCCAGATTCCCATTTTTCCCTTGTGACTTCTCTTCCTCTCTTTGGAGGTTGTGCTCAGTGACATATGCTGCTATCTTTGATCTCATTATTTATCCTGTTGGTTGACCTTGAAATGTCTTTTTTTAAAAAAGTGGATTAGGGAGAAAGCTTTTTGGAGGGCTTAAAAGCCTGTATGCTGAAGATGATTTCTGCAACCCGATATGGATTACCATTGTTACTCGGTGTGAACGTGGCAGCTTTCCAGCTCCTCTGCCAGGAGTGATCTAAAAGCTTTTCTTTTATTGTGTCTTGGGGCTGGCTTTCAAAAGCCTTCAGAATCCTAATTCTTATCTCCAGTCAGTTGGCATCGAGAGGCCAGAGCTGTTGCATCTGATGTCTGATATCACCGATAACCTATAAATGATGCATTTGGGATCTCAGCTTGTGCATGTTCAATCACTGAGCTAATTGAGAACACGGAGCACTGTGGCTCATCGCATCCCTGTTATCTCTGTGATATCTCACTCTTCAGGCTAGTTTCCAGGCTCATTGTTTAGGGCTTGGGATGCCCTCTTCTTTCTGGAGTCCTGGCATCTGCCAAGCCAGATCTGGAGTGAGCAGGAGCAGCAGACTGGAAAGGCCAGTCTCTGGAGTCTTGTTATCTGCTGATGCACAGTAATAGCACAGTCTGCATGCTGCTCATGATTTTATTTAATAGAGTTTCCTAGTGTGTATTTTAGGATTCATTTAAAAATACATTGGCGATGAGCAGGGCAACAAGACAAGATGAAGCCAAAACTCTCTTTTTAAAGCAGACCTCTAACTCTCTTTACCCACCCTGCAACTAGGCATTTAAGAGGGTTTTTTCACCACTTGCAATCATTTTAAACATTCCTTCTGAAAAAGGAATCCATGGGAGTTGGGTTGGGTTCGTTGCCCAATGCTGAAGCGAGATAACTGAAGAAATTAAACCCATTGAATTAACATTGGTTAGTGCAAAGCTACAGATATGACAAGGAACATAGTATGTGGGAAATGTTGGCCGTGCTTACATTACTGTTTCTTATTTTGGCCGTTATTAAAAGCCTGGCCTGCTTGCACCAGGTATATCTCTTTCTTAGGAACGTATTTATTTATAGCTTTCAGCAGTGGCCATCACTGTTGCATGGCAGCCCCTGCCTCTGCTGTGTGGAAGCATTAGGTGTAGATTGGATATTAGGAAAACTTTCTCACGAGGAGGGCTGTGAAGCACTGGGACAGGTTACCCAGAGAGGTGGTGGAGTCTCCATCCTTTGAGGTTTTGAAGACTCTGGTAGACAAAGCCTTGGCTGGGATGATGTAGTTGGGGCTGGTCCTGCTTGGAGCAGGGGTTGGACTAGATGTGACTTCCTGAAGTCCCTTCAACCCTCATTTTCTATGACCCTATGAACTGAGAAATGCATTGTCCTTGTCTAGGGTGTCTCAGGAGGTGTGCAGCAGAGGTTAGACTATAACCTGGTTTTCTCGGGTCCCAAAACAGTGCTCTGTAGAAGACCACCCTTCCATCCATGGACAGGACTGGCACAAAAGCACAGTTCACTAATGTGCACTGGACTTCCAAGACCAGCATGCTACAAACACGTCGCTCCCCTGCAATCAGTAGGCGTGCTCAGCACGCTACAGGATCTGTCCATTGAAACTGTCTGTCGTTGAATGTTCTGCTCTGATTCCTTATGAGACTGTAGTTGGGTTCCTGAGTATCTTCTACTGCCACAAGAAACTTGAGGAAAGACCAAAATGTGTTCAGCTATTTACCATCATGTCCACCAAGCCCAGTAAAAAAAAAAGTCCTTGAAGATCAAAAGCGATGCATATGTTGCAAACCAGCCACTCCAACCCCATGAACGTCTCCTATCCCAAATTCCCATGACAGCCCACGACACAGCTGCAGATACAGTTAAAATTAGGCCTTTTCCCCCCTATTCTTTCTTTTTCTTTCTCCTCCAGCACCAGGGCTCAGGTCTTCAGCAAGACTTTCAAGAGCAGGATGCTGTTTGTTTTATGAGATTTGACAAAGTTCAGTCAGGAGTCAATAGTTTGCCAAAAGCTAAATGATAAATCTAGTAAGCTGCATATCCTTTACTCCTTTTCTTTTTCTTTTTTGTTTTCTTCATTGGGATTTTGAGTTACTGACAGCAGAGCAAATGAGGTATGTCTGGTGAAGAATGAAGGTTTCAGTTACGTACATAGCTTTGCTCACTGTCTCAATTTAATCATGCATGACTTCCTGAATAATAGCAGGAGTACTGCAAAGCCATTGTGTCCTACGTGCAAAATTTGCAGATCTTATTTTTTGCTCACTTGCCGAGAATTGTCTAGCTTAGGTTATAAATTTGAATTTCTGTGATGAGCAACAACGGTTCTCATTGCAGGGCGTGCACTTGCTTAAAAAACATGAGGCTGGGACTAGCCAAAGGGAGAGAGGTGCCTATATTTTACAGGGAGTTTGGTGCCAAATCCCTTTAGTTGCCTTTAAGAAGCTCATCCCACATGAACAAACAAAACAAGAAATCAAAGAACGAAAAAGATGATCTGAGATGGGTTAGTGAATTCCCCAACTACCCCCTGGCTCCTCCTGCTCCGGGCCTCCCCAGCTCACTAGCACCCGTTTTCTAATCATAATGTAGTCTGTGTTCGATGGATTAAAAACTATCTACCTGACAGGTCTCCAAAAATGAATTGCAGGTGTGGAATTACCATCCTATGTGGCTGTTTCAAATGGGAGCCTGCAGTGATCTGGAAAACTGGAGCCCCTCCAGAGGACCTGAAAGACCCTCGTGTTGTGCCAGCATCCCCCCTGGGAGAAAAAGGATGTTTCAGGTAAGTGGCAGTACACCGGTTATTTAGGCAACAGTAATGACAAAGCTGATATGGGATTCAGCTGATAAAGGATTAAAGAGTAGTATCAGTTCTGCACTTATCCAGCATGGTTTTATGGAAACTAGGTCTTGTCAAACCAACCTGATTTCATTATTGGATGAGATTACAAGTTTGGTTGGTAAAGTTAATTGTGTGGATGCAACATGTTTAGACTTTTTAAGGTGTTTGACTTAATGCTGAATGGCATTTTGATTTACAATTAGCACTATTCAATAGCAATGGAGCATACGCTAAATGGATTAAGAAGTAGGTAAATGATAGATTTCAACAAGTAATTGTCAATGGAAAATCAACCCTGAATGGGGAGTTATCTTCTGGTGGTGTTCAGGGAGCCCACTGCTTTTCACTGTTTTCATCAAAGAACTGGAAGAAAACATGAAATCACAGCTGATAAAATTTGCAGACTGTATAAAGATTGGAGTGGCAAATGATCCTGCGGATCTGGATCCCTTCTTAAACTGACCCTGTCAAACCACGTGCCTTTGAGACCACCAAAGGCATAGTCCCATGCCTAGAAACAAGGAACATGGGCCATGTTTTGCGGTGCCAAAAGGGCATAATGAAATATTTTGCAGTACGGTGATTTCACTTCTGTATACAGCGTTTGTGAGAGCGGTTTTGAAGTGCTCCTTGAAGAAGGTTAGATGATCAAAGAACGTGCAGGAAAAGAGTAACCAAAAAGCCTGAGGGGCTGGAAAAAATATGTGGCAGTGGGGGACTTACTCAGCTGGTTTCGTTGATGGAACAGAGATGACCAGGGCTACCTTTATGAGGGCAAATGTACCGGGTGTGGGAGGGCTCTCTGATTTAGTGGTGAAAGGTGTAGCAGGAACCAGCACATGGAAACTGAATCCCGACGCACACAAATTAGAAACGTGGAATAAATAAAAAAAACAAAACAAAACAGGGAAGGTGACTAATCATTGGAGCTAACTGCCCACGGGAAGTGATGGAGTCTCTACCTCTGGATGTCTTCAGGTCAAGAGACGGTGCCTTTCTGGACTACACCCTAGTTGAATGCAGTTGTTAGGTTTCATACAGGGGTAGCTGGTGATCTGTAATAGCCTGTGAAGTCAGGCTAGATGATCTGTCAGTCTCTTCAGGCCTAAAACTCTGTGAGACTACGGTTATATTAGCCCTCATCTTTATTAACCAAGAAAACCCCCCAACCAAACGAAACCAAACACCTGTTTTTGAGCAGAAGCCTCCGCCCCCCACACACGCATGTTGTTAGCTCCCTTGCATGACAGTTGTTATCCATACGTTTTTAATGTTTTAATCTGGAAAACTCATTGACATTTTGTTTTGAAACACACAGTGCTGTGCAGCAAAGAAGTTCATTTGTTCCTGTAGCGGCACCATCTGGGGTCCGTGCAGTGGGGGAAAGATAAGAGTCAGCCTGGGGGTGTTCTTCCAGCGCCAGCTCCGGACTGTGTCTCGGAGATTTTTACAGGGTCACGTGGCTTGCACAAGATGAAGGCCAGCAGGGTCCTGTCTTGCATGCGTGTGTTTCTTTAGGCTGCAATCTCTTGGGAGCGAGGGGAATGGGCTGCAGGTAAATGCCTGATCTCCAGGAACTGCATCGAGGATCCCCTGTGCATACCTCTGTAGCTGGGAAGAGGTAAAGAGAACGTCTCACTCCTCCCTCCATCCCTTCCATGAACCCCAAAGAGAATCCAGCGAAGAATTTCAACACTCGCCTCGCCCTGTGCAGGCTACAGGATAGGGATGCTGCTCGTGAGCTGCGTGTTCAGGAATAGCCTGATCGAAAACCATAAAGCACAAGCTGAGCAGAGGGAAACCATTTAGGAAACAAATGGGCTGCAGTGTCAGGTAGCTTAAAGGGAAGAGGGACAAGAAATCATTACAAATATGAAAAAGACCAGGAAGCAGTTCCTAATGAGGAGCATCCAGTGGATTTCCCATGGGGATAGGACCATGTATTGCTTGTATTCTGCTTCAGCCCTGTTTTGAAGGCTGATGTGGTGCCTTATCCTTGGACTAGGAGCACCTCACTCTCCCCACATGGCTCAGAAATGAATTGCTTGAGCTGAAGAATCAGAATCTGCCATTTCCCTGCTCCAAAAATCTCCTTAACACCTGTCCAGTTTGCATTAGCCATCATCTTAGGGCTGAAGCTCACTGCCTGGTGCACCCCCAGGTAGGTCCTGGTTTGCAGAGGCTCCCAACTTGTAGCCTCTTCTAGTGGTTTCTTTTGCCCATGCATAGCCGTTGCAGATATGTGCTACCTGCTGGGTAGGACTGGAGTCAGTCTGGAGTACAAAAACCGTCAAACTGGAGTGCAGAAACTGTCAAATCAGTGGCCACGGCATTGCAGGAATTCAATCACTGCAATTATGGGTGGCAGGCAGCACACACTCCAGGTCCATTGTGCAGAAATGGAGGTGGGGGGGAGCTGTGCAGGGGAGCTCTTAAATTCTAAAGTGAGACTATAATTAGCTGTAATGGTACCCAGCGTAACTTCTCTGCTATAATTCTCAGCAGGGAAACAATTATATTGCGGCAGTATAACCAGACAGACACGCTGTAAATACAAAACATCCTTTGGAAATATATGCTTCATATTCTAAATACATCTAGAATCAAGGCAAACAATGCCTCGCTAATCGGCATTCAAGGCAGAGGTGCTGTTTTATTTATTTATTTCTATTGTCCCTGCTCTCCTCTCAGACCGATATGAAGCTGCCGCCTTGGGTGATACGTTAATGGAAGGAAATGCGGTGCTGGCCCTCGTGGTGCCTCGGCATGGCTGGGTCCGTGCAAGGGGATGCTCCTAGGAGCAGACTGAACTCAACCCCTCTGAAGCAAAGGGCAAGCTTGAGTTGCTGCAAGCCAGCTCTGCCCAGGCCATGGCCATCTTGCACACCTCTCTGGAGCAGAGCTCCATGCACCGTAAATGTGGGTCTTGCCAGCATATCTCCACTTGTTATTTAAACTGTACAAGGTTTAGGGTCTACTCTGTTGCTGGCATGATATGCTGCTGCACCCAGGACAAGCAGAGGTGCTCCAGCTGAAGCCCTTGAGGTATGAATGAGGGGCAGGTTTTCTGGGACAGCTCCTGAGCTCTGGAGTTGGCTGCCCTTTTTGGCCTGTAATAGCCGATGACCTTTGGGGCATGTTTCTTCTCTTCCTTTTCTCTGGGCATTTGAATACAGGGGGTGCTGTCGCTCGAGTAGGGGATGCGTGGTCAGTAACTTTATGATATTACCCTTGAGACATGCTAAACTATGTCATGTGTGCCCAGGATGCATTGCATATCTATTTATCTATCTGGACAATACTTTTAGTATCTTCATAAATCTAAATATGTGCATGGGATCTAGAGCAGGCATGGGGCTGTGAGCTGCTGGCATTTCTCCTTGAGTTGACCCCCTTCTCTAGCCCTGCTGCTTGGGGAGGTGTGATTTAGGAAGGTATGGACTGCCAAATTTTCTTAGATTGTGTTCACGTGGAAAATGAACTGCATCTGGCTAGCTGGCACCGCCACACAGCGACTTGAGGGCACCACTGCTAAGTGCAGTGAGTTGACCATGGAAACATGGCTTCAGTTTCTCTCCTCTCTGCTCTAGGTCCATGGCTGAAGATGGACAAATCCAGTTGTGGAAAAGGCCCTTTTTGTCTGGAAGTTGAGGAGGTTCTATAAAAATGTTTCTGAAAATCAGTGAAACGGGACTGGGAAATGAGACTATTTCAATAGGGGTGTTTTGAACCATTCATTATTTTTCCAGAGGGGTGGGAGTCTCTATTAAATTCTGGAGAATGGTTCAGAAAAAGAAGCAGAGAGGCTTTCATTTCCTACTCAATGCTATAAGTCTTTTCCACAGGGTGATTTTGAGCAGGCCTATATAGGTCAGCCTAAAATGGCAGGGGTCCAAACACACTAATGCTTGGTTTAGGCTTGAGACTGGCTGCAGCATCTCCCATCAGTCCTGTTCTCATTGAAGCCAATGGGAGTTTTACTATTGATTTCAACAGGAACAGCACATGGGCCCTAGGGTTTCAGGGCATCAAGGTGAGTTGAGATAAAAGCTATGAGAGAGAACATGTCGTAGGCAAAGAGGGTGGTAGCACAATGGGGGCCGGAGCAGATAATTTGGTGGACCCTTTGGACAATGGGTTGTCTGCAAATGGAAGGAGCTGGGGCCTCTTCCAGTGCTGTGCTCCAAGCAGGGTAGGGTTTTGCTGTAGCTCCAGTTCATTTTGGGAGTGCAATACAGCTCTGGAGCTCTTGGCTTCAGGTGAGGAAAACAGTTGTAGCATTACCCATAGGTTTTCATGCATCACTTGAATTCTCCTTATAATCTGCAAATAATGGCTAGTCCTACTACACAAGAGAGCTCATACCAGCACTGCTCTACAGCTATAATGCTACTTCTGCCTAATGCCAGACTTATGATAGGATGTCCACATGCTTCTTGCTCGCATGCTGCTGATAGAGTGGAAATCCATGGTCCATTTGACATAGCCACTATTAACCTATCCCCTTTTGCTAAACCGGAAGGGAGCAGTGTGCATGGGCCTCTGCACTGAAGTTAGTCTAGAGTGATGCCTTGTGCCCTCTTTTAGCTTTTGCTTGCACTTGCCCTGAAACTTAATGGGCTCAGACCTACTACACAAACTTGCAAGGCCAAGGCCATGGGGGTATATGTGTGCGCGCGCAGAGAAATAGTGTCCATACACATAAACGTGTGTGTGTGTGTGTGTGTGTGTGTGTGTGTGTGTGTGTGTGTGTACACATATATATACATGCATTCATGTACACGTGCACACACGTGCATAAACGTAAATCTGCTCATTTGCATATAAAGGCTCAATGAATCTAAACAGAATGGGCTACACATGTCTTATTGTATGAGTAATCAGACCTTTTTTTTTAGTTTAATGATCTGATTTGCTTTTTACTAGAAGAGGAAGACCCAAACAGTGTGGAGGGGGTAGAGGAAAAGAAGCCATTGTCTTTGTTTGGCCTATATATATAT
>NW_017729000.1:3152530-3156689 GCF_001723915.1 Gavialis gangeticus | reverse complement strand
TATATATATATATATATATATATATAGACACACACACACTCTTTGCAGCACACAAAACATGACTCACTAGCAGCAGGTGTCCCGCTGTTATGTTAGGCAGATTAGCAATGGCAGGGAGGGGACTGCTTTCCATGTATGGCAACCCTGGGGGAAGCTAAAAATAGTTTGCAGACTTCCAGCAAAGTAAAAGTAGTTGCAGGCTTTAGGAGAAGTCTGCTTCTAAAGGTAAGGAACAGAGCTGATCTTTTTAATCTTCTGTTTCCCCCCCAACGTGAAGTTTGCCTTGAAGAACGATGGGCAAATGTTAACTGGGTAGAGGCTGTGAGTTTGGAATTAGAAGCAGTTGCTCTCTGTTTGTGTTCATGAAAACAGGTGGTGCAATGATCAGCTAATGGAAATCAATGTAATTCAGGGGCAATCACAGCTGAAGCAGAGACAACAGAGGAAGATGTGCTCAGTTAGAAATAGTCCCTTGTTGCTGTAGTTTGGGGGGTGTTTTAAACTTGTGTGAGCATTTAAAAGGTACAGTCACAGAATGCAAATCTGCCGTGGATGACAGCCGAGAAATCACTTCCAGTTCCACCCCCTGTGACACCAGCTCCAGCCAGATGAGTTGCTGGAAGTGTGTTGCAATGATGGGATGTGCAAAAGGGCTGAATTGCTTGTATATCAGATTGGTATGCTGCAGGAAACGCTGTGCATGCTCTGTGGAAAGGTAGTGAGCTGTGAACGCTCAGACTGGCTTGTAAATGCCAGCATACCTATAGGTATATAGAGACAGGTAGGAAGTCAGTGGAATGATGGAAAAAACGTTGTAGAGAGGATGCTTGGAATTAATATAATATTATATGATATATATAAACTATAATATTATATTATGTAATATATAAAAACTATTATATGATATTGTATTGTATTATATTATAAGCCTGAGGAAACTGGGGTTTATATGGGAAGCACACATAAGCATTCTGTATGCATATTAGACACTACATCCTAGCAAAAAGGGACCATTTATTACATTGGGACTAGTCATCAGTGCCAGGCTTTGCAGGATCAGGGTCTCAGATGGGATACTGCTGGGCTCCTATCATTTTTCAGCGTCATTAAGGTGGCTTTATTAACCCTTCTCTCTCTCCCAACACAAAGGTTTCCCATCTAATCTGCGTATTTCCATTGCTGTTCATGTAGGGTGGGAAAGCAGCTGAAGGTAGTGAGGCAAAATGTGAGCCTCAAATGCACTTTTCTGTCCTCTTGCCATTGCAGCTGGCACGGCTTCTAGCTTGTCCCTTCATAGACTTCATAGACATTCGGACTGGAAGGGATTTCGTAAGATCATCGGGTCCAGCCCCTGCCCCAGGGGCAGGAAGTCAGTTGGGGTCAAAGATCCCAGCAAGATAAACGTCCAAATGTCTCTTGGAAGTGTCCAGAGTCGGTGCTTGCACCACCTCTTGGGGGAGTCTCTTCCAGGCCTCGGGGGCTCAGACAGTAAAGAAGTATTTCCTTATGTCCAGCCTGAAATGGTCTTGCAGGAGTTTATAGCTGCCTTACAACCAAGTATTGCTTAAAGTAAAATCTGAAGACAAGGCATCAGTCTATACCTGTATCTGACTTTTTTTTCAGGCTTATTGTTCCCTGGATCTGGGGAGAGTCAGCTGGGCTCTTTGCCTCTTTAGTGTGCTTTTGATCTCTTTTTGGCCAACAGCTGCTGGAGAGCTGTGTTGCTTGGACTTGGAAAGATGTTTACTGTCTTGTCATTGCTTCCACAGCATTTGCTGGAAGGCTGCTTATCTATAATTATCGTATTACTTCCCCTTTCCCCACAGGCCTGCATTAAAGAGAACAGGGCGATTCATAAAGGGAAGTCCTGTAACCCACCGTTACCAGAGCTTCACCTCCCTGACGGGTCGTGGTGTTCATGAAACTAATTTCCTCTCAGTATTGTGAGATTATTACATGGCATTTCCACATCCATCACAATTAATGTAGCTGAGGCACCGACATGCTGGGCTCTGCAGAGCCTCAGTCGAGTTGCAGGGCTTTGATTTGGACCTTGCTGTTTCTTTCATGGGAATGACAAGATTTCATAGACATTCACGCTGGAAGAGACCTCAGAAGGTCATCGAGTCCAGCCCCCTGCACCAGGGGCAGGAAGTCAGCTGGGGTCACAGGATCCCAGCAAGATAAGCATCCAATTTACTCTTGCAGGTGTTCAATGTAGGTGCTTGAACCACCTCCGATGGCAGGCTATTCCACACCTTGGGGGCTTGGACAGTAAAGAAATTCTTCCCTATGTCCAGCCTGAAATGGTCTTGCAGTAGTTTATGACCGTTCGACCTCGTCATCCCTTGCGGCACTCTGGTGAACAAACGTTCCCCCAGATCCTGGTGGTCACCCCCGATAAACTTATAGGTGGCCACCAGATCACCCCTGAGCCTGCACTTTTCCAGGCTAAAGTACCCCATGGCTCTCAGCCTGTTGTCGTAAGGTGTTTTCCTGACCTCTGATCATGCGCGTGGCTCTTCTCTGGACTCTCTCAAGCTTCTCCACATCCTTTTTGAACTGTGGGTGCTATTCTGTTCTGGTCAAACAGCTGGATGTGCCACAGGCACATAACCCTGAGCCAGTCACGTTGAATCTCTGGGCCTCTGTTCTTAGTCCGTGCATTGGGGACAACCAGTCTTCCTTTCTGTTTAGATTGCAAGCTCCTTGGGGTTTCTATCAACCGTGTCTGCATGGTGTCCAGCTCAGTAGGGCCTTGATTGTGGGTGTGAACTTGAGGTGGTAACTACACTAATGACAATCATGCTCAGGGCTGAGCCTAATGCTCATGTCTACCCATCAGAACCAAGGGAAAACCCAGACAAAAATGACACGAGAAATGGATGGTCAGGATGTAAAAATGTGCTTTTTGTGCATACCTTTTATAGAGGGGTTCATGGTAGTAAGTAATCACTTTCTGTTGATAAAATTAAAATTTAATTCCCAGTGTCATCCCCAAGGGACTAAATAAACCGTGCTCGTTTTGCACCTACGACTAGTCCCATGACTACAGTGGATTTGCATATGTGACTCAGTTGAGGAGGTTTTGCAAACTGCCTGCAGAAATATTTCTCCTATCAAATCTGAAGTTTGGAAGTGGCAGAAGTTAATATCCCCTTCTCCATGCACTGCTGGAAGCGAGATGCTTTCCTGTACATTTGATCATAAACAGGGCTTGACTACATGCTGGCAATGCCAAAGGAGCAAGGTAAGCCAGTATAGCTTTGTTAGAAGCCAGGGACTGATGTCAAACCAAGAGAGAACCTTATTTTTGGCACCATTGAACATTTGCTGTGGTTGCCAGTCTACACATTACTGCGTAATAATTGCTTTCTTCCCCGGTAAACCAATGTATGGATCAGGATAACGAGAAGGAATGAGGTGGCAGCGCATTCAAAGCACGCTCCCTAATTCCAGTGGTCACAGCTGACGTACACGTGTTTATTTTTTGTCCTTTGCTGAGCAAGGGGGACTTGACAGCAGGCGGTTTAACTTTTTTCCCCTCTTCCTAGAAATAAACTGGCACGTGCAATCTCACGTGCATGCTTCCTCCAGGTGCCAAAATCTAATGCGGAGCAGTCCCACAAAGCTTGACCTGGTCGTGTTCAGCACCGATTTAATCTGGCAGCTTCTGTATAGGAGCCGTTGAGAAAATAGCATTCTAGGATGTCGAAGCAAAAGCTTAAGCAATGAGAGGACATTTTAATAGTGGCATGCTGAATAATCAATTCCACTTGTGGGCACCGATCAATACTATCTCTGCGATGTTTGAATAACCGTTTAAAGCAAGCCGCAGAGGTTCAGGGTAGCATCAAGAAAATGATGGGAAGGAGTTGTTCTTGACTGGAGTGCGGGGGGCCTTTTGCATGGTATTTTTGACTCGCCATGAGTGGATGCATGGTTTTCTTGGAATGAGCAAGAATATTCTGCCTTGGGTTTACTGATCCTCACAACGATAACTCGTGATATAACATCTGAACCCAAACCATGCAACACCGAGCTGGGAGAAAGCAGCTCCTGCACTGGTTGCAGCAAGTGGTGTTATGACTAGGGGGTAGTCACTCTCCAGGGCACATCTTTTGATAGTTTCATAGTTTCTAGGGTCGGAAGGGACCTG
>NW_017729000.1:3149639-3152519 GCF_001723915.1 Gavialis gangeticus | reverse complement strand
TGGGTTAGATGAAGGTCCTGGAGTCTCTCCAAGAACCTACGTGGTAGGATACCTCGGCTCAGGTTGGTGGGTTGTCCGTCCTTTCATTCTTCCGCTCGATCACGTTCAGGAGCAATGCAAAGTGCTACCAACGCTGGTGATCTTATGACAAGGCTTGCGCGGTTGGGTGGGTCTGCAAGAGCTCCTGGAGTCAAATCATTTCATTAGAACCTGGGCTTTTATTTAAATATTTTAAATGAGATTAACTATATGACACAATTGGAAAAAAAATTAAATCAAATGAAGTGGATTATCTACACAAAAGTCAAGTGTCTACCCCTCCTGTTTCCAGAGGAACGGCTGAAAACAGTCCCCCAACGATTCAACAGTCAGAAAGCAGAGATGCAAAACCCCTTGTTGATTATTATTTTTTTTAACAATTTGTGATTTATTTGTTTTTAAGCCGTTCATACTATTTTTGTGGGCTTGGCTCATGATTGTGGAATGCTTGGGGGTGGCAAAGCAGATGTAGTGTCTGTTTAGAAGCAGAAGCAGAGGGAAAGGTTGGGTTATTTCTTAACTTCAAAAGGAGTGAACTTTAATTCCCTGCTTGCAGCAGCAAAGCACCGTGTGTGTGGTCAGCGTGACAAAATCGAGAACAGTTTAACGTCTCAGCAGGCAGCCGCAGTCCCGCAGTCTGCCTCAACCAGCACGTCGAATCACTTGGGGTTGGCAGCATCAGCTGTCGCTGTCACTGACCCCGTAACATTAAACGATGTTTGCTATGGCGGCGTGGCATGTGTGGCACGGTTCATATGGCCGAGGTTTGAGGTGGAGGCTAAATTTCACGGCTCCCTTAGACTGGGGCTTCGTTTGGGGCATGGTGGCTACACTTGGGAAGCACACGGTACTTGTAGTTAAATCTTTGTACCACGTTGCATTTCCCTTTTTATTTCTCATTGGAGAAATAGGTGACTGCAGTTCACCACCCTTTTATACCAAGACCCGTCTTGAGGGTCAGGCTGCCTCCTTGCTTTGGCTTGAGCTCGCTAAGAAACTTATTTGCTCTTATGCCATTTAGAGCTTGCGTGTCCCAGTAGCTAAACTGGATGCGATAAAAAATAAAAACCTGTTTTTTTAGTTATGAGTTCAGTGACACGATCAGCAAGAGGAAGGGCAACAATCATGAGGCTTAAGGTGAAAGCTTTGAAACAACAACTAAAAGCCTTGGAGTCAAATCCTTTCTTGACATAACTTTCTGGAAGTCAGTGAAATTATCCCAGCAGAAAATACGGCTGCTTGATATGATGTAGGAGTAATGTGTTTTCTTTTTGGGGGGATTAATCAGACTCCTCACTTCTTCTCTTCCCCTCCCCTCCTCCAGCTATCACCTGTTTGGGGTGGGGGGAGAGGATGTTAGGAGGGAACAGACGAATATTTTAGAAATTCCTGCGTGGCCAATCTAGATGCAAAGCACCATGAAGCTGAGCAAACGTTTGCGAACGTAACATCTGGAGCAAAATCCAGGTGGGGTGCATTGCTCAGCGCAGGGTTACGATGCAGAGTCTCACCCCACGTTCCTTGCAAAGTCCGAGCATCCCTTCTTGCCAGCAGGAATTTTGGACGTGCCAGAGATTGGTCTCCCTATGCAGCCAGGACTGCAAATTGAATTTGTGCTTGGGGGGGGGGGAAGAAGCTTTGTCGATCAACCATTTGTTTCTTTATTTTGTTTGCCGTCCTCTGCTGGCCTCTGTTATGTGGCAGTGGAGTGGCCTTGAGCTCGGCATTCAAATCAAAGCCAACCCGGGCAGCCAGCGGTACAATGACGATCCCCTAAGAATTCATCATGGGCATTTTCTCTGCCGTGAATGGTTATCTCAGTCTCTCTGCTACCACGGCAGCTGTTAGATGAATTAACTTTCAGAAGAAGCAGTCCCTTTTATTTGTGGATCCTCTTTCCTTCCAAGTTGCCCAAATCCCGCTGCTTAAAACAAACACGCTTTTTGGCTGGAGAGGGGGGAATCGAAGTGGGGAAAGCAGGCTGGCGAGATGAATCGTGTCATCTCGCCAGTTATTCTGCATTTAATAGCAGTGAAGTGGCTTCAGCCGGGGCAGTGATCCCGTAGACTGGTGATCGGCTGACGCTGCCACGCGCTACGTAAGAAACATTTGGATGCTTGTCTTGCTGGGATCCTTTGACCCCGGCGCCTTCCTGCCCTTTGGGGCAGGGGCTGGACCCGATGATCTTGTATGGTCCCTTCCAGCCCTCACGTCTACGAAATCGATGACTTCAGTGGGAATTTTTGGGTGGGGCGAGAGCTCTCTGAGACGTATGAGAAGCTCCTATTTCTCAGAGGAAAAGACAAAAGAGATGAGAGGGGAGTGATATTTTAGGGCCTCAGAGAAATGCATCCACTCTGCTGTGGGGGGAAGATGAGATTTCTGCATTATAGCATGGAAAATGCGTGGCTTCTTTTTTTTTCCTTTTTGAAGTAAAAAAAATCAGTGTTTCTACCCACCCCACCCCACCCCCAAAATATAGAGTTAAAGGCAAATGGTGTGGGTTTAGGCATTTGGATGGTCTGCCTGCTCTGTAATCCCTAATGGACTGTATCCACACGCCACCTCGGGGAAGCATCACCCACGCGGTGCAGGGAGCGACCTGAACGCTGGGATAGTTGAAGGTCCAGGTTCGTAAAGGGGTTTAGACCCCGAGGATGCAAATGGGCCGAGCAGGATTTTCCCAAACAAGGAGAACTGGGCCACTCTTTTGAAAACCCTCGTGCATCCTTATCTGCACCTCACCCCCTTCGCCAATCTGGCCCTAAAGGATTTTTCTTCTCCCCTCCCCACCAAGGAGACACGGGGGTCTGTGGTGGAGTCGAGACTCGAGCAGGCGGT
>NW_017729000.1:3144102-3144639 GCF_001723915.1 Gavialis gangeticus | reverse complement strand
TGCACCTCACCCCCTTCGCCAATCTGGCCCTAAAGGATTTTTCTTCTCCCCTCCCCACCAAGGAGACACGGGGGTCTGTGGTGGAGTCGAGACTCGAGCAGGCGGTCTCCAGCACCTCAGCTGCGCCTACCCACGACCTCCATGAAAGGTAGGGCCCAAACCAGGACCCCGATAACTCCAGGATCCCCCCACCCCGGGGTGCTGGCAGGTGACCTACAAAGGGCCCCAGGTCGGGCAGGTGACCGCGCCTGCACGGTCCAGCGTGGGGCGGCGGTTGAAGCCGTTAGACGCAGGGCTTGCCGTCGCGCCCGTGTGGCAGAGCGCGACCAGGGCCGGCTCCAGGCTGGAGTTGGGGCCCACGCTCGGTAGCCCCTTTCCTGCGCAGCTCCCCGCCAACGAGCCCGGCACCCCGCCGCCTCGTGCCCCCGGGCCTCGCCCTGCGCCTTCCCCTCAGCCCAGCCCCTCAGGCCGGCGGGCGAGCGGGCCGCGCGGCAACGTGCGCGGGAGGGCGGGAGATGTCCCCGCGCCGGAGCCAGG
>NW_017729000.1:3142030-3143121 GCF_001723915.1 Gavialis gangeticus | reverse complement strand
GGAGCCGAGCCCCGGGCACTGCCGGCCGAGCCCGCAGCGCCGGCCCGGCCCCGGCACAGGTGAGTGCGCGCCTGCCCGCCCGGCTGTGAGGGCACACGTGTGTGTGTGCGTGCGTGTGCACACGCGTGAGGGGTCTTCGGGGCGGGGTTGTGGGTGCTGGGTCTTTGGGGAAGGGTGTGCACACACTGGGTCTTCAGGGAGTGTGTGGGCGCGCACACATGCAAGTCTTCGGGGGGTGTGCACGTGTGTTGAGTCTTTGAGTTGTGCGTGCACATGCACGTGTGTGTTGGGTCTTCATAGTGTGTGTGTGCCCATGTGAGTTCAGGGCGTGTGTGTGTGCGTGCATACATGTATTAGGTGTTCGGGGGTGTGCACACGTGTTGAGTCTTCAGGGGGGTGTGCATGTGCATACATGTATTGGGTCTTCAGAGGATGTGTGTGTGCACATGTGTTGCATCTTTGGGTTGTGTGCGCACATGCACATGTGTGTTGGGTCTTCATAGTGTGTGCACACATGTTGGGGCTTTAGGGTGTGCGTGTGTGCGCACACATGTATTGGGTGTTCAGGGTGTGCGTGTGTGTGCACGTGTGTTGGGTCTTCCGGGTTGGGTGTGTGTCCTGGGTCTTTAGGAGGTGTTTATGGATCTTTGTGTGTGTGTGTGCATGTACATGTGTTGAGTCTAGGGGGTGTTTGGGTCTTTAGTGTGAGTCTTGTGTCTTAAGGGGGTGCATATAGGTATCTGTGTGTGTACATATGCACACATGTGTTGAGTTTTTAGGTGGTGTTGGTTGGCTCTTTAGGAGGTATGTGTATGCACACACGTGTATTGGGTCTTCAGGGTGTGTGGGGGGGTGTCCTGGCCCTAGGGGGTGTTTATGGGTCTTTGGGGGGGGGGTGTACCTACATGTGTTAAGTCTTTAGGGGGTGTGCACACATGTGTTGAATCTTTAGGGTGTGTGCATGTATGTCTTGGGTCTTGAGGGGGTGTGTGTAAGTCGAGTCTTTGGGGGGGGTGTATGCACATGTGTGTTGGGTCTTGAGGGGGTGGGCCTTTAGGGGACATGTGCGTGTGCTGGGTCCTTATGGGGAG
>NW_017729000.1:3134904-3141914 GCF_001723915.1 Gavialis gangeticus | reverse complement strand
CTTTGGGGGGGGGGTGTATGTATGCCCGTGTTGGGTCTTTGTGGGGGTCATGTGTGCACTGAGTGCCTCTTTCATTGCCTGTGGGCCCCCACTGCCCCCAGCCCTCCGCTTTTGCCCTGTGAGTCAGTGAAGTTTCTGGCACTTCTTCCAGGGAGAGCTCCCTTGGTTCTGCGGACAGCTCCCCTCCTGAGGATGGCGTTGGGAGGGATGCGATGCTCGGATGCTCGTTTGCGTTTCTTTATCCCAGCCGGTGCCTGGATCCAGAGCCTTCCCCTCTGTCTGCACGCGTGCAGGGAGGAGTACGGTCTTTTTGCATCAACAGGATGCTGCACATCCCTGCCTGGCTTTTCTCTGGGTAAAAGCCATGAAATGCATGGCAAGGCATCCTCTGTCACGCACCTTTTCTCTTATAGGCTGTATGTCAGAAGCAGCATGCGTGGGTTTGCACATTAGCAGGGCTCCAGCACGTATGTCTTAGTAGCCATTTGTGGAAGCTGTGCAAGGGAGAAGGGGAATGCAGAAGCGGGTTGTGCCTGCCGAATATTAAAAGTCTCTGCGAGAGGGGGGAAAGTTAGCAGAGAAGGAGCAGCAGGTAAAATGAGTTGGGGATGGGGCATAGTAAGTGCCAGTGAGGGAAACCAGGTGTTGGTCATTGCAACCGGGCAGAGCTGTTGGGAAGCTGAAACTGGGGTTTTAATCAGCATTGCCTCCCCACCCCCCAGTATTGTTCAGACAGCTGCTTGTGCTGCTGTCCCTTTTTGAGGCAGAAAGTTCCCTTTCCCGGGAGTTGCCCTCACTGTCCCCCAGCAGTGCGCGGAGACGCACGCTTGGCTTGCCTGCTTGCCCAGGCTACGTGGCACGCTCCCCAGATGCCATTTTCCTGACGGTGTGCTGTGAAACAGCGAACTCTGTGTTGAATCGCATTAATTGTTTTTGCAAGGATGACATGAACTTCAGGGCTGCCGAGAGCAGCTGTTTGAGATGGAAGGCTTTAAATTGGTGTTTCATAAACATAATATGGGTGGGGTTTTTTTCCCCTTTCCTGTCAAGAAAATGTCTCCACGAACAGAAAGCTTCTAGGAAGAATAATGAATTTTCAGTCATGAGATCCCTCACCCATGAACCACACAACTTCACGAGCTTGTTGGCTGCATTGACAATGCACTTAATTTTCTAGTGATCTTCTGGAAGGGGAGCTGATATTCCAGCAGATATTTGTGAATTGAGAGCAGTTAAAATGTCCACTGAAATGCCCTTTGGCTTTTAAACTCTGACAGAAAGCAAAACTCAGGCTGCAAAGAAAAATCAGAAAGGGAACCCCCTCTGTAAATTCATGTACTTTTTATTAAATCAGGTATTGGAAACACCCTTTTGTATGATGGCATCTTACAGGGGGTGGGTTTTCCACTGGGGGAGAAAAGGATGGTTTAAACTGAACGGTCCAGACTAAATCAAAATGAATTGCTTAGTATTCAGAGAGGCTGATAAATGAACCATTAAATTAACACTTATGTAGTGTCTCATGGAAAGGAAAAACAAGCAACTCAGAGCTGTATGGAGGCTGGGAACCACAGTGTGTTGTTGCACTAGATGAACCTGGTGCTGCACTAACACACATGGTTGTTCTGTAATCCCATCCAGAGAAATGGTGCAAGGGGAGCACGTTTTGCAGAGGACCATAATCTTATCTATTCCCCATGTCTCAAAATAAAGTTTGCAATCAGGGGCTATAGGTTTGACTATTGTAAGCTAGCAGCACTGTGTTGACTTGGATACCTGATTTCCATGAGTTGCAGGTCTGGCCCCGGACTTCTAGCCTTTGTGCTGAAGAAGAGTTGTATTTTGAGGTTGTGAACAGACAGCATAGACTAATGTCAGTGGTGTCATTTGGGCTCAGTGTTGCTCGGATTCGGTATGGCCAAGGCTCAGCTGAGCAAGATCAGGTGTCGGAAAGCAGGTTATATTCACTCCACTTCTAAACCTTTGAACCTTGCACCTTTGAGTCCAGGTGCAGCCACTGCAATATCCCAGGAGCTCATTTTCCTGTGGTGGTGCCTGCATTCATGGAAATGCTTAAAACTTCTAGGCAAACAAGGTTCTTCGGGTAGATGTGATATCTTTTATTCGACCAACTCAAATAGTTGGAAAAATCCTTCTTAGCAAGCTTTCTGGTATAAATGCCCTTCACCTGGCTGAGGAAGCATCTTCTCATGTGAGAGCATAAAGAAGAGTTGAACTTTTACCCATGCTTGGTAGCAGCTTACAGCAACCTTTACTGGTCGGTCTTAACACCGCAAAATTTGTGATTCTTAATTGTCTTCCACTTGCAGGTAATTTAAAAGTTAGTTGCTTTGTAAAGTCATTTGTTGGTGGGGAGAGATGGGTAGAAGTATACAAATGACCATTTTTCCCCTTGTTTTGTTCAGCGTTATTAACAGAACAAATAATTGGGGGAGTTTGGGTTTTTTTTACGAGCTGTGCTCCTTGGCTTTCAGTGGAAAGCGGAGCCCTAATTCTCCTCTGGCTGTGGAAGGGAAAATATCTTTTCCTTGGGAGGTTTGATTAGACCGATAGAGAGCTCCTACACAGGCAAGCAGCATTTCCATTTTGGGTGTCGTATGAAAAGCAGGCTGTTACTTAATGCAGTCTGTAGTGGGTTTTTTTACGATGAAGTATATCGGCCCAGACGCTTTTACGTGATATGTTGTAAAGTGAGCGCATCAAAGTTGCTTGGGGACCTAAAAAGCATTACGTTGTATGCCACGGAGCAGGGGGAGCAGTGGGTACGTCCCACCCCCTGAGGAGGAGGTCTTTGTGCTTGGCAGTGCCTATAATCTATATATTTGCTTGCAGTTGCAATGCTACCTGGCCTGCTTTCTTGTCAGTCAGTATGGCTGCACACTTCTTGTGTGCATCAGCAGAAGCTGATTAGGCTTGTCCCTATTTAGTTTTAATTGCCCTTCAAAATAAAAATAATGCTTTCCTGAAAATTAGGCATGCTTCAAGAGGTTATTTTGCTGCTCTGCCTGGCACTTTTTTCCCCTTTGAAATGTGTTTTCTTATGCTCCTTTTTGACAGTGGCTTTAGCTCTCTTTGGTTTACTGGTAAATGGCAGTTCTGTGCTGAGCTCCCCTGGGATGGTGCCCGCATATTACTGAAATATTTTTGATGACTTGAAAATATGGGAAGAGGATAGTAGGGATTAACTCGCCTTGATTCAGACCTTGAGGATGTTCTTTAGTATTGCTGTTTTTCTAGGTGAGTAATTTCACTTTCTACTTCTGCTTTTATTTCATGCGTGGGAAGTCCAGGGTCCTTTATCTGTTTGCATCAATCTAGTCAATAACACTTGAAGTTTGAACCGTCTTAACCTACAAGCTTGTTTATTATCATCACCACCCGAATACATGTTTCATTGCTGCCTCAGTCCTCCCGTATTATAGACATCAGCAGCTAGAGCCCATAAAAGCAGGAAGCCCCAATAGCTTTTAAAACGGAGAAATGTCACATGTGATTGTTAACACATTAACCGGCAGGCTATCCTGATGCTTTTCCAGAAAGCTCTGACAGTGTGTTACTACAGGTGTTGCTTGGTGACAAACTTGGATTCACAAGATAATTGGAAGTGGCTGAATTTTACACATGTAATGAATAGGTGGAAACTTTTGGCATTTAACCTACAACTTTCTAGACTACAGGCTTCCAATAACTTGTCTGTTTCTTGCAGATTCAAATAACAAAGTGGTTGAAAATGCCCACGCTGGTTTGAAAAATGTTAATAGTAACTTTTATGTGATGAAGGCTGCATTTAGTCCTCTTCTTTAAATAACCATGGGAAACATCACACTCAGTGTTTTAACTGTATAAAGCTTTTTTATTAGGAATTCAGGATCGCTCTGGTATGAAACCTGGGGTTTGCTTGGGGACGAGAGCTTTTTTTTATGCACAGCTGTCCCAAGCCCAGCTGTGGCCTGATGTGTTTAACCACCTATTGGATTCTCATCGTCCAAGTAGGACCTGCTTGGGCTAAGTTTCCTGCCTCTAAATTGATTCAGCAATACACTGAGGAGTGCCACCACTTTACATCAGCCACAGATATAGCTATGTGTATCTAGTTCTGGCACATCTAAAGTTATCAAGGGGCTTGAGCCAATACATATTGAAAGTAACGGAAAGAATCCCATTACTTTGGGTGTCCTTTTGCTCACGTGATTCTGCCGCCAGTCTCATCTCCCCCTCGTTATCTCCTTCGTATCTGAAATGATTTTAACTTCTGTTTTGAGTTTTGGTACTGCCAACATATGTAAATATATTGAAAGCTGGAGTGGTCTCACTGTTTGCTTGGATACAAGGCAGTTAGGGCTATTGCCTTTGAAATGTTGGTGCTGGATAAGGAAGAAGAGCAACTGATTGCTGAGCAAGAAAGTCTTGTTGAAAAGAAAAAAATATCTCAGTGGCACATTCATCCTTTCCCATCAGCAATGGCAATGTGGACGTTGCAGGGTTTACATCCCATGGGGAGGGATCGATGAATCCAAAGCATGTTTCAGGTGATGGAAGGGGACGATATTTAAAATATTTGATGAGAAGATAAAAACACAAGGGAACTTCTTTATAACTGATCTTACTGTGCAGACATGCCTCCTCCAGGCTGTACAATGGCATCTCAAGGAGGTTTTGGGATGGGTGGAAGTGGATCCAAGTTTTATTCTTTGATATTCCCTTATGATCCTTTTGCTGCAAACTCAAAATGCAGCTGTGGTACAGATCACCTCCCCGTGCCTCGCATCAGCTCCTCGAACAGCGTGAAGGAACTGAACCGTGCATCTTTGATTCGGCGCCTTCCTATAAGGGCCTGTGGGACATCGTGGTCTGTGGGGCTGGGGAGCCCTGGGCGCTTCTCAGATCTATGAATGACGCTGTGTGCACAGTGCAGCATGCTGGGTTGGGAGCACCTACTGGGATCAGGCCAGAAAGTGTCTGCAGGTGTGCAGTTTGGACAGGTTTATGTGTCTCGGTGCTTTATTACATGCTGAACGTGGTGTGTAATGGATATACACCTTTGGAAATGTGATAACCCTATAACTAAAACCCTACTCCATGGCCTTGTCTGCATGGACACTTGGCTTGATTGCAGCTATCAAATGACACAGCAGCTCAGCCCCAAATATGTAGTGCAGACAGGGTAAGTTGCTGTTCGTGCCAGTGGAGGAGCTTCCCCTGTGAACTGGGGGGCATCTCCTGTACAGATGCAGCCTCTGATAACGACTGACCACAGCTCCACCCTTGCCTTGCCTTGCATTGCTGGTGAGGGCCTAACCAGCAGGCTTCCCCAGGGATGGTCTGGGCTCTCCTGCTATATCACAGCTGCGTTATCCCCTGTAGCATTTGTAGTGCTCAGTGAAGGGCACAGGCTGTTCGGTGAGCAAACCATGGCAGGGCCCCGGAGGACTCCACTGGGCAGGTTTGCATCCTTCAGGTTAGTACCAGGGGAAGGAGGAGACCAAAGCGACCATTGCATGTGGAAGTGTTTGCTTTCAGAGCTGAAGTCTAGACTGCTTCAGATCCACAGACAACATCACTGTGGAGGCTCATGGGGACTGAGTTGGCCAAGCAGGTGTTGGCAACAAAAGAGACTGATCTGAATCCTGAGGGCTGCACTCGCACGCTGCTTCCTCTGGACTTTGACCACGGGCAGAGGAAGTGAGAGATGTGAGTTTTGGGCTTGATCTCTGCAGCACACATGTAGTAAAATGACTTGAAAAAATGCGAGCTGCGTTAGTTGACATTCAGATCACGAATAACCCACGTTATCGGACCGTTGGCCAGATCTTGAGCTGTCATAAATCAGTGTCGCTCCACGGATGTTGGTGGATTTCTGCCAGTTTACACCAGCTCAAGATCTGGCTCTGTTTTTTGGAACGCGTGAGCAAAATCCTGTCCTGTCTGCTTAATTGAGGAGGAGTGGGAAAAGCATACGAGGCGGCTGCGTGTGCTTGCAGAATGGCATCGAGCTTCTGGAGAGACACGTTTTGGTGGTATCCTTGCAGCACTGCACATGGTTATAGAGGAAAAAGGAACCGGATGGATTTTTGTGAGTAGGTTTTTTTTTAATTATTACACAGAAATAAGGTATATTACATGGATGGCTGAACTTCCTCACCCTTCTACCTGCAAACCCAAATACTGCTGCAGCTAGGAGCCACTAGACACACAGCTTTCAAGAAGCTCATGTCTCCAAGTCTGTGATCTGCACCGAGTCCCAGTTCAACTAATAACTCATCATTAAGTCATTTTCTTTTTGAAGCCACGTTTCAAACAACCTGGTGGCCACGTGTAGCTTGCAACATATGGCCTGGCCACACGAAGTGGGGAAAGTAAGTGGTTCAGTCCCTGGAAGGAGCATGGTCTAGCGTAAGAGTTATCACTTCCCAGCTCACAGGCCAGATCTGGCTGCTACTGCTCCCAATTTCCAGACCCCCGGGGAGCTCCATGAGCCAGATAACGTGGCCCAGATTGCACATTGCATGGGGTCCAGCTGGGTCAGCACTCGGCTGTATCCCGATGGGCTGGCACATGGCTGGAGCTGGGCACCCCAATTTAGTGGATTGGACACTGTGTTGGGAATAGGGAGACCTGCTTTTTAGCCCTGGCTCAGCCACTGACTTGCTGTTTGGCCTTGAACAATTAACGCCCCCTTTTCTGTGACTTCGCTTGTCCTCACCTGTTTGCTTACAGCTATTTGCAACGCAGGTTCTTCAGCACGGAGCTGTACAGTCCTTGGTTGGGGCTGTAAGGCACTGCTTACATCCAGGTCGTTTGTAATGACCGGGGCATGTATTTAGGTGGGGAATGAGGCTGAAGACACGTTTGTCACATTTGCTGAAAGGTTGGTGAGGCGGATCGTGTTCCAGGGAAAAAGTGATGTCCTTTAGCGTGCAAGCTGGGCAAGACGACAATGAGGGGGTGAAATGTCTTTTTAAGGGGTTAGCTTTTTAGCATAAGTTGAT
>NW_017729000.1:3132346-3134893 GCF_001723915.1 Gavialis gangeticus | reverse complement strand
ATGTCTTTTTAAGGGGTTAGCTTTTTAGCATAAGTTGATGGATCTGGTGTGTTCCCTGTTTAGATGCTAACACCACAATCCTTGGGAGAGCCTGTGAGCCACAGCTCAAAGTTGTCGTCACGGGCAGGGGTGTTCAGCGATGGGCACTGTTCTCTATAGCTATCAGGAACAGATTCGGATGCACCCTCCGTATGCCTTCAACTCCGACCCGGCCTGTGGCCTCTCCGATAAGACCTACGTTTCCAGTCCTCCTGCCTCCAGATCAAACTAATGGTGTTTCTGTTGCATCGTTAGGTACCAATCTGTACCACGGCTTCTGCTCTGGATGCAAAAGCCTTATCCCAGAGCGTAAGCTTCCTGTATCACCTTCACGTATCAGTTGCATCTCTGCTGGAAGCGGGCCATGGGAGCTGTCACAGCGAACCAATGCTATTAACAGCAGTAGAAACACCTCACTCCTGAGGAGGGCTCATCTCGGCTAGATAATGAGCTCCGTTTCGGTCAGGAATGGAGTGGCTGCTAGCTGGATCACAACGAAGCATAAATGAGAAAGCTGCACTGGACACTTCCAACAGCCTCTCTTCTACTTGGGCAAATAGCTAATTAAACGGAAGCTGTTTGAGCCATTGGACTGCTGCTGGCCTTGCTTGATAAAAGCATTTCACACAGTCTGTCCCACTCCAGTAACTCCTTCAAGTCTTTCAAAACTGCATCGCAACAGCCCCTGGTTTTTATTCCAGCTTTTGAACTGCAGTCTGCTACGGACATACAAGCTGAAGACGGGGCTTGCTGACCGAAGCTTATCTGCAGTTGCATGGATAAGTTCGATCTGGCAGATCTTCAGCGGTGGGCATCGCTATAAGAGTTGGGCCTAACTGCTGTACTTGGTGTGGGAAATAACATAGGAAGGAAATTTGTTTCAGGTTTCCTTCTTTCTGAATTGGTGCATGTTCGAGACAACTTCTGCATGCTAAAATGGAAAGCCACCCTTGTGTAGAAGGTCTGTGCCCTTCTTATGAACTGTTTTCTGGGTGTAAAGAAATCATTGCTTTTGTACTATCGCTATACAGAAGGCTGAAATTCAGCTCTGTTACTCCTCTTGGGAAAAGTTATGTAGATCACTGCCAGCAGTTCAGAATTAGGGTTAAAAACAAGCATTCTTGCACCTTGCATATTGGTCCCCAAAACCTGAGTCCAAACTAGTTTTTTCAGCCATAGCAGGACTCTGTTGAACCAGGTGCTATTTTCCACGGTCCTCAGCATTGCACAAGAAGCGTAGCCCAGGTATATCTTTGATTGTGGATTGGTCCTGAACATCTGAATAGGTTCACGGTTTAGTTTACAGAGCCCGTGCTGGCATTTTAGAGAGAAACTAGCTGTATGACAGTTTTGAGGTAGGCACTAAGAAAGCCACTACTATCCGTTTTGGCTCTTTAGCAGGGTATGGTACAGAAGCGTTGCAGAAAAGAAAGATGCCACGAAGTTTCAGGGCGGGAGGAGCTGGTGATGAAAACACAGTGTAATGCTTTGATGACAAATGGATCCTATTTCTGGCAATGTATCAAAGATACTTGTGAGCCTGCACTCGATGGGAACCAGATATTCAAGAGTGAGTCATGGATTTCAGCCGCCACTAGTGAAGCGGCCAATCCTGCTTTCGCTTGCATCGATGGAAATGCCTGGAACAGAATCAGGCCTGGAGTCACTAATTGCAAACAGATGATTATTTGTCAAAGTGTGAACACAAGATTTGAAAGTGTTGGCTTGGCTGTCTAAGAAACAAATCTGTTTGATTATGTCCCTGTCTTCACTCCCCCTGCAGACACCCCCTGCACATTTTGGCTTCTAGGCAAGTGTGGCTTTCAGGTTCATTATTGCCAAAGTTGGTCACTCTTTGTTAATGAGAATAGCGTCCTGGATCAGATGCATAGGATGGTGTCCAGCGTGCTTTAATTTCACATGCACACACTCACTTTGAGGGTGAGCCTTTCATTTAATGCGGTGGATAATAAGCTTTCTGAGCCCGGGTTTTGTTGTAAAAACCAATTTGAAAGATTGTATGTTTAAAGCAGAACTATTGGAATCTAAGGTAATGATGTCTTAGGAAGAAGCAGAGTTGTAGACATGGGTTTGAGCATCGTACTTCCTAGCTATGTTGTCACACCCTTACTTCCAACAAGGGGAGTTTTAAAAAAGAATAAGCATCCCATTGATGCCTGAAAATGTTCTGGAGAGGATGCAGAGAATATCACAACCTGTTCTGTTTTAGGTTGGAAATAATGCAAGGTTTTCACCAAATCTCTTCATGGTGCTTGCTCTTGGCTACAGGCTGCACAGCAGGTTGCATTTTACTACCTCAGTAGGAATTCAGCAAAGGAGGCTGTTGCATAGTTTGGTCCCATGAGTGCATTGCAATGATGGAGGGATGAGGCAGTCTGAGGTGCTGGGAGAGGCTAAAACGTCTTTACCGTCCGAGTCTCCAGAGTCTGGAATAGACTGACCCCAAAAGTGGTGCAAGCACCTACTCTGGATACCTTTAAGAAGCGA
>NW_017729000.1:3095483-3127346 GCF_001723915.1 Gavialis gangeticus | reverse complement strand
TACCGTCCGAGTCTCCAGAGTCTGGAATAGACTGACCCCAAAAGTGGTGCAAGCACCTACTCTGGATACCTTTAAGAAGCGATTGGATGCTTATCTTGCTGGGGTGATCTGACCCCCGCTGACGTCCTGCCCCTTGGGCAGGGGGCTGGACCCGATGATCCTGCAAGGTCCCTTCCAGCCCTAACGTCTGTGAAACCTATGAAATTATAAGGGTTGCTGTAGAATAGTGTATCTCAACTGTTTTTGTACCAAGACCAATTCATGAACATCAATGGACAGTCCCAACCCAGTGCCCTTCTCCCAGTGTGTGGGGCATCGGGGCCCCCAAGCAGCCCCTCGCAGGCTGAAGCTCTGCCATCGTGCAAGGGAAAAGCCATGGTTTCCCACGTTTTTCTCCTTTAAAGGAGAATCCATTTTTAAAGTTTGTTCACAACCCTTTCATATATATTCTTGCAGCCCACTTTTGGATCATAGCCCATGGGTTGAGAAGGGCTGGTCCAAGACGCCCTACTACAGGGGTGCTCAACCCACAGGCCCCTAGTGCTGTGTCATTTGAGCCACGGGGTTGTGGCGCACAGGGCCAGATTATGACCCTCGGAGCAGTCCCACGCCACTCTGGCCCTCAGGGCCAAAACGCGCTGCTTTACCACATTATCAGTCTGCCTGGGCGTGCCGTGAGAGAGTGATTTGAGAGATGATCTCACACGCTCAGGGTTTCAACTTGCTTTCCCTGACGTTGGCCCCAGCAAGAGTTCCTACTCCTATGGTGTTATCATCATCTTTGTAGTGCCTTCCCTCCAGAGCTGACCATGCTCCTGCCAGCACAATAGGTAATATGATTGCTTTGCCTTTGTATAGAGACCATGATGGAGGAGAAGGGTCCTGTAAGGCCAGGCACTGTGCACACATGTGGCAGGAAGATGGTTCCTGTGCCTTTTGTATTGCAATGTAGACCTACTCACCGGCTCTTTGCAGACCCCTGGGACTGACTTCCATGAATCTGAGCTGGTTGGCTACTGCGTGGCTGGTTTGTGCAAAAGCCAGAGTTTGCATTAGGCTCATGTAGGTTTCCCTCATTACGCTTTTGGCCTCTGCATTTCTCAAATAGCCCATTGTCTTGAATTGGTGAGGAAAATGGTGAGAATGGCATGGTGTATCACTTGCCCATGGTGAGAATGGCATGACGTATCACTTGCCTGTCCAGAAAAAGGGATTTGCAAAGCTGAGATGTGTGAAATTCTGAAATTAAGCCATGCACATTGTTGCATTGGTTTCTTTATTTATCCTTTATTTTCTTTCTAGAGAGCCTCTCACCTTGGTAGCTGTGACACAACGTACCAAAGACGGTTTACGTGCATGGGTTTATTGCTAGCAGTGATTCCATTTTGAAGCATTCAGTTCCTCTGAATAATGAAATTATCTGCTTGGTGAAAAGGGAACTGGCTTAAAAATGAGATCAAGACCACTGTAAGGGTAGCTCTAACAACCTTGGTGGTGTCCTTTTTTAATTGACTGGAGCATAACTGTATTTGTTCAGTCAAATATTTTGAAAAATGATCCTGTGCAGAAGCACTGTAAATAGCAATAGTGTTTCTTGTGTGATTTAGTGAATTAATAGTTTCTTTGTCGGAGGACTGTTCTCAGCGTTGGGAGGTACGGTAAGTCAGGGCATTTGTCATTCTTCCACGTCTTGGTTTGTTCGTAGGGAAGAAAATGCATTAGCAGAAGTCAAAGGTATTCATCAACTGGAGTATGTCAAAGGAGTTGTTACTGAACCTTACATCTTTAGTAACTGGCAATCACTCAGGAACAGAGTGTGAAAGGCCGGATGGAGGTTGGAGATGGGACGGGGAAGCGGCTTGCAGTTGCCAGTCCTCTGGGGCAAACGGTTCTCCAGACTTTGTCCTATATGAGAGCATCCTTACAGGGATGGGAAGCTGCCCTGCCCTGGATCACTGCCTTATCCTGCTCGATGGCAATGTTGGAAAGCTCTTGTCCCCCTGCTTGCATCTTCTGATGCCTCAGCTGGGCTGCTCGTTCAGACCAAACCTTTGCACGGTGGGGCTTCAGGGTGGAGAACGTGGAACGTGTGTCCATGAAGCATCTGGTGGAGTTCAGGTCCACCCTTGTCAAGCCTGGTGCATGGATGGATATAATAGCGGTGTGAGACTCTGTCCTTCTGAACGCCTCCTGTCTTCTCCTCGCCAAAACTGCCTGCGATAGCACTATTCTGGATGCCATAGAGAAATGTTTGAAGACACAAACGGGGTCGTTCGGTGGAATACGTTGAGACCCTCAGTACTGCAGCAAGCAGAATTTGGAGACTCTTAGAATGGGGGGGAATAAACAGGAGAAAAGTTTTCATGAAACTTATTTTGGGGTTTGTTTGTTTTTCACCATTTTGACCTCGTCTCTATAAATATCCCACATCTTTTCTTCTGCATTTCTTCAGTGGGCGGAGAAGATGCTTCCCCTCCTCTCCTCAGCAAGTCAGACTCAGAATAGAGGGTAAAACAGTCCTGTGTGACGAAGAGATGTAACAGGTGGCTTAGTGGGCTTTTTTTTTTTCTGCCTGATTAAATGACTATGAAGGATTTGTAGTCTATTCCAGACAGGTCATTTGGAGCCTTGCACTGTGTTTTTTATTCGGTGGCTCTGATAGGACCAAAAGTTACCTAGTAATGAGTGCAATAAGAAAGTTTAACTGTTCATTTACTATTCTTTGATTCCATGCAAAGTACAAAATAGAGGAGCATCCCTCATGTTGTTACAGCTGTATTGTCAGGTCCATTTTCCATGAACCAGATCATCCCAGTGGTATTTCTCCAGTTTTTTATGAGTCGTCTTCTCCATGCCTTTTACTTCAGATCTAGGGTTTCTCTGTCTTCCAGTGGAGCATTTTGGCATGAGAAACCTTCCACGTCTGAATCTTGATCACTTCCATTGTATGGGTTCTGGCCAGTACACACCTGCATACAGATGCACTGGGTCTGAGAGTCGGATGGGAAACGTGAAAACACGGCATCTGAATCCCCTAAATTTATCAGGATGGTAAATCATCCCAATCGTGCTGTACGCTGTCACAAGGTTTCACAGAGAAAGTTTTATGAACTTTAAGAGCACGTGAGATTAGACTTCAACACCAGTAATCTCCAGTGGAGAAGTCGAACGTGAAACCGAAGTGAGTAGCCTGGAACTGGTTCTTGCAGCGGCAGCATTGTGAGCCGTTCTTGAAACTCAATGTAATGTCGAGCGTTAGTGTTTAGGAGTTCAAGAAAATGCTCCTGCAACGCGGGGAGAAAGTGACTCGCTTCGATTGGCTACATCTCTGCTTATTTCTCTCTCAAGCCCAAACAAAATACCGATCCTGCCCATTTCTGATGCCGGCGTTTGTTACCAGCCTTGCATTGCAACTCTATTTTATGGAAAAATGTAGCTTTAGGAGCTTATCTGTGCTCTCAGTGCAAATATCTGAGCTATAGATGTACTATGGGAAGTCTCGCAGTGAAAAGCGGCACATGAAAACCGCCCGGCACTCGTAAATATCCATCTCGTCGGAGGCCCCCTGACGTTTCCAAACCTCTCTCTTCGTTTCCCTGTGCATCCCTTGCCGAGTAACAGGTCGTCTTTGTTTATAAACTCCTCGTGACCTTCTGCTGCGAGACTAATAGGACTATCAAACCTTCCTGCTATAGCAACACAAAACAATTACTCGCTGGATTGTTTCCTTGCTTTGGGGAAGGGGAAGGATTTGCCCTGCTGGCATGCGTCCATCAGCGCCAACCAGCACTGCGTCCAAAGTATTGTCACATCAAGGATTTCCTATCAAGCCCCTAGAGCCCGTGGCGAATTAAAAAGGGCCATTCGTTCATTAGCAAATTATATCCTGTCTCTATAATGGTCAGGCCTATATTTTTATTGTGCCCTTGGGGGTAAGTGGGCTCATTATTATTATTAAAAAGGCTCGTGTGGCAATCTTTTAATCGCATGGTGAGAGCACAGCAGCCAGGCAGTGGGTTTCTGTCATGGAATATTAGGTGATAATTTCCACGTCTGTTTGCTTGTTCTTATTCTCTTATTGTTTCTGGCATTTACTGTACCGCTCAGCTAGAGGATAAACAACTGTATCGTTTGCAGACCAGCTGTGATCTCAATGGCCTGAGCCATCTTGGTATATTTAGTGCTGGAGAGAATAACATTTCTGTACGTCTAAGTATTAGGGCATGCAGCGTGCCAGCAATGTAACGTGGTCTTTGTAGCAGCCGCCGTCTACGGTACTAGCATTTCCAAGGGCAGGCCCCTCAGACTCTTCCCCTCGGATGTAGATCCCCCAAAGTATAATTTGGGGTTTGATTTACCTTCTCCTCGTGTCAGGTCAGCCCTGGTGTAACTCACTCAAACAATGCCAGTATTGCTTATGACTTGGTTGGAATGAGAATGACATCAGGCCTGTAGTTCCCTCCAAAAGAGGATGCTGGCTCCTTTGACGGTCCTTACCCTAATGCATGCTTTGACCAAATACCTCTCTCACCTGTAGATTACGTTATTGCATTACCAGAATAATGATTTCCTACAGTGCTGGGGCCTTGGATGGAGATATCCAAGCTTGCCTCAAAACTCATGACAGCCTGTCTCGCCTTGGTTTACACCCTATCCTTCAAAATTTTGGAGGAAGCCTTAGGTAGGTCTTAAACAAATATTCGAGGGACAGCTGTGTTGGGTGTTGATGGTAGGGAGGAATTACCAAATAGTCACTGTGAGCTCCAACAAGTTCAGTCAAGCTTCAAGGAACAGATGAACTCGTGATCATCAGTGTGCCTTTCACGCCCGAGGCCAGTGAATGTTTGTCTGCTCCATTTGATTGTAATGCTAATTGCTCGTCCTTATGTTATACTTCACGATCTTCCGTACAGATGACTGCCAGTTTAACGGGCTCTTCCTAGCGGAGGAGGGAATTTAAAACATGCAGACAGAAGTTATGACCCAAACGTGCCCAGCTCTTGAGTGAGTACAGATTAGAAATGTGTTTTCGGTTTATCAATAGTGAGGGAAGGGAGGGGAAAGTGGTGGCGGGTGATCTGGCTCTGCTTCCTGAAAGGTTGCCATTGGCACGATGTCGCCAGCAGCAGAGTAATGGTCCATTGCACGGTTCATGGGGATTCAGAGAAGCCATTTGTAGTGTCTGTAAATTTGCTTGTCAGCTCAGTTACAACCAAGTCTTGTCCATGCAAGTTAACCTTCGTCACCGCTGTTGTTACAGCAACCTGAGAACCAAGGAGAGGGCTCCAAGAGCCAATGACTCCAACGTGTTGACCTCTTCTTGCATGAGCGAGCTGTTTCTCTCTTCCTTTGTCTCTAACCCAATGACTTGAGTGGGTAGGAACCAACCAGGTCTTTACCCCTGTTGTTGGACATGCTACGGGACCAGCTTCCCATGGCTGCAGTGAACTTGAATGTGTGTTCACAGTTACCATGCAAATGTGACTCTTTGCGCAAGGCTCCGGTAACTAATTGTTGAAAGTTGGGTGCAAGTAGGTCAGTGGATGTCTTGATGCATCGCGGACAGGATCTACTCTGTTGCTGTAATTTTTACCAAGGTGCGGCGTGAACACACAACACATGCCAGCCGCTGGAAGGTATCATCAATTGCCTCAAGTCTTGCTGGGTTTCATTCCACTTGTATAAATAACAAAATCATTGCATCGGCTCCTCACACAGCAGGGCTGATATTGGCAGTGGCACCTTGTTAAAATGAAGGACTGTCTATCTTATTACAGATAATGCGAGACAAACTGCATTTTCTGCTTTCTGACAATACACTCTGCGCAAGATAAGGTCCAGAGAGAGTTGTGTGTGAGTTTACAGTCACTTTAATACTGTTTTTCAAGAACTGCTATATTTTAAGATGGTTTCTGGTAGTGGGAGAGGATGTGGAGGGGAGTAGAGAGTTTCTTTTTTTAAGACGTACAATAAAAGGAGAGTTATATCAAAGAATAAATGTGTCAAGTACAGCAAAATAGACTTACGAAAGCTATGTTTGCAAGAAACAATGTCATCAATGTGACTTGCATTGATGCTGTTCCCAATGCCACCACTTTATTTAGGCTTGAATTCAGCTGTGTACTGTAGGTAGCCTTCTGGGTATAAACTCTGCTCTGCAGAAGTCTGTTGTGAGGGCCTGCTGCTTCTGCATCACTCTGAATTATGCTTCAGGTACCAGGATAGTGACTATAGGTTCAGGTAGCAAATTAGCTGCTATAGTTCAGAACGGACACATTGATCATATGAGTAGGCGACCCCTTCAATGACATGGTTTGGTTGTAAGGATTTAGAAGTCCTGAATCTCTGTTACTTATTTGGTCTTCAAAGGAGATGCAGTAGAGATGAGGGGAGACTCTTGGACTCTACTGACTTGGGCTAATAGACTGTAAGGGTGGACGTAATGGTCTAGTCATTGTGCATGATGCAGGCCATAAGATTCACTCAGTGCTTCCTGTATTGGGACCAGTGAGTTATGGTTGAGCTGTGGTTTAAAAAGCATGGTAGGTGCCCACTTTGATTGAAATTTTGATTCAGAATCACCTTTTGCACCTTTGAAAGCCCTCTTCCCCCAGTGGAACAGTACTTGGTATTATTCTAAAGACTCCAGGTGATGGCAAATGCTACCTGCGGTAGTTATTTTGCTGGTTAACTTCCTTCTCTGTTTAGAAATTCACATTTCATTTTCAGCTTGGACATTTCTGGTTGTGGCTTCCACGACCAGCCATAGGATCTGATTTGAAAAAGAAGGGAGCTGTGTTCTCCATGCGTAGGAACTCAACAGCTGTAACCAAGTTACCTTTCAATCGCCTCTTAAATTAAAGCTGGAGTGCCTTTTGAGCATGCCTTCAAGCATGTGGGAGGCATTGGATGGATGTGGTTGCCGGCAGTAAATGGGGAATGGAGTCCTTCCTAGTCTTGCATCTTGTGTTCCTAATGCTCCTACCAGCTAGTTGTCCTGCCTCGTGGTCAGTTGTCCTCTATTAAGACACTCCCCTCTTTCGAAAACTGAAATCAAGGTTTGAGGCTGCGGTGCACTTTATTTCAATGCAGGCAATTCTTGCAGCGTCTGTACAGTGGCTGACACAGCTGGGGTGCTCTCTGACCATGAACTCTGGACTGAATGCGGTTTTTGTATTGCCCAAAGCAAGTTTTACATTAAAGAAGCAGCATGATGTTGAGTAATAGCAGCTGTCGATGTTTTTGCTTTATTACAAATGACCATATATGTTTTGTCTCCGTAACATTTGCCACACTGCTATAGCAAAAATAAACAGTGGATATGACTTCTGCCTCCGGATTTATAGCTCCTTAACTTTGTAGAGGGAACATTAGCATTGGGGCAGAGTCTGAGATTCCCCTTTCTTTATTCAAGCAAATGCCTTTTTAAATCCCATGAGTCAGTGTTGTCATTTCAAGATCACCTTTTAAGTGCATTTTAGACCTAGCCGGAAAAGAATTTGTTAGTAATATTCTGTGAGCATTACATAGCTCACAGCAATTCTGTTTTTCAATTATCTGGCACATTTCGAGCTAAATTTTCAAAGGTGCCTCAACCTGACCTCTAAATTTGTCTCTTCTTGGATTGTCATGAGCCAAACTTGCATTTGTTTTTACAGGTAGAAAGAAGCATGTGTGATGAAGTGAAGATGTCATTGTATGGCTAAGTACTAGGTTGGTGCATGCAGACAGTTGTATAGAGGAAGACGGTATGCAAATGTAGAGGTTGATTTGGACAATTTGTGCAATAATTGGCTGTCCAGTTCATAGATGTGCTTGGCTTTGGCTGGCTGACTTGTCCTCAAGCAACCAACCTCCAGTGACTGTTTATGCTGTGACACCACTGTCGGTTCTTAATGATTCGTCCCACCGTATAAATGGTAAAGGTCTACGTTGAAACAACAAAGGTTCTTATTTCTTCCTATTTTTATACTAGGTGTGTGCATCCTGATGCCTTTGTGTGGCCAGTCTGTAATTAGATATGAGACCAAAGAAAAAATAAATGAAGTAGTAAGTGATAGCAACCAAATGCACTATTGTTTCCTTGTTTGGTACCTAGATTTGTTTTCTGAGAGCAACTCATGTGAAACTTGAAAACGGGCTGTTCCTTTTTGGCCGGATGGAGCTTACCAGGAAATGGCCAGATGTTTTGGAGTCATTACTGCCTTGTTACCCCACTTTTCCTCCCTCCCACCCCCAATTAAAGCTGAATTGCAGTCCCGTTCATGGAAGCATCTTCATCATTGTGCAATTTGTGGGAGGTGTCATCTTTAATTATATTTTACTAAAACTTCCATTACTTAGGCATGCAAAAAGCAGTATTTCCCATAGCATTGCTTTGAAAACTGGCAGCTGCCTCTGCAATATCTCTGCATTAGGCCAGGAGCAACGTCAGAGCTCGATCTCCCACAGTGCACAGCGGGTGTAGTTGTAGGGCCATTATATCCAGGCTACATAAGGGCAGTTGCTGCAAGTGTAAATGCTCAGACAACATAATTCATGCTCCTCCATATCACAACATCAGGCTTTTCTTTGTCTTCTGCTTTTTGAGCATCCACGGCTCCAGGCTTTTCTTTATAGCTACCAGGGCTAGAGTAGAGACCAGTCCTTTTGCTCCTGATCAAAGCCAGGTTTCTTACAGGTTCACCTGACTTCAAGAGGTGGAGCTTTAGAGGGTAAGATTTAGCAAGGCTGACATTTTCATTGGTTCATATTACTTTGCAAACTATACATAGAGTACATCCTCTGCTCCACAGCAGCCCAGCCAACCAGACAGGGTCCTTTTTCATGGTGGAAACATGTACAACAAATGCTTTTGCTTCCCAGAAACCAGCTCCTGGAAATCTTAGTGCACATTATATATGAGAAATACAGTAAGAGCAGTGTCTGCTGATTACTGCGCACAAGCAATAGCAACATCTGCGTGTGATTCACATGGAGCTACTCAGCTACTTACAACGAGGACAGACCTTTTTTTCTTCAAAGTTTCTGCCTTTCATAAAAAGAAGGCATGTATCCTGGGGTGCATTGTATGAAAGAAAATACGGTATATCTTCCCATTCCTGGTACATACCAGGGTGTTGAGGAGGAAGGCTACCATTTTGCACAGCCCAGTGATAAAAGGTCCGATGCTGCCACCATCACTGTCCCACCATGCAGACAGTGAGACCCCAGTCTGCCCTTCCAACTCCTGGGCCTGGACTGCGGTGCTGCTCCTCCTGGTCTGGGGTTGGGAAGGAAAGAAGGAGCCCAACCAAAGTGGCTGCTGGTTCTTGAGTGCCTGGGGGGCAGGGGATAGGAGCTCCCTTCTCAGCCTGCTGCTGCCTGATTCAGGTGGTCCAGGAGGTGAAGTAGAGGAGAGGTGGAGAGGGTTTTTGAACATTTCCAGGGTTTAAGCCATTGCAAAAAAACTCTTGCCCTTTTTGAGATGCATCTTGGGCACTTTTTTGGAGGGGGAAGGATCCCGTAATACACAAGGTGGGCTCTTGGAGTGCCAGTAGACATGCCCAGAGACTGTAATTATAGCATGTTGGAACAGACTCAATTAACTGAGTTTGCTGGAGGGTGCTAATTGGCGCGCTCCAGCCAGCCTCCGTGTCTCATGTATCAGCATCCCCACACTTCAAAATGGCAACGGGGCACTATAACTAAAGCTCATTTGCCAAGATTTGATTAAAGCACCCCAGCCGCCATTTTGTAGTGTGGGATGCTGATACAAAAGACACTGCAGGCACTTTAATTAGAGCAGCTCTTGGATCCACTCTAATTAAAGCACCCCTCCCATACCCCTGAAGCACAGTATAAAAATGCTCTTGGAGTATGGATGTACAGCAAGTTGAAACAAGCCATTTCCAAGAAATTATTTTCCCCGGGTCTGTTTGTGCAGAGAGCAGGGGGCGGGATGACTCACTTCTACCTGCATGTTTTGCTTCTGATTAAAAAAAATGGAGGTGAAAAAAAAACAACCCAACCCTCTGAATTTTTAAAAACTCTGTGAATCCAGGAAGGCGGTGAACTCAGCACCGTAACCTTTGAAGGCTGATCTGGAGGCAAGTACAGTCAGCGTGTGCATAATCACCGAGCCATGAGATAGCGTCCTCAGTGGTCGTGTGAAATTTCTGTCGTCCGCCAGTGAACTTAGCGGGCCGTCATCGACGTGCGACATGGTGTGTGTTTTGCCCAACCATCAGGACCTGGTCCGCACTAGGGAAACTCATGATCCTCCTAGCGAACCAAATCCTGATAACTTTTCGAGGAATCCCAGCGTTACTGCCACCAGCTACCCAGACTTCATGCAATCCTACGGCTTTCGTGCCATTGGGCCTGCACTCCCAATCTTGCAACTTAACGTTGAGGGTTCGTCAGCCGCAAGTGGAGACAAGTACCGATTTGGCCAGATCCATGGCCATTATCTTGGTTGCGATTTTTGGGGCAAGGGAGTTGCTGCATACATTCAGGTCTGCTTCCTGCCAGATGTTTCTAGTGCTTCTTACGGCAGATGATACTTAGGCCGCAAATATTTGTGCATTCCTTCCAGGTCGTTTGTTCTCCTCTGAGTGCGTGTTATCGTTGAATAATAACCATTGGCTGGAGACAAATGCAGGAGCTTCTCTTTCCCTGTTTAATGAATGCTGAAGATTAGTGCATTGAATACAGGCAAGCTCGGCCCTCCTCTAAAACGATATACTCTCCATGCTACCAGCTCTCTGAAATGGGACAGAACTAGGTAGTGGAAATCCCAGCATGGCAGAGCTGCTGAGCACTTCTCGGTGGTCTTTTAACATCTTGGGTAATTTGAATGCTTTTCAGCAGAGTCAGACCTGGAGAAAATGTATTTTTGAGCAGCCAATTAAAATAATGACTTAGATGTGGTCCCTGTTCCCTTCCTCCCCTCCCCCACGATGCATGCTGTATTATCCTTCCTGTCAAAGAAGAGGCATCTTAATTGGCTATTTTTTCCCCAACTCCCTCTGCCCACTCGCTCAGCCCTAGCTGATGGGAATGCACCTTAATTAAAAGGGAGCGTGTGTTTGTTTATCCCTGGAAATTCACTTGCACTTTGGTAGCTGTTCAAAGGCAGATGAGTTTATAGGGACCTAGCTGAATATTATTATAATAGCTTTAATTGCTTAAAAAGCTGAATTCACTAGAGATGGGACCGAGCCACAAAGTCGAGGAGTAGGATGCTGCCAGAGCTTGCGTGCGTGTTCGAATCGGTTTGAGATTGAGCTTCGCTGGAAGATTCGAGCCTCATTAGTGCTGCCTTGACAGCCTCGAAGGCTGACGTCTTTTTATTGACAGGAAGCTACAGAAGTATTGGTTGCCCACACAGCCTCATCCGCGTGCCTCAGCCCCGTCTTGGGGAAGCATTCGTGAGGACTGTCCCGTCTCCGCATCCATTCAGTTTGTCGATATTGGGCTGATTCTTCCCACTGAAGGAGTGTCCCAATCCTAGATGAGGGCAAATGGAAGAACCCCCCAAACCAACTGTAGATTGCAGGTTTTACAGCCAGTGTGTAATGAGTGCAAGCACCTCGTGGGAAGCGCTTCTCTTCTGGTGGCTTCGTTCTTCTACTGCCTGCTGCTGTCCTGTCCCCTTCTCCAGGGCACCAAAAAGGAGGGCAATTTGTATGTGATCCATAGGCCAAAGTGCAAGAGTTGCTAACAGGGCCACTGAACAATGCATAGATTTTTTTGGTGACTGATAGATCCAGGCTCATTACAACAGTGCCTTGGGGCGTCTATACACAGGTGCTGGGTTGGAGGGGAGGCACTCTAATTAAAGTGCCCACAGCGTCATGTGTATTCAGCATCCCGTGCTTCAAAATGCTGGCAGGGGCACTTTAAGTAAAGCTCGTTCAATAAGCTTTAGTTAAAGCACCTTTGCCACCGTTTTGAAATGCAGGGCCGCTGAATACGCATGATGCGGAGGATGCTGGAGCATGCTAATTAGCTCGCTCCAGCGGACTCTGCAAGTCTGCCCCAGCACGTGCTAATTAGCATGCATCAAAGCAGAGGGCCGTCACGTGTATAGGTGCCCTAGAGTCCCAAAGCACCTCAGAATTAATCCTCTGTGTCAGGGGCCGGCAACATTTTTGGACCAAAAATCCCGCAACCTCATCTTACAAGATGTTGATCCTTGTTGCGGGAGCTAGCCCCAACTTCTTCTGCACCATCCACCCAGAGTCGCCCGCGGACCTGTTGCCAGCCACGAGCTGGGCCGGGGCTCCACAGACTCCTGCGGCGAGCAGCCTGCCCATGGGGGCACTCAGATTGGGCATTTGGAAGCTCTTAACAATACGGCCCATGCAATGCAACGTCTAGCCGTCTTGAGCTGATATTTCTGCGTTGCCTTTTGAGTTGCTTAGCTAGGAAGGCACGCAAGTAGCAGTGCTTATTTTTGCAGAGGCTCAGGTAGGTATAGGGCATATCAAGCAGGAGCTGCAACGGGTACAGTAGCTCATACATATTTCATATACCTGTAAGGGACAACGTTGTAGCGTGTTTATCTTAATTGTTGAGGGTGGTAATGAACAGCGGTGCCTAAGTGGTAATGGCACGGCACTGCAGAATTGCTAATGCGTGACATTGTTTTTCCCGTGTATCGAGCTGGAAACCTCGGTCTAATACAGTGCTGCAGGCATGCAAGATTAGCGGGCTGACGTTCCTTTGCATTCACTTTCTAGATCCATGGCACGTGGTGGGTCGTTTTAGACCTGCTTCAGTTTGTGGAGTCCTGTCAGTGATGAGTGATGGGGCTGGATGTCTTGGCATTCAAGGGGAAAAAGGAGTCCATGCTCCAGTTATGTTGGTGTTAACCCCGGGGAAGGAAACGGCCGGCAGCTTGCGTGGTCGTTCTGGCAGTCCTCCTGTCTGATGTTGCTCATCGCACCTTGTAAACTTGGGTTAAAAAGCTTCTTTCCTTCCACTCTGTAATGCTTTGGGTTTAACCATTTGTGCCTTATGGGTTGGGTTGCCAGGTGTGTTTTGAGTGGTGCTTAGAGCAGGGCTTTGGCATGAAGGGGGAAGGCCACTCAATGTAAATTGGGCTCTAACTCAACCCGAGTACCCCTGAACCAGGGGCTGACTGGGGATGGTCCCAGCAAGATTTTTAGGATCAGAGGAAAGCAGGGTCATCTAGGTCATCTAGTCCAGCCCCCTGCTCAAGGCAGGATCATCCCTGCTAAACCATCCCAGCCAAGCATCTATTTGGGGTGATACTGCAGGTCACCCCATGAAAAATGCCTTGGATTCACAAACTTGTCGAACTTCATCCCAGCCATGCAGTTGGTCCAATACAAGGTATCACCCACAAAGGTCCTTTGAACCAAAATTGAAATGACTCAGTGCTGAAGCAGGGCCTTGACTTGTGATTCCCCCTCTCCCAGATGAGCAAGGGCAGGTGCCCAGCAGGAGTGAGGACTTGGAAATGCAGTTTATTTTTAAAGAGCTGCTCATTTCGAACGAGTACACAAGTACATCTGAATGCAAGGACTTCCCGCGTGCTCCCCGCTGCGGCTGCCCGCACCGCTCCTCGTCGTTACTAAGGCAAGTTAGAATAGCAAAGCGGACCAGCAAAATCCTTGAGAAAGGGCCTCCCCAAAGAGACTGGAGAAAACCAAGCCGGGGAGCGAGTGGGAAGACCTAGTTATACTGAGCGCCCCGCTCATTTGTACGCAAACAGAGGTGGGAGGAGAAGGGACACACCTTCATCAGGATGCTACACAAGAGCAACTTGATTGCTATTAAAAACCCAATAATGACTCATAGCGGTTTATGCAGATTTGCGCTGCTGGGTTACTCTGTGTCTGGCACTTGGCAAAGCTCAGATAACATTTAAATCAGGCAGTAAGTGTAATTAAGTACTACCCTTCAGCGCATCTCTCCTTTAAAGACATTTTTATACACCATGATTTAGAACATGACAATTGGGTGAGATTAAAGCAGCAAATTGTGCCTATAAAACAAGCCCTGAGAATAGCAAGGGACTGTAAAATTTTATAAAGGGGAATATAGCACATGCCTTCAATCCGATAAAACTTTTGTGAGCGGGGAGATTAACGGTGAAACACAAATAAGATGATACAGTATGTGTAATGCTCAGACGGTAAATGGCTTGTTATTGTAACTACTTATTTCCTCTACGCGACAGACTCCTCCTGTAGCACTTCAAGGAAATCCCACCGAGTGAGTGATTCATTAACCAGGAGGGTTGTGGGGAGGAGGGAGGAAGTAAGGCGGCACTGCTGTGACTCGAGGGGAAGGGATGGGGGGATCCTTCAAACCGCAGCCTGCGTGCACGGGACGATCGGTCTTCTCATTTTTCTGTCTGGCCTTCAGGTGACTCTTATTTGTAGGGGAAGAAATCCACACCCTGGGAAAGATGCAGTGAAGGTTTTGCATAGATCCTGGCAGGCAAAACCCTTGGGGTAGAGGTGATATCTTTTATTAGACCAACTAGCTAGCTGCACATTTTTTTTGTCTTTTATTTGCAAGCTTTCGGGCCCAAATGGTCTTTGTAAGGCAAAGGAGTATTCAAAGATTGTAAAATTCCTTCCCGGTAGAAATGAAACTTCATATTGCACAGGAGACCTAAAAGAAGGTATGGTTCACCTGGGTAGAAAAGTTCATTTGTAAAAAACCTGCAGATTAGGCTCAGACAAAGGCTGAATCAGGCTGTTCACCTGTTTGCCTGACAAAGGGTATTTGGGCCTGAAAGCTTGTAAATAATAATAATAAAATTTTGCAACTGTCTAGGTCGTCTAATAAAAGATATCGTCTGTACCCCAAGAGTTTTGTCTGCCTGTGCCTTTAGACCACCACGGCTACAACAAATATCCTTGCATAGACCAGCACGCTTTATCTGAAAAGGTAAAACGTTGCTCCCCATGTGATTCCAGCTGGCATTAGGCATCTCTGGCTATTTGGTTTCCACCAACATTTGAAAACAGCTGGACGTGTTACTTCTTCCAGTGTGCATGTTGCACTCCGAACACGCCTCATCATGCAAACACATGAGCATTAACTAGTCTGCAAAACCTTGGGGCAGGGCTCCACTGAAGCCACGAGGACCTGGCCCTGGGTGGGATTCATAAATGGCGTCTGCTGTTCATTGCTTGGTTTTCGGATGTGTGCCTCCTCCTTGTAACGCACCTTCCCGGGCCTCCCACAGTGCTGCCAAGTTATTTCCTCCCGCTCCCTGTGCTCCCTGGTAGTCCTGCTCCGTGCATCCTGCATTGCTTTCTTAAGCACGGGAGAGGGTGGATGAGAGCTGCTTGGCTTCTTCTTTGCTAAGCTCCATCCTGCGGGACCCATCTCTTGTCCCTGATTTCTCTTTGCTGTCAGCATCCTTGCAATCCCCTTGGCCCATTGCAGTGCTGCTGATGCTTCCCTTTCCTCACAGATGGTTTCTCTGTGCCTCCTGCTTCTGCTTGGAGAGACCAGAATCTGACGCTCAGAAGCATTGCAGACTTCATGGGGATTTCTGTACAGTGGGGGAGCCTAGCAGACAAGGAGCTCAGCCAGGATTTCTATCAGTGTTGTCCTATGGAGTATAGGCCATGGGAGAACCTTCTGCGCTCCATCAAACACCTGGCCCGAGAAAAGGTCGTTTAATGGGTGATTGTGGTCCATGGGGAACCCAAAGGTGCTCTGCTTCAAAGGGCTTTTAAAGGAGCTTGAAGCAAAGGAGAAAGGAATTACTTGTGTTTCTTCAAAAGCACGTGGTAGCAAAGTTAGGGGAGTTGAGTTAATAATGTTTGGCATCATTAAAACATTAGTTATGGTTTTTTGCAAGGTGACATCGGCAGGCAAAGGGGGGAACTTTTCTGCAGGAGTAACAGGACGGCTGGATTTTAAAATGCCCAGGTCACAAAGAGGATTCATCTTCCCAGCTCTGGGTAGATACAGGAGAGGAAGGGAGTGGAAGAGAGATGAGATGAATGAAAGCCCCCAAGAGAAACGTAGCCTTGGGCCAGCCCCGCTGATGAGAAGCAGGAAGGCAGTGAAATGCTTCCTGACAGAAGGCGCAGCTTCATAGACGTCTACGGGTATTTTGTGGGAGCATGTCGATTTTCAGCCAGACTTGCGACAGTAAAATGTCAAAATGAATCATTGTGACATTTCATCAAGTAAAAACATTTCACTTTGTACTTTGATTTAATTGCAACTGTTTTATGATTTAATACCGGCATCGTATTGTTTTGACATTATTGAATCAAACCATTTTGATTGTTTCAGAATCAAAACTTCTATTTTGGCAACTCTATTCCATACGACATTTCATCTGTCTTTTTTTTTTCTTTCTTTCGCTTTTGGATTGAAAACTAATTTGCAAAATTCCTTCAGGATGGATATTTCATTTTCCAACTATGCTGTAGAGCTGGCTTTTCCATAACACTGGGATCTTTATGCCTTGCTTGGAGTCTCTGTCTCTGTCTTCAGCTTCTGGTGGGAAATGGGGTGATAAACTTGCATTTCTGTCCCCAGCAGCTGTTGGAGCTGAGCATGGACTCAGATTTACCTTCACAGAAGTGGTTTCAGCTGCTTCTGTTGCCTTAATATGTATGTTAAAGAAAGAAACCATGTGATCATCAGTTCATTGAATCGCACCCCAGTAGTTAAAAGGATTCACAACACCCGTAGGCAGTGATTAGCACATGAGAGGTTTTAAAAGAAAGGCCTGAATAGTCAAGACAGTGTTATGACAAATTGTCGGCGAACAGCATGGCACTTCTGATCTAAATGTGAGACAGGCTGCCTGTCATGCCCATGACATGACTTCAGCTGGATGGCTCAGCCCCCTCCAAGCTTCCAGATTTTAATTTCAAGGCACACGATAGCTGAAATTCTTTGGTGACCGAGTTATAGCAAAGGTCACCCTTCTCATGGTAGACCCTGGGGGGGACCCTTCTTCCTTCATGACCTACAAGATCCCAGGCGGTGGTAGAAACAATGGTCAGAGTGTAGATTTGATACCTGTAGCATGCCGGTATCAAATTTATGTCTGATTAGTTACTGAGCAGTAATGGATGTGTAGATGCTTTACTACACAGTAACACTGTGTGTGTGGACTGACTTGGGATTAACTTTAGTCCCAAGTTAGTCCACACACACAGTGTTAATGTGCTTTAATAATGCCTGCACGTGTAGACACCAGCCTATTCTTGCTTAAGGCGCAGTAACTTACTGTGCAGTAAATTGAAGCCAGTGTAAACACACGTGTAGACACGCCCAGCTGTTGCCATCTGTGGGTGGGAGGCTTCTCGTGCTCTTTCTGGACAGTTGGTGTAAGTCACCACATTTGCTGTGCAGTACAGGCGTGCACGTGTAGATGTGTGCCTGTACTGTGCAGTAATTGCACACGTGTAGACGTGCCCGCTGTGAAGGAGCTTCCCAAGTGTCGCTGCAACCTGACGAGGGAAGGCAGATTCAATCCCTGGTGGTAGTGCCACTCCACCTCTTGGCATAAAGTGATTTTCCTCCTTTTTGTGCCTGGAGGAACATTGGGTCCTGGGTGTTGTGTTCGGCATATTCTGCTCCGGCTGCTGATCTGCAGCAGGGAGAAATCGTTTCAGAGGGGCTGGGGTTTGCAAACAGCATGAGGAATTTTTCTTTTCTCACTTAGCCAGCAACAACACACGCCCAAGCTGAGCGGTTGGGAAGGGAAGCTGTAGTCTGCGAGCAGAGCAGAGCAGAGCAGAGCGGCTGTAGGAAGTTGTTGGAAAAACAATGTTGTGTGGGGGGAAGGTTGCGAACACGGTGGAATAGCAATAATAAATGCATTTGCCAGAGACTCTCTTTAGGCTAAAGCGCTATCTTGTGTTGAATAAACTGGCCTCCAGCGGGTGTTATTTAGCTGCCCTGCTCTCCTTTTGCCTGTAGCCACATGGAGTACATAGCGGGCTTGATTCTCTGCTTCTGTCAATGCTGCGGTAGCCCGACTGAATTGGCTTGAAGGAAATAGGTCCAGCATCAGAGTGAGGTGAGTTGGGCCCGGTGATCTCTCCGTGTTGGTGCCTAAGGCTGGGTTTTTAAAAGCAGCCTAAGAGAGCCGGGCACCTGGGATCTTGTGGGGAAGGTGTTGCGCGGGGTGTGTTGGGCTCAGCGGTGCTATTTGACGGGCAACCACGCCACCCTTGGCATGCAGAGACAGAGCTCGTGGGTAGGGCTGTTCCTCAGCAGCGGTGCCAAGAGAGCTGCAGAGGTGGCCTGGACATCGCCTCTGCTTATTGTTGCGCAGTCGGGGTCCTTTTCCCCATGCCGGTAGGAAAGCAAACGTGGGGTTTTAACAAGAGAATGCCAGCAGGCTTTTCCATTTGCATCGAAAGCTCCCGAGACAGCGGAAAGCAGGCAGAGGTTAAAATAAAGTAACACAAATTGCTCTGGTCTAAGAGTGCACAACTGTGAGAGCTTGAATATTCCATCATGTGTAGGATTTATAAGCCTAACTCTATTAGCATTAATGGGAGTTACATAAGCAAATCCTCTGCCCATAGATGGGGAAAATAGACCTGTTAATTGAAACTGCTTTTCAGCAATTCAAACAGTCACTTCCAGCTTCTTCCAGCAAACAAATGCATGCTTTTAGCTGATAAACCTATTTTAATATTGCCAGACTGCTTGGGAGGGTGGTGCTTGGGCTTCAGGCAAAATATGGGGTGAAAGAGAGGAGTAACCTGGGGACCGAGACCTTCACCCAGGCTTTGGGAGAGGAGTCGGGGGACAGAGCCACTCTGCCACCCCTCTCCTACTGAATCAGAAGGGGTTTTGAATATGGAAAAAGCTGTGAGCCTCTACTACATCCCACTGCCAGCCCTGGTCATTTCTCTCCCATTAACTGCTCCTCCTGCAGGAAAAAATTGCTCCATATATGTCATAATGCCAGCAACTTCTTTGCAATACATTGGGTTATTTTCTTGCTGGAGAAAAGGGTGTGATGAACACTTACAGCCCCAGCAAACATTGGATTGCAAACTGGTCATTTACTGCTCGTAGCAATGATCTGTCAAGGGTTATTGCTTAATGAAAGGCTTAATTAATCTAGACCAAGCAGGACTTCGGTGGGTTTTTTTAATTATTATTTTATTTGCCCTGATTAAGAAGGATGATGGCTCTGGCTCTCCATGGCTGCAAGTGCTTGAAGGCAGCCACTGCGAGTGTTAATGCTTTGTTGGGCTTATCTTGTCGGTGAGACTCATGCGTGATCTCTGTGTCTCTCTCTCTACCTGCCCTCTGCTGAAATTGTAGATTTGGGCAGCTTTTTTGTCTTTGGAGATAAAAGTATTGCTACATTAAATAATAGTGTTAAAATGTGAAGAGTTTGTATTGCTCTGCTCATCAGACCTGCAGGTTAGGGAAATACGTGCAGAAGGCATGTAAGGAGCATGGTGCAGAACCAGAATTTTTTTTTTAAGGGACAATTAGGCTCCATTTGTGTGGCATGTAAAATTCCTACATGAAAGAAGAGAGAGAAAAAGATTGGGGTGAAAAAATATTCATCGCGTGACTTGTGGGAAAGGAAGATTTTTCTGAGTAATTCCTTTTACTGTCTGCATTTCAGCGATAAACTCTGTTCAGTCCTAGGCGGTGAGTCTTTAAGAATCGCCAATAAATCATTTTACTTAAAGATGCACTTTACTACTTATGGGGCTAACTAAGACAGGATGCTGAAACCATATAAAAACACATTATCTGTTTCCAAGAAGAACAATAGCAGCAGCGTCTCCCGCTAGATGCTCTATCCCGGATTAAATATTACTGCGTGACATGAATGATTATGGGAGGAGATGTGTTTGCTGCATAAGGCATTTGCATTCTGAAAATGCTTTCCATTTAGTCTCATTTTTTAAGTAGCTAGCTCTGAAGTATACTGTCCACCCACCACTACAGAATAAAGGGATATTGCTGTTGCGGTCTTCTCAGAAAGGATCAGGGATGTGATCTGAAAACAAAGCCAACTAATGCATCCGGCATTTTGGGGGCTCTTCCCATCCAATGTGTTGCATCCCATATAGGTAAGAGGAGGTGTTGACTTGGCATCCTGTCCTCACCAAGTACATAGTTTTTAGATACCTGAACTCATGTCTGTCTGTTGGCGTGGCAGGACACCAGCTTGAAATTAGGAGGAAACAGCGACACAGGAGGACCGCGCATGCCTCCTTATTTGATTCCAGTGTATGGTCATACTCCGACAGTGAAGGGTTGACATGCGTTAGGAGATAGGAAAGGAGCACGAGAGAGATTGTATCCTGAATGTACAACTTCTCATGGCAGGGTAGCTTTGGGACTGCAACGGGAACTGAACTGAAACCACCAGATCTGAAGTGTTCAAAACATATCTCGGGGCAAGCTCACAAGCTATCTAAAGAAGCATCAGGACGAGCAGTCATCATTTGCTTTGCGTGAGAGGCTGGAGATTTTGCTCGTGCGCCTGAGAGACGGCTGCTAGATACCGCCGAAACCTGCTACTGAAGCGATAGAGACACCTGAAGTCGATTTATTGCCCAGAGCTCTCCTCGTGGTAAGAGTTCACCGGATTATCCATTCTGTCTTCAAACTGTAATTGCCTCCTGCACAGAAGTAGATTTTTGTAGAGCTCTGACAGAATTTGCAGAGTTTCTCTGCATGCGTGATTCAGTCCAGATAAGCGATTAGATTTTTTTTTCATTTAAACCCAGAGTGATACCATTGTGGCATCCTGTATAACACAGGGCAAATGATTCCGGCTTTGAGCCCATGGCTTTCTCTTTTTTTCCAAAAGACCCTCAATCTTTATTTAAAGACATTTATGGTCAAGAGAAGTGCCTAAAACTGGTGCTCGTACAAAAAACGAGAACGCCTGGTTCCAAAATGATACCTTTTATTAGACCAACTGGGAAGTCTCAAGAAAATTTCCCAGTTGGTTTAATAAAAGGTATCATTTTGGAACCGAGAGTTCTCGTTTTTTGTATGTCTTCTTGTCTCAGACCAACACAGCTACCAAGTACACCCCTAAAACTGGTGCTTATTTTTAACGTTGGCCCTGCGGTAGTGACATACATCCTGCAAGTGCCCCTGCTCCGTCTCAACAGTGCCTCCTACAACTCGTCTCTTGTCTGCGTTGGGTCACTTCCCCTGTGACCAAGGGATGGCATTTCTCCCCCGCTGCTCATTGGGCAGGATGTTGCTCAAACCTCTGTTTTTTGTAAGAGCAACATTTAACACTCATTTACTGTTCATTTACTGTAATTTACCCATTTACTGTTACTCCATTAGGTTGGAGGATTCCAACTGAGGCTCTACAGCTGGTCCTAGAAAAATTTTTGTCTCGCCATAGGGTTAGTTGTCTTAATTTAGATCTGGCAGGTTTAAAGTACAAACACTGGAGGAAAAAATACTGCACAGACTTTAAAAATAGCTTCTGTCTTCCGCTCAGTCTTGTCAGGTTTTGTGTAGCTGCTTTTGGCCAAACACTTATGTTGGGTTGTTGGATAGTTGGTTTTTCCCTTGGGTGCGGTGAGTTGCCTTGAGTCTCCCATGCACACAAACTGTTACTGTCCCACAATACCCTCTTACATCCTGAGTTATATTGGCCCCATGCCCATCTTCAAGGAATACAGATCCCGGTGCCGTCAGCATGCGGGATGCCATTTCAGCCCTTACTATTGTACTCATTCTTCTTGTGGCCTGACGCCAGTGTTGGATAAGAGATGGGACAAAGTCCAGCCAGCTAGGGCACTGTAGTTGAGAGCTTCACTTTGCATCCTGTTGAGGTCTGTCCACAAGAAACAAGGGAAGCCAGTTGAGCAACTGGCTAGGAAGGTTTGATTGGCTGTTGAAGGCAGCTAATAGATTCAAACAAATAATCAGCTTACACCTGGAAGCATAAAAATTGAGAGGCCTTACGGCTTTCATCTTCGTAGGAGATGCTTTTCTTTTAATATGCCGGAAACGCAACAGAGAGAAAATCCACTGGAGACTGAGTGCAGAATCCTTTGAAGAAGGAACAAAAGAGAAGGTTTTTTTGTGTTTTTTTTTTTTGGTTTTTTTACAGGTGCAGCTGAAAGCAAGGCAGAGAGTGACCCAGTGGCTCTGCGATACATCCAGCATGATAAACGTGAAGTGCGTTTTGTGCTAAGAACAGATGTAGGTGAGCCATGTAGGTCAAGGGGAAGGACCTCATCATGGCAAAGTAGCACTCTGGCGATGAAAAGGTGAGGTTAGTAAATGTGTTCAGCTCAAACCATCTTAGTCAGTGGCCCTAGCATTGGTTGTAACCATAGACCATAATTTTAAACACCACCGTGCTTGCAGGCCTGAGCTACAAAGCTGTATTTAGAAGTACGTTAGCCAACGTATTGGCTAGCTGGACCTTATTTTTCTTGTCCAGACAAGGCTAATGACCTGAAGTGGTGAAACAGGAAAGGAAGTGTGCCTCTAAGAGTAACGTGCTGCACTAAGAGCTGCGATGAAACTGGGAAGGAATACTTCACAAGAAGGTCCTGCGCAGAGCAGATAAATGTATTGACGTTTCTAAAGTAAAGGACGTGAAGTGTTGAATGCTTTGTGTTTCCAAATATCCTGCCTAAAAGTAAGGATCATAGAGCCAACCCAAAGCTAATTGTTTTCCCATGGGATCCTTAATTTAAAATAGCTGACAGTGGGTTAGAGAGACTAGATCAATTGAAAGCCAAAGAGAAACAGACAGCTTTCAATCAAAGCTGCAGCACTGCAAGGATGTGCCTTTTGAAGGTGGTGCCAGCTGGCAGCCAAAACGCGGCTAATTAATAGTCGGGTGCACGTATAATAAAACACACAGGTGCAGAGACTATGCAAGGAGATAGGGCTAGGGTGTGGGATTATGGCGGGGCAGGCAACCTGCAGAGTTTGACACTTTCCCAGCATATAAAATGAATCAAATTTTAGTTTAGTGCTGGGAACACTGCTGGATTTCGACAGAGAGAGAACAGCTATGCTTAATTTCTTCCATGTATACAGGTTTGGCAAACAAATTGTGCTCTTCTTTGCTTGTGTAATTTTGACCGGTAACATGTTATATTAGTGTTTAACGTCAGTCGTGTTTCCACGTTCTGTAGGAAACTCCCCCCTCATAAATAATACGTTGCGATATTTTGGCCGGCTCTCTGAAGACCTGGGTTTTGATCCTTTGTTCTGCTACTCACTGGCTGAGTAATCTTTGGGCACCACCCCTCATTGTGTCTTAGTTTTCCCACCTGTAAAATGGGAATAATGATATCCGACTCCCTTATGAAGTGCTTGGAGAGCAGTACAGTACCAAAATATTAGTACTACTGTTAACTACCCTGGCTGTTGGGCACTAGTCAGGGTGTAAGGGTAATGCATGCCAAGATGTTCCTGAAACAAATTACTGTGCGACACATGCTTTCATAAAGGGAGAAGGAAAAATCAAGTTTTGGAGCGAAAAATCAGCCCAGGAAAAGACTAGGTTCCTCAATGGTCATTCCCAAAACATGCTGGAGGAACCTATACTGTTTTCTGGGCCCTCACAGGGCTGTCCACCCCAGCATTTTATATGCCTTAGTTGCATGTATTTTAACACTCCCAAGCACCAGCAGAAGGAAGGGGGGATGTAAGCCTTGTTGAGTCGGCTCTCAACAAATGCCAGGTGAGAATGGCAGAGTGAGATGAACATTAGCTGCTGCTTTTGGGTATCCTTGGAAAGCACTGCCGAACTTTGCATTTTGTGGGGAGAAAATTGCTCGATGTACAGTGCTTGGAAACGGGAGCCTTTCTTTCTAACCGTCGTGCAGCTCCTTCAGCAGAGAAGGATGCTCTTTGGGTCGAGGGAATGTAGCACAATGGTTTCACAATGTTGCTTTTAACTTGGGCTGTCTCAATTTTTGGGCACCTGGCTATTGAGATGTATTGCACTTAAATTTCCCCCAAACTGAGTCCCATAAACTTCAGCTGACGTCAGTGGTCTCCGCACTTTGCTGAGTGCTTCTGAAATTTTAGGCCGGGGTTTGTAACGTCGCAAACCCAAAATGAATAGCCAGCTTGAGAATATGACTGACATTTCCTTTTGAAAGTTGCTGTTGTGTTGACATTTCGGCTTCCGTGGAAGCTGCATATGTCAGTAAAGTCCTCAAGAGTGAAATAGGGCTCAGCTGTTTCTTGCATATTCCTGCGATTACCCATTGTGTTTTTCTTTTTCTAACATCTTACAGCTTTTCAGAGCCCATTCATCTGAACTGGTGACAATCTGAATCACTGAAAATTTCTCTTGGCAGCTCACTTCATGAGATTTGCAAATGACTGGTTTAAAAACTGTCGCAGCTTGAGTGGATTTACAGCTCGGGAAGTGTTGACTTCCATTGTTATATAATTCAGGGGAGTTCAGGTGTTGGCTGCTCCTCTTGCTGCTTGTTGCAGCGCGTGTTTTCCGGTGTGACTCTGTGTTTAAGCGTCGGATGAGCCAAGGAAGCTCCTGACAGGAGACGGGTCTCTGATGCCACGGGAAGGAAGGCATCCACGCCAGAATTGCATGGCCACTTGTCTCTGTAGTTGGCTCAGTGGGAAAAGCTATCGTTGGCTCAGAATGTCACAGCTTCAATGATCAGGTAACTTTTTTGCTTATCTTTTTATATAAGCCAAATTTGCATTAAGCATTAAACAACTTGGTTTAGTTAACTAGCAACTAACGGGAGGGAATAATTTGGCTCTGATCAATCACCCTTGCTCCCCTGAGTAACGAAGATAAGCATTGCAGAGATAAGAGTAGGAGAAGGTAGACAGCACATGCAGCCGTGGCCCTCGGCTTGTGCCTCTTCACTGATTTTGAATTATTGGTTTGATTGCCAGCCTCCTGGCTAGACCAGAAACCAATCAATTATATAATGCATGCAGTCAAAACCCTTCACTAGCCTGCTGCTAAGATTTCAGATGCAGCTAATGGAAAGCTGCGATAGAAAGGCGGTTTGGGCATGGAAAATGGATGGTTTGGGGCAGGACAGTTATTCCTAATTAATTTATGAAGATGGAGAGGAGTTACATCACGTGACTCCGCACACGATCATTGCTAATGTTTTCTGGAGTCATTTTGGCAGGTGAATATTTGGAGGAGATTGAAAAATAAATGGTTGTATGCTTTTGGCACGGTGGGAGGCAGGATTTGGAAGAGCTCTCCCTGGCAAATTAAGTCCTAATGCTGATATGAAATTATAAGTAATGACATGCATAAAAAGGGTGTTTAAGTCAAGACCACTCATGTACCATCTGCAGATTGCAGGTCTTAGTTTAACTCCTCTCTATTTTACATCTCTGTGTTGATGTAAGATATTATTTAGGTCTGTATTTTAATTTGTGTGTTTATTAGGAAAAGATTATTTTAGAGTTATTTTAGGGACTTAGCCAAGCTCCCATAATGCTTTGCTAGTGATGTTAAGCAATCCAGCTATGCTTAGTAGGAACTTGGTAGCCTCGTTATCTTTGTTAGGACTGCTCTGGTAAGGGTTTAATTCCTCTGTACTGCTTCCTCTTTGAGTTGTGAGGTGGTTACTGGTAGAAATGATTTTTTTTGCCCAATACTGGGGCGTTTTTGGGTACCTCCTGAGATAAGCCCGTATGATTTGAATTAATTGTATAAGATGGTGTAGTTAATTTGTGTACGCTGTAAACTGGCTTCAGAAAAATGCAGCTTTTAGCAGACCAAGATTTGGTGCTGCATTGTGCACTTTATTGTTATTAGTTATTATCAGCTCTCACAATCCTAATCAATAAACTAATTGCACTGGGCTGGATTGGTCTTCTGGAGCTTTATTCATAAATTAACTGATAGCTGACACACAGGAAGGCACTAAAAACATCGTTATGGGGCCTACTTTCGAAGCCTGTGCTGTTTAAGTCAGTGTGAAAACCTTCCCCATGGTAATCTCCCACTGGCTTCAGCTAAAGCTTGATCCTGTGCCGGCTGAATGAGCTCAGGTCCCAGATCGAAGGGGCTCAGCATCTTGTATGATTGCTGCATGCTTTGCTTCTGGGAAAGGAGTGCAAGGGACCAATCCTGGCATAATTCCCCTCCAAATAATACCTTATATCAACACAGAGATGTAAAATAGAGAGGAGTTAAACTAAGACCTGCTATCTGCAGATGGTACATGAGTGGTCTTGACTTAAATACCTTTTTGGGAAAGAGTTGGGTTGCCAAGTAAGAAAGTTGTGATTTGGCTTGTTGTTAATGAAGGTAGAAGAACAGCACACAATTTGGGTTTCCGGCAATGGGGAGAAGGAACCAAGACGTGTGCGTGAAAGAACTGCACAGTGTGAAATGCAAAGCAGTCACCCCCATGTTAAGGGAAGCCACTTGCACAGCATACCCCCGGGGAAACACTTTTCTGGACTGTGCCTCAGTGCTCCCTTGTGTACGTCGGCGGTCCCTCAAAGTCGAGGATGACTTGATGGGTCCTCAGTTGACTGAGGAGCCTGACTGGATGCAGAAGCCTCCCAGCCGTTGGTGTCGATGCCTCCATGCTTGAGGGCGACCTTGAGCATGTCTTTGTACTGTTTCCTTTGGCTGCCCTTTGAGCGTTGGCCCACGGAGAGCTGGGAGAAGATAATCTGGGGAGGGAGACGGTTCTTGGACATCAGGATGCAGTGGCCTGTCCATTGGAGTTGATTTTTCAAGTCTTTGAGGCTGGTGGACGCGGCTTCATGGAGGACACTCGTGCTGGTCCGGCGGTGCTCCCGTTTGATCCCCAGGATTCAATGCAAGCACCTCTGGTGCAAGCTCTTGAGGGTCTTAATGTGACCCTAGATCTCTTCAGTGCTTCATGTAAGAGACTTGGCCTGTCCTTGAACGTTGCCAAGACAAAGGTTTTCCACCAACCCTCCCCAGGCTACCTGAACATCCCTCGCACTATCTACGTAGCCGGGGAGGCTATGGAGTATGTGGAGGACTTTCCGTATCTTGGCAGCTGCCTCTCTCAATGGCCTCCCATCGATGAAGAAGTCCAGCACCCATGCCGCCGTCTTCCAGCTGCAACAATGTGTCTTTGAAAATAGAGACCTTCGGAAGTCGATGAAGGTCCTGGTTTATATGGCCGTCGCGCTGACCACCTTCCTCTACTGCAGTGACACCTGGACCGTGCACCGACGCTGCCCCGTGTAGCATGAGGCTGAATTGCAGCCGAGCTGGTGGGCGCTTCCCAAGTCTCAGTGGCTTGTGGGTGCAGCTTCCACCCTGGCAGGTTCAAAGAGCTGAAATTTCTACCCAGCACTTCCAGTCTCACGGAGCCTGTGAAAATGCTCTGATTCATGAAAAGGCTTCAAACTCTTCGTGGGCGGGGGATATTTATTGAAACAAGCTGTTCTACAATGCGTTTGTGATTCCTGCTGTCTCCCGCTGGGTGCTAACGTTGAGCACTCCGGTAACGCGCCGCAGCAAATATATTGGGAGGAAAACCAAGTCACGTCTTACTCTCCACAGCCGGGCATGGGGACCGCAGGGCGAGGAATGGCAGTGAAACCTGAACAAAGTCCCCCTGGTAGACCAGTTCGGGGGTCCCCACGAGCCCCCACCTCCCAGCCTTGAAATTCCTCTGCTCGTCAGCGTGGGCAGCTGTTGATCTCTAGGGAGGAGGTCATTTTCTGGGTGATGAAGGGCCCGTGTAGCTGGGCGGGCCTCAGTTGACCATGCAGGTTGTGAGGCTCCAGTGGTGCACGATGTGCAGCTGTCACCGGTCCCCATAGGTGAAACGGAGTTCAGCAGCAGCACGCGTGGGAGCAACCGAGAAAACTAGTTAAATCTGGGACCTTGTCTGACAGATTGCCGTGCTCCCATATTGCGATTGCGGTTACTTGCGGTAGCACTCAGACGCCTCTGCTGGGAGCAGGGCTTCGAGAGGTGCCGCTCTCACTCGCGTTTCCTGCCTCAAGAGGTTTGCACTCTACAGAGACGAGGAATGGCAGGGGAAAGAGAGAGATGGCAGGAAAGTGAGTCGCCCAAGGTCGTTCGGCAGGGCAGTGGCAGAATCAGAAGTAGACCCCTGCAAGACAGCTGCTTCCTAACTCTTTAAGCTGCATGAAACCTTTGCTCTTTCTTTTTGCATGTGGAGGAGGAAAGGAGACTAGTCAAATAAAAGACTTCTTTAGCAAGCTAACTTATTTTCACATGGGCGTTTACATCCCTGGAGCAGTTTCCCCTGGAATCAAAAGATTTAGCTAGCCTGGGATTCCTGATGGATATTATTGGGACTTTTAAATGCCGGCAAGGGTCAGCTCCATAATACAGAAGCGCGTTGCAGAGTGCGCGGGGAAGCTCAGCCTGCAGAAGAATCTAGCAGTTCCTTTGTCCTTTCTGCTCTTTATTGAATTGTTTGCTTTATTTATTGTGCACTTAGGATTTCTGCAAGAACTTTAGGTTAAATCCTTGCAACTGTGAGTTGCAGCTACGGTATCTTCCGTGCATCAGTCCTTGAAATGAAGTGCAGGCAGAGGAGAGAGGTAATACTTACTGCCGTTGTCGAAAATATATATAGAAATCCACTGTTGTTTCTACTCCTCAAGTCATTTGATTTAGTGAATTTGCTCACACTTGTATTGCGGTGGTCACTTGGTGTGAACGCACTGAAAAGTGTAATGTAGGTGACATGGCAAAAAGCCGTAAATGATATCAGTGTTATTTCCAGCATCCGACTCATTTATGCTTAGCTTCTTTTCAGCTAGATAACTGCATTGGTACATATTTTGCTTTCCACTTCAAAGAAAGCATAATTGTTGTGTCCATCAATGTCTTGGCTGCTGGCTACTTCGTGGCTGCAGGGATTTGATGCCGCGATGGGAGGGAGGTCTTGCACATAAATGCACTCTGCTATAGTACCCATAGTTCACCTCAAACCTTTCTGTTCAGAGCTACGCTTCCATTCCCTGCCTTATGGTGTGTTTAAATCAGATGAAAAGTAAGAGCAGAGTTCCAGCTGACTTTTGGTTTAAGCCTGGTCCTTCATCATTTAAAGTTTAAAAACACCCCGTAGGAAGCTAATGCTTTATGTAGACCAACTGCAGTCCTGTTTGCTTCACAGATGATGATAAACCTTCCCTAGGATTAGCAAAGCTTCCTTTCTGAATTAAAATATCACTTTGGGGGAAAGCTGTCTCTCTCTACTCACTTTTCTTGCCTAGTCAGTGCCTCTCGCTCTGCTGGGATTTCTGCCACGGCTCTGGCTCTGTACTTGTGCCCGACCCTTGCCGGCTTTTAGAAAGGTTGCTCGCGCAGCGTACAGCAGGAGTCATTGTGCAACCCCCTCGGAAAAGAAAAAAGAAGATGAATAAGGCTCAGTGAAGGCTAGTTTAGCCGAGATTCGGCTTATCAAAATGACAGGATTGAAAAATTGCACAGAGCTTCATCTGCTCACACTATTGACGTGCGCTTATTTTTAAACACGGCCGTGGAAACCCGGCATTTATGGTGAATCATTTTCTCCCCTTCTTCCCCAGAAAGGACGAAAAATGGGTGCCACAACTTTTGTTCTTTGCTACTTAGAGATGGCAGGGCTGGTTTGGGGTTGGGGGTGTCTCTAGCTGTGGCACCCCCTTCGAAGTCCAGCCCTTTGGGGCAGCACCCCGGTTGGGTACCCTGACACCAGGGCGAAAGGCAGGCGTGGGCTCTCTTCCAGCTCTTTTTTCCTCCTTGCCCTCCCCTCTCTGTAGTTTAACCCAGCACTAAAGGGTTTTCTCCCCTGGGTGATTTTGCTACTTTGATCCTAAAGGGATCCTGCTTCTCCTATTCAGGAATAGAAGAACTAAAAAAAGAAGAAAACCCTAAGCTGGGCTGATGCAGCTGGCGGCATATGCAGTGTGTGCCCTTGTGCGCTGGCTTTTATTTTCAGCTCCCATCTTCAGCTGCCTTTTTCCCAATCTCTCCGCAGCTGTCTCACGCTGTGCCCTCTCCTTGGCTTTATTTTCGCCCCGGCTTATTTTCCCTTTTTTCTGACTCTGCTCCTTTTCGGAGCCTCTCCAAAGCAGCCGGCAAAGCGGTCGTCGGTCACGTCAGCTGTCAGCGGGAAGCTCAGGCTCGTTGCTGGACTTCTAAACTCAGCCTGGCACGTTTCCTTGACCTACTCCGCTCCCTTTGTGCAGCTGAGCAGAGCACAAAGCCGCACATCTTCCCCATTGGCAACTCCTGCTGCGGGGTGGGAATTGAAAGACCGTCGCCCGCCAAAGCATCCATGAAAGGAGACTGAAGGTGGCTGCGCCAAGGCTGGAGCATGGTCAGGGGCCTGGCACAACCATCCCAAGCTGGGAGAAAGTGCAGCCAGTTCCCCTTTTTTTTGGGCTTCTTTTCTATCTAACACTTAAGAGCAGCTGAGCATGGCTTAGACTGGTCAGTCAGGTTTACTTGAGCGCAGTGGAGTGAAAACGTGGGTCTCTTGTATCAGCGTAATATTTGAATGTTGATAAAAATGTCCGAAAAGTTGTGATCGCAGAGCAAAATGGCAAAGAGACGCTTTGGTCTTAGTTAGTGGAGATTTATAGTGACGTATTAGGTTTGACACCTGTCCAGGGGAGAGAAGGGTTTAGGCTGGAGGAGCGGGAGCACGTGTCAGACGCTGGTTTCTCCTCTCGCACGTCCCGTGAGGCTGATGAACACCTCTTCACTCAGCTGTCACGGTCCCCGCAATGGAGGCTTTTCCTCCATTAGGCGAGACTCTCCTTGTAACACCATCCAGGGGTTTAAAAATAACACCCAAGACTGACTTTCTGATGGTGGCAATTTCAAAACCAATGGGGACGGTAATGAAAGAAGCTCCTAATCTGATCACATAGTTAGTGTAGAATTAAAAAAAAAAGAGAAGACTGTCTGGAATCAGCTTTTCTTCTCTCATGTCTTTTCTTCAGCTGTTCCCGATATCTTTTTCTTTTAATTGTGGGGCAAAGCTGAGAAATGAGGAATTGCAGTTGTTATAAAAGCCAGAAGAAAAAGTCCATTTCCATAATCTTGCTAGCTTCTTCTGTCGCAGAGGTGTACCAAAGTCAATGCCGCCTCCTCATTTCTGAAATGAAAAGTAAAATCTGCCTCGACTCTCACAGCTGTCAAGGGTTTGAGCCATCCTCTTGCCAGCGTTTATTCAGGGCATATTTTCAGTTCAGGCAGGAACGTTATTCCTGACTGATGAACAGGTCTGAATACCGAGCATGACGACCGAGTGACAATCCTTAAAGTTAATCGTAGAAACTTTTCATCCAGAAGACGCCGAGGCTGCTACAGTTGCTGATGTAACATCTGACACCAGGAGCAAAGAGTGCGGTGTGGTGTCAGTTCAAGATGAGTGGCTATAAAATAGTGAAAAGAAACACAATTCCCGTGACAGCGTGGCATCACTTATGGCACGCAGACGTTCCCAGCCGGGAAGTGACTAGCGAAAGAAGCCAGCCGTGCTGGCCTTCGCCTACTCGCGCACAACTTTGTGCAAGCACTCGGGCAGGAGAATAAAGTTACGCTTGCATAAGCTCAGGCTTGACTGAACTTGCAGAAATTCAGTGTGACATCAATTAAAAAAAAAAAACTTCCAGCTGACTAAACACGTCAAGAGACAGATTAGTTAAGTGCTTTGTTCTCACTGTACACCAACGCTCGTAGCATGGGGAACAAACTGGAGGAACTCGCCCTCAGAATAGCTAGTTCAAACCCAGATGTCATAGGGCTGACAGAGACGTGGTGGGACTCGTCCCATGACTGGGCAGTTAACATTAGGGGCTATAGGCTGTACAGGCGTGATAGAGAAGGTAGGAAAGGAGGGGGGGTGGCAATCTATGTCAAGGAGCACTACACATCCTCTGCCAGCAGAATGGGGTCAGAGGAAGGGC
>NW_017729000.1:3089717-3094621 GCF_001723915.1 Gavialis gangeticus | reverse complement strand
TGCCCACCTAGCTGGACTCGTTTGAGTCCCATTTCTCTTTTTGGGGTTTTTGTTGTTCTCCCGCCCTGGCGGGGGGTCGGGCTAGAAGATCTACTAGGTCCCTTCCGACCCTTAATCTATGAATCTATGAATCTATGAATCACTGCAGTCGGTTTATTTCTGATGGGAGAAACAATATTGAAAATGGGCTTCGCAGTAACATAGGAGGATGTAATAACTATGCCACAGAGCACTTTTTTCCCCCCATTCGGATCTTGGTGCTTTTAACAAAAGTTAGGGGGAGGTTTTTGACAGCACTTAAGGTATTTTGGGCCACAGGTGCTTTGATGAGCTTTGCACTTCTGGATCCCAGGCACTCCTGAAGTGCTCTCTCTCCCGCTGATTGCTGACTCCTCACCGCATGCCTGTAAGATAAGTCTGGAAGAGACCTCAGCGGGCCAATCGGCCCCAGCTCAAGGCAGGATTATTTCTGTCTAAACTACCCCGAACGCACGTTTGTCCAACCTGCTCTTAAACGTCCAGTGATGGGGAGTCTGTGACCTCTCTTAGTAATCCTGTTCCAGAGCTTGGAAAGTTCTTACTCTCTAACCTAAAATCTCCTGTGTGTCTTGTAATTTCAGCTCGTGACTGCTTGTCCTGTCCCATTGTACAGATCCCTAAACTGAGGCACCGAGGGCATTGCATTGATTCCAGTGCGACTGCCTGAAAAGTCGCTCAGCAAGGGAAGGCAACAGGGACCGGGCACTGCGGTCACTTGCCCAAATTTCCCCAATAAGTGGCAAAGCCAGGAGCTGAGCCCAGGAGTCCCAAGTCCCCTGTCTCCCTGGGGTCGCCTGCAGTCACATAGACTGGTAATGGGAAGGCGCAGGCAGGATTTTTCGGATTATCTCCAAAGCCAAAATGGGTAGTTGCAAAACCTGAGTGCTCTGGTGATGAGTTTAGGAACAGACCGTCTCCCGGCACTGCGTAGGCAGCTACTTGTTCCTGCAGCAGTTAGCTTTTGCCTCGCGTGTCCAGTACCCGAGCCCTCTGGTTTTGGCAGGGCTGGGCTGTGCGTGATTACAGGCACCCCTACTTCTTTTTCCCTTTGCCCTTTAACTTTTAAAAACCTCCTTTGTCTTTGAGCAAGGGCTTCCTGCAGGTAGGGAACGCTTGCTTTTAGTGAGATGCCTTAGTCAAAGCTCTTGCTGTTCTGCTAAGATTGCTACCCCGTGGAGGAAATGGAGCCACGGGATTCAGAAGTGCCGGCCACTTGGCCCGCAGGTCACCTCCGCTTTCCCTGGAGGGTAGCACGCGGGGAGAGGGAGCGGAAATGGAAACAGGGTTGTATTCATGCTTGGATAACTTCAGAGTTCGCATGCAGTGGGGTGAAAGAGCCCCATCAGCTGCTGCCCTGACTCAGGAAACACAATTGTGATGGAGTCCGGTGGCCTTCCAGGCTAGCTTTTTAGCTTTAATTTCTGTTGGGAGGAAACTGGAATGATTTTAATAACCCTTCCCCCTCCCTCCCCTTGCAGTTAGGGTGCAATCTCTCTACTCATATTTAACCTTCAGCCACGGAGATACTTGAAAAATATTTCACTGTGGGTGACTGTAGCGGCGATCAGGCTGGAGGCTTTTAGGCACTGCTCCAAATGGCTTTTCACATTTCATACAGCCTTCCTTGATGAGGAGGGTAAGGGTCCCTGCAGAAACTAATGCGTTATCTGCCGTCCCATATTTCATCCAGGGCTAGTGTTCCCTGAGGATTAGGAAAGGTTCCTATCTGAATTATACGGCCTCTTTGGGGAATTGCTGCCTCTCCTTTATCCTTGACATCCTTCACATTTGGAGCCGGCTCCTTGGCACCTTGCCCATGTTCCTTGGCTTATATGGGCTCCTTTTCTCACTGAGCACAAGAAGCGTCTTTATTTCTGGCGTCTTGAAAATACTTCTCGCTATGAAGCAATAGCTGTAAATACAATAATACGATAAAAAGTGCGGTTGGCGCATTAAACAAGTTCCAGTTCGTCTCGCCGCCGATACGCCGTAAACAACCCAAATTTGATCTGTCGCTGTTCTGTCTTTGGATTTAGTTGGAGGCTGCCTAATTTAATTTGTAGCAGTATTGTGAAGGCATTAGGCCCTTAATTACATCACGGGATTTCTGGTGGTCAGGCGAGTTTGAACAGATGAATATTTTATTAGCATTTATAAGTAGTTACAGCGCATAATTTTTTGTCACTTTACCTGTAACAGGAGAATCTATTGATTGCACGCCCGCTCTGTCAATCATGAAATTGCAGCATGAAACTCGATCATTGGCACAGCCCTGAATAAAATTACTTGTGTTCTCCAGACCACGATCTCCATTTAAGCCTCGCAGAGAAAACTTAATCTCCCTCTTTCCCCACTTTGCTTGTGCTCCATGAGGATTTTGCACAGTGAGCAGTAACAGGGAACTGTGTGCTGCTTCAGTCCATGTAAAGAAAACCCAGAACCAACAAGCAACCCGATCACCTTGTGTCTGGTGGCATCCAGGAAAAATCACATTGATTGTTGGGATAAAAATGTGCTGCATTAAGGAATGGTTCAACATTTTAAGTGGAGTTAATCCATTGTGCAGCTCTGTTAGGGATGGTGGAGTTGACATTAAGGGTTAGATTCTGCTCTGGCCTGAGAGGGTCCTCTTCCTTGCTGCTTTTCTTGTGACTCAATGGTAGTGATACAAAAGCAGGTGCATGAATGGAAAACGTTCGTCTCCCCTATAAAGAATTTGCCTCAGTGGATACTTTGGCTCACACTTGGCTCTTCACAGACTCAAAGAAGTCTAAAGGCACGAACAGATGCCAATCTAAAGAAAATAGATGGGTCGTCCTAGAATTCAAGACTTTGGGCTAGAAAACCTTATACTGGTCCTGCTGGCCTTCCTGCATCCAATATAATTCATCTTCCTCCAGGAGCATTCCCAGTCTTTGCTTCCATAGGGATCTGGGGGCTCTGACTTTTTAGTAGGTTTTGATGGTAGCAGGACCGCAATTGCATCTTGCGTCTTTTTACATAAGACCTGTTGGAGGGCACATCATCCAGACACCGAGAACAGCAGGCAGCAAAAAGCAAAGGGGCCTGTTATCAACACAGAGCCTCAGCTTCTTGGTCAGGTCCGAAAAAAGCCAGTGGATGCCCTGTCTGATTAAAAGGCTGTGGGGAGTAGAGATGAATGCTCCCCAAGGAGGAGAGCATGTCTCAACGCAGAGGCTCTCCAGGATGGAGATACTCGGGTCAGGTTTGCGCACGTCTTGTCTTCCCGGCATTGTGCGCTCTCCATGCCTTAGGTCAGATTTTGTGCAACTATTGTCAGGTCTTCTGAAGACCTGGGACCACTTTCTACTTAACAAGGGCAGTGCCCTCCTGCTTTTTCTTTGCAAGTAGTGCATGAGTTTGCCAACAAGGGCTTTTCTTTTTTTGAGAAGGTTCACTCCAGGGAGGGGTTGATTACGGATGCCGGCGTGATGCACACTGCACCACAACACCGGGCAAGCGATTGGAAGGAAAGGCACTCACCAGAGCCCTTTATTTTTTCTTTTCCTCCCTAGCTCAGAGCTGTCGAGTTTAACTCTTCTAGCTGTTCAGGAATCCTTGACAGGGTGTCGCATCTTAATAATCCCAGGCAGTGTCGTGGCTGGAGCTTATATAAACAGGCAGGGGGTAAAGAGCAGTTCAGAGCTCCATTAGGAAGCTCTCTGCTGGACAAAGGGCGACTGAAAGAGCCATGTGGATGGGAGGCAGGCTAGCTCTGCGGCGGTCCATCTACCTGTCGGACAGGGCAGCAGTGTCCAAAGGTTGCATCTCTGGGGGTGAGGGCGGCAGAACAGCTGGCATGGGCCTGCGGTAGCAGCAGTGGCCAAGCCTGCTATTATGCCACACTACTGATAAGCGGTCAGTGCAATAATAAAGAAACCAGTCGAATGAAAGATGCTATTAAAACCTAAGTAGCTGTGATGGCATGTGTCCCTGCTCGCAGCCTGCTGTGTGAGCAGGGACACATCTCTTCCGCCCCTTTGCCTCCCAGCTGCATCTCCCTGGTCTCTTTGGGGCAGAGACTGTGTGGTCAGGGGCCTCTAGCTCCTATGAATGAATGGTTGGTTCAGAGGACCAACTTTGGGGGGAGAAGATGTTCTGGCATGTTGCATTCATCCAGTTATTTCTGTGAAGTCTTCCTTTTTAAGGGAAGGATGGGATAAAGGTCATGTTTGAGGACAGGGGAGAGAGATAGAGGTTGGGCAAGAGGAAAAGTGTGGGGAGCCACGAGTTGTCTGTGCTGGGAGCTGGGATGAAATAGCCAAAGGGATGAGAGATGCTTATAGATCCGGGCAGGTGCAGTTTTTTTCTCTCTGAGGAACCTGGCAGGGCCTTGGGAGAGAAGGCGCTGAAGGCAAAGTTGCAGATGTGGAAAAAAAGGAGCCAGGCCTAATTATGGGGAAAAAAAATGAATCTTTCAGCCAGGGGGATGGCAGAGCTGAGGCTGGCAATCATAAGCGCACTGCGGGAAGTCCGTGCACTTCCTCTCTCCAAAGGCGGCACGTTATAATCTGTCCAATTTTCCATCCTATGCCAGGGCAGACCCCGGAGACCTGTCAAGGTCTAACCCCGAAGGGGGGAAGACAGAGAGATTCAGTTTTCTTCATGACAAGAAGAATCATCAAGGAGCACATTTGTGATGGGCCGGCATCAGAAATGATGCTCAGGGGCAATCAGCATGGATTTATTAGGGGGAGATCATGTCAGACCAACCTGATTGCCTTCTACGATCCGGTCACAAAGGCCATGGATGCAGGTGTCGCGGTGGATGTAGTCTTTCTGGACTTCAGCAAGGCCTTTGACACCGTCTCTCACCCCATCCTAGTTAAAAAACTGGGCGACTG
>NW_017729000.1:3082412-3089562 GCF_001723915.1 Gavialis gangeticus | reverse complement strand
TGATGGAGAGGAGGTATAGATTGGACATCCGCAAAAACTACTTCACAGTTAGGGCGGCTAGGAGCTGGAACCAACTTCCAAGGGAAGTGGTGCTGGCCCCTACCCTGGGGGTCTTTAAGAAGAGGCTGGATGCCTACCTGGCTGGACTCATTTGAGTCCCGTTTCTTGTTTTGGGGTTTTTTTTGTTCTCCCGCCCTGGCGGGGGGTCAGGCTAGAAGATCTACTAGGTCCCTTCCGACCCTTAATCTATGAAATTATGAAACATGTCATATCGAATGTCAAGTGCTGAAGCTCTGGAAATACCCTCTCGTGTGGTGGGTTTAGTGCCATGCAGCAGAAGCCAGTGGAGCATTTTAAGTGTCCTTTCGGACCTATAATTAAATATTTAAGGGAAAAAAACCTGATATGCACTGCATACGGCATGGAGCAGGGCTGTGCCATCGGCTAAAATGTCATAAGCTGTTAAAGCATTTTGAGCTGCAACATGGTTTTTGAGGATGCCCTCTTAGATGGACAGTGCTCCTCAACATGCTGGATAGTGTTGTCCTCTGTTCCTGGATCAGGGTGAGGAAAAGGGAGAGATTAGGTTGCATCTTTGGAGGAACATGGGCTGGAAATGGATCGTTTTCCACTTAGGCTCACTTACCCTTGATATGGGTGTTTAAAGGTTGTGAGAGGGGAAATAACCCCAGAAATGTTTCCCTGTTGTCCATCATCATGTAGCTTGGAAAAAAAGCTGTTGTGCGTACCTCCAACAGCTTCATTTGTGTCTAATGCTTTAGAAATATTGTCCACGAACAGTTCAACCCCATGAAGATTTGCCTCTGCTGCACTGCCAAGGCCGGCGAGTTCAGGGAGGTGTGCCCGGCAAGCGGCTCGGGCCTGTTTCTGCTCCTAGTGTTTCTGAGATTTGGGAGGTCGGAGAGGAGAAGACATATCATTTGCTTGTCTGGATCAGCTCCTCTTTCTCCCTGCCTTGTGTAGCCAGCAAGTTTCCTTGCTGCGCACCCAACTTTCAAAGGCAAAATATTGATAGTGCCTAATTTAAACACGAGCACTGAGCTTCTTCACTCTGCATTTTGCATTATGCAAAAATTGGAGATAAACAGTGTGCAAGCACATGTCACCGACCTTCTCCTGTGGACAGTCATCAGCATGACAAATCACCAGGGACACGGCACAATCTGCGGTATGCACTCCTGCCTCTTTAACTTTTATACAGTTCTTGGGCTGCCAGCATTACACCGTCTGCCTCTTTCTTTCCTTCCTTCTTTCCCTCTCTCCATTTCTCTTTTTCTCTTTCTTTGTCTCTCTCTCTCTCTCTTTCTTAAAAGAAACAATTTTGTGTGACAGCTTTGTTTAAATCCCAACTTATTTTGTGGAAACCGTTTTTAAATTAGTGCCAGGTTCCAGTATAGTCTGTATAACTCGGAAGTATTGCTCTCTGTATCTGCTAGTTGTCTCTGATCTCTGGGCCATGTATAAAACCTTTCTCCTGGTTTGGTTATACTACAAAGGATCATCTTAAACGTGCATTCAAGAATGTGAGGTGCAACAACTATGCCAGTTACCTTTAATCACACCACCAAATTGCCAGGGCATGGTTGTTCTATGTATTTCTTTTCAACAAAAATGTAATTTTGCCTTTGCTCTTAGTAGCATAGGTACATTAATTATTGGTAGCAAACAGGAGAACTATGAAAAACAAAGATTTAAAATCATATTGCTGATGAAAATGTCTTTCCTGTGTCTAGAAAACTCTCGGTTGCCAAGAGGAAAATTCATCTAGGACATGGGTGTGATGAAAAGAGAATACCCTGTTCCTTGATTCCTTCCCAGAATAAAGCACTTCTGAGCGGCTTGGCATGAGCTTGTTGAAGGCATCAGAAAAGTCCCTTGAGAAAAGGCAATGTCCACAAGCTTTTACTGATGACCTTTCACCATAATTTAAACTTTGAAAATGCCAGAATTCCCTTCAACTTTTTGCTTAAATCACTTTTAGGCTGGGCTGAAATTATAACTATGCCATGTACCTCTATGGCACCCGTTGTGAGTGGTTTAAAGCAACTTCCTAACCCCTACTAAAGGTTGCACACTCCCAAAGCTTTCCCAGTGTGGGAATTTGGTATTATTATCCATACTGTACAGATGGGAAGGTCAAAAGAGAAATATTTAAATGAATGTTGTGTACAAAGTGTTTGTTTGATAGAGCATGGAGTAAAACCTGCATCCTTGGTATGAAGTCCTGTTGTTCAGCCTCAAGAGGCTCCTTCCTTTCTGAATGGATGGATTGTACCTCTTCCAATATAAAGGCTAGTAGTAGTACCAGCCTTGCTGTGCCAACATGTAGTATATGTTTCATATCAAACCCTGAACCTGTTGTTGTTTAGCCAGTCTGTGTGTGCATGTCTACATGTGTATTAATGTGTGTTAGTTAAAACACATTAAATCTAATACTTCCATTGTGAGGTACTAAGAAAATGCACATTAGCCTGTCTTAATGCGCATCAAAGAGCATAGTTTTTAAGTGACACTTTAGTTTACTTTAATGCACTTCAACTAAATAGCACTTTTTTTAGGAATACTTTAATGCGCATTAAAATAGGCTAGTGCATGTGTAGACACGTCCAGTGATGGGGCACAGCAGAAGTGTTCACATCACGACCCCTGTTAAATTCCAGCAAATCTGCCAATTACCTTGTCATCAGCAATCTCAGATGTGCACGATTCTTGAAAAACATCTATTTTGTGACAAGAAAATGAGAAAGCGGTGGGGTGCAACTCCTAGAATTACTTGCTTGAAAGAAACTGGTGTGGGCTAAGGAAAAAGCAATGAGCCAGTAATTTGGGCAGTTCTAGTTTGCTGCTGCTAGTCCATTTTTTGTACTGACAGACCCTTTGGCTCAGTGAAGTGGAAGGGGTCCTGGGAAAGGCTGCTGAGAATAGGCCTGTATGATCAGGAAGAACAAACTCATCATCCATAAGGTCTAGCATGGGTAGTGAACAGGCGATGGCAAAGACTGGAAGGGATTTGCCTCTTTGGATGTGGCATGGTTTGGTTTTTTTTACAGTTTTTAATGCATGCTTTCTCTTCATAGAAGAAAAAAAGAGGAAAGTCTTTTGCAAGCAGAGTCATATTAACCGTCGTTTGATGCTTCCACAGTGGTTGTGTTCCTAATAAACTGTAAAAAGAAAGCCAAGTACAACAAGTGCGATGGCTAGATTAATATACACTCTAGCAAAGTCATTTTAAAATAATCCAAGCAAAGCAAGTAGATTTATATAAAAATACGTTTTCATTACATGTGCCTCCAGCATACTAATTTCTCATCCACTGGAAAAAAAAAAAGTCTCTTTTTATTGGTAACAGCTGTAGACTTTAACACTGCTTCCCTATGTGACTTTTGGAAAGACTATTGGTTAATTAAGAGACATAAATGACTTCAGTGCTCTGAGAATGGTTAAACAAATGCAGTGTGAATCCTGTCATTTAAAAATAAAGCTTAAACCCCCCACCAAACCAACTCTAAGTTGAAAGTGGATTTTCTCATCATAGCATGGGGAGAGATGTAGTGAAGATTGGAGATGTCTTCTTAGCAGTTGCAGACTTTGTCCTTTCTATTCCAAAGTACTTGGGAAAAGGTGAAAAATAACCGAACCTGGGTGCAAAACTACTTTGAGTCCTGGCAAAAGAAACTCTCTTTGAACTAAGGGGTGGCTCTGAGTCTCTTGAAAACCTACTCAGCTTTTCAAAGTACCCAGCACCTGCAGTCAGGGCTGCATATTCAAAACATTTCCTATTTTTTCGGCTCTGCTGTCCACCCAAAGTGCTGACATCTTCAAATCTGGCCACTTGCTTAAACAGAAGCTGGTTTCTTCGAAAAATCTGTCCTATAAGACTGAGTCTATTGCGAATGGGCCTTTGTTTGTTGGAAGAATTTGGTATTTTGCCCCGTTTATTAAGTCAGATGCTGCACTGGTGCTGCCCCATCAAGGTCAGTCCTGTTGAACCATGTCCATAGTGACCTGGGTTCAGTACGGACATCGACGTCTGCTACACCGCGGGAATATTCAGTGTTCTGTGTGCTTTCCCCAAAGGTGTGGGAACGAGTGACCCCTTCATCTTGGGCGTGATTTTTTTTTTTTGGGGATCACTCAAGTGCTAGCTTTTCCGTGTTTTAAAGAATGCCGATTAATGGGGGCATTTTGCTTTGCATATCCCGTGGCTTGCGTGTGTAATTTAGTTGATGGTTTTATTTCCTTTCTGCTGCAGCTCAACTTTGCTGACTGCACCCATTTACTCTTTCATGTCTGTAGGCTCTGACAAATTGAGGAGCTTAGGCAGACAGCTCCTTTTATCCCAGGGCTCTCCCTGGGCTGCTATTATTGTTGAGACCTGCCTAGCCTATAAAAGGCTTTAAGAAGGGACAAGCTTTCTGCTGATAGGAAGAAATGAAGGAAATTTTGGTGGAGGCCTCCAGTTAAAAAATTGTTTGGCAAACCAAGCTGAAGAAAGCAGGTGCCATGTGTGAGTGGCCCAGGGGGGCATACGGCCGACTGAGTTGATCCTAGGACCACGCAGCCCAAGCAGCGCTTCCAAACGGCATGCAATCCCAGGCATGTCACGGATCGCCTCTGGGCCTCAGTTTCCTCCTCTGTTGGCTCACATAGCTTTGAAGGGAGGGATTTTTTTTCCCCAGGGGGAGAATAGGTCGTTAGGTATCTAACTCCCAGTGAAATAGTGGCTCTGAAAACTTCAGCGAGAGGACATCCTTCTCCTTAGCAATGCAGCCTAGCATCTTTCTCTCTCCACTGAAACCCATTGCTGTTGTGTTGGCGATTTTATCCCGAAAGTTCCCATGTCTCTTTGGATTTTTAAACCTTCCCCAATCCCCCTCTTGCATGGCTTTCCACTCCTCTTTTTTTACAGGTCGCATAGGTTAAGGTAGCACAGCTATGTGTGATGGTGACTGGCACGTGCCAGGGCAGCACATGTTTTTATAGACATTGCAGCTATTTAAGAATGTGACTCAAACGGCCTTGTTTTCTAGGGCAGAGAAGGTCAGAAAGGACCATCCGATGATCCAGTGTGACCACATTTCGCATGCGGTATCCTCATATGTCACATGAGAGAGCCTCTGGCTGAAGTCTGTGTCTTGCCATTGAGTCACCAATGTTTTGCTCCACGGCTGGTGCGTAATGATCATCTAGACACCTGCCTCTTTACATCGGGACGGACAGAAGGATTTTTATGTCCCTTTTGAAATATGTGCACTCACTGGGTTGCCTTAAGTCCCAGGTCCAGATTTCGAAGCCTGCGGGCAGCAGCTGTTAAGAGAGCAGGCGCCGACAATACATCTTCAATAAGGTTTTGTTTGTTAGTGGAAAGAAGTAATCGGGTCTGGCTTGCAACGGTGGTAAGGGCCTGGGGTTTGCAGAGGAGAATTGCCAAGGGGCTAGAAGTGATGGGCACAATGACCCTGCCAGAGCTGCTTAAAACCTCACAGAGGAGGATGTGCAATAGAAATGTAGCTGGGGCATGGAAAGGACGACAAAGAGTGGGGATGGAGGGATGTTCCTGTCTTTCTGCTTTGTGGGATCCAGCCGTTTGCCGACAGGACAAATGAGCGAAGAAGTTTGTGTGGTTATCACAATGCTCCCGGATCAGCCCTTCCAGCCGGCTCCGCAGTGCAAACGTTAGGATCAGCAAGGCTGAGAGTCGAAGTGGGGTGCTCCAGAACAGGCTGCTTGGGAGATCACTATATTATCCTCTCAAAGCCTGGACAGGTGACGGCACCTTCCCCACTCCGGTGCCCCCCTCGCACTGTCTCTTTTGCCGCATACGTTTTACTTAGACAAGGAGACCGGCTTCAGTGACATTGTTTGCCACGCTCCTTGTGCGCTGTCCTGTTCCTGCAGCTTCTGTATTTGTTTCCCCTCCTGCTTTCACTCTGTCCCATCTTGGCTTTCACACACTGAGATGGTTTAATGATTTCTCTCTCCTCCGTTTACTTGTAATCTTTTCTTAGCAAGGAACTCGAGCAGGAGATGAAATTTCAAACCTGGCCAGTTTTGAAAGGGGCAATATGAACTAGTGGCAGTAAAGCTCATGGCTAAACCAGATGCAATAAAAAGCAGTTTTTTGCCCCTTGGCGTTTTAGACGCCCAAGGCCAGATGCCCGAACGGTGAGGTCTGTGATGCTGACGTAACGTTGCATGTTCGTATAACATTTAGCTCAGCAAGGACCTAACCTTTCATTTGGGGCCTTGCTGTCATACCATAGTCTGTGGATACAAGGCAGGTACAACATACCTGTATTCACTTCCTTTGAGCCCAGAAACGCAGCCGCGCATTGAGCAGGACTCTTGCTGGGATCACTGGGCATCATGTTTAATAATAAAAGGATTGTGGAATTCGGTCCTTGTTTTACTTACTCTTGCTAGTGACTGTGTTCCCATGAAAACCATGTAAGGAGCAAGTGTTTAGGGGGAGCCGGAATGAGGTGACAATACATTTCTTGCACTTGTTTCAGCCCGGCTTTTACAGGATGATTTCTGAGCACGTATTTAATCCCACTGAGATCAGTGGGGCAGTGTGCAGGGTTGAGGTCAGGCACACAATACGCATTTTGCAGAACCTGGGTCTAGGTGCATTTGAATTTAGGGGATGCACAATTGCTTTTGCCCATGTCTAGTTAACGACATTGAGAGCTGACTTTTGGTATACATACCGATACTGAATTTTTTCACATACAACTTGTCCTGGGCTATAATATGCACCTTTTGAAAGGCAGAATGAAGACAAAGATCTTTCCTTGTAGGACTTAACTGAGTAGAGCAGCCAGGGACCTGAGTTTGCTCAGTGTGGGGTGCTGCGGAGTTTACCCGGCAAGCAGCAGAACCTGCTCTTACCAAATTTCTTGCATATAATGCACACTCCCTTTTCTAGCAGCTGGTTTTTTAGGGGAAAAAGATGTGCATTGTATGCAAGAAGATATGGTGAAAAGAAACAAGTGTGTGTTCATGTGCTGCTCTAAAGGTTACCTGGCAAATGTGCATTGCTGTCAGGGCTGTTGGAGCAAATGTGGGCTGTGATGTTTCTAAATCAGGGGATTCAAGGCTAAGAGAAGAGAAATTGGAAAAAAATATG
>NW_017729000.1:3073683-3077412 GCF_001723915.1 Gavialis gangeticus | reverse complement strand
TCATGTGCTGCTCTAAAGGTTACCTGGCAAATGTGCATTGCTGTCAGGGCTGTTGGAGCAAATGTGGGCTGTGATGTTTCTAAATCAGGGGATTCAAGGCTAAGAGAAGAGAAATTGGAAAAAAATAGGTTGGTTAGCATAATCCCCAGAGGGTGTGGGCTTTTCTTTCTGGGACAGTAGCAGCAAGAGGTACTTGCAAGAGCACTGTTCACATTGCCTGTCACAGCTGGATGCTTCTCAAGTCAGCATGAAGCAGTAGGCTCCCATTGTAGCTGCCCCTTTCATCTGCTGCTGCAATTGAATTAAACCTGCCCTGTTATGTTGTGTGATGGTTTTTAAGTGGCTTCCCTGTGGCTTTGCCTCAGGGTCCCCCCACTCCTGACTTTTGTGTAGTTAAGCAGAAGATTGCATAGTCGAAGTGGCACATCGGCCTGGGATGAGATCAACAAATAACCTAGCTTCTTGCCTGGTAATTTTGCAGTTCAGCTCAAAGGTACCCTGTTTGGGGAATAATTATGCAGAAGCAAGTGCACCTTCCAGCAATGCCGCCTCTTACCCTTTCCAGACTTGCACAAGCAGACCGCTGCGTTCCTGATTGCATTGAAGACCTGTCATTGGGTGCGTGTACATGTTCATTAATGCACTGTAGTTATTGTGTATTAGCATGGGTTCTGCCTGGCACGTTACTGTGCAGTGTTATTAGGCTACTGTGGAGTTAGCGTCTCGTGTAAACGCACCCAGTGCGACCACTGTCTTAAGTTTGAAAATGAGTTTCTCCCTCTAACTGTTTGACTTGACCACACATGGAGAGTAGGGATGTAGGCTACATCTAGGCCATGCAGGGCGGCATAGAGATACCTGAATTAACTCCAAATGTGGGAGCTGGGGTACTGGAAAACCATTTAGCTGTGGTAGCTCAGAGGTCCATATGGGGAAGCTTACTTTACTTCAATTTTCCTTTTCATTAGAGTCAATGAGCACACCCAGAGCTTCACACTCCCCTTTCTAGACCACTTCCAGTACCCAATCTAGCTCAGGTATCTCTGCACCTTACAGAGCTGCAGGAAGGCTGGGGGCTGGGGTGGAGGAGATGCGCTGCTGGACATCTTTCCATTTCAAGGCTGTATATCCCGAATTCATTTCCAAACACATTTTACATTCAGTAAACGATCTGCAAACCTAGAGCAGTGAGGTGCCAGGAGCATGCAAGGAGGAGGGCCAAGAGGAATTACAAGCACCTGCTTGCAAGCAGACTGGAGCGTGGTGGGTCTCTTCCCACAGAAAAGTCTGCTGTCATCTAACAGGGGACAGAATTACTGGAGATTAAGTCTAATTTTAGACAAGCTGGACAGCTGTAGAAACTGCGAGATGGTTACCCCAGAATGGATTAACAAATGAAAGCCTTAAATTCTCCATATTGTGAACTTTTCCTTTTTCATAATTACCCAGCAGGCATTATGGCCTGAATTTAGTATACAGGACCTGGTTGTATTTTGCTCCAGGGCTGAATTTCTCCTCTTGTTTCGAGGCATGCTATTAAGGAGAGGCTTGTTCTGTCTGTTCCTGATTGCTGCCACTACCATCAGCCATCTGCTTGGCATCAGACAGTCAGGCCACCATATATCTTAGCCCCTTTCAACCAAGTTGCCAAAGAAGAGTTAGAAAAGCCAATTTTTCCGCGAGCTTCAATTAGTGCCTTATCTTGTGACCAGAGCCACTCTGTCCGAGAGCCATGCAATAGCATATGCCTGTGCGTGCTGCCATCTAAATTTAAAGACTGACCACAGACAGGTTTTATGAGACTTGACTTTTTCATTCTCCCGGCTGCTCAGATGGGTCTGCAGGGACTGCCCATAGAAGAGCAGCTTGCATGGCAGCATGAAAGATGTGCTCTGCTATGTCGCTCTCCTTTGCCAGAAAATCTAATTTCAGGCCTCTAAAAGGTCTCTCTGCTCTCCCAGCCAGAGCCTGGGTCTAGTTCAACACCTATTTATAATTAGAAAAGACTAAGTTTTCTAATCCAGGGTGGAGATTGATGGCAAGAGGTGGAAAAGGGGAAACATTTTTTGCTAAGAGCAGATTTACTCCCCTGACAAAGCGTACCTGTTGTTAGAGCCAAGACAGGCTCACGTGCACCTGGGGCATTGCATAGGCTCGAGGATTGCACCAGGGTGGATTTGATTTTTAATTTGGGAGGCAAAGGAAGCTGCCTGTGGTCACCTGCATCTGTTGGGAGAGGTCATGGCAAATGCCTCCTCTGTTGATTCAGTGCAGTGTGTCACATTTACATTTTTTTCAGAATGAATAATACTTAGGTTTCCCACGTAGAGCCGTAGGCGGGAAGGGCTCTGATTCACCCCCCTGCACAGATGCAGGGGTAACATCCCAGGCAGACGCCCATCCAGACTGTCCTTGAAAACCTCCAAGAAGAGGAGCCCCAGCTTCCTTGGGCAGCTGCTGCTCTTGTCCTGCTCTTTCTACAGTGCCTAAGAAGGTTTTTTTTCCCCCTGAGATTTGATCTAAATCTGCCTTGCTAGAGTTAAAATCCACTGCTGCACGTTGTGCCCCCTGTGCCAAGGGAGAACGATGTCCCTGTTTCTTTATAACAGCCTTTCATATCCTTGAAAACAGCTAGTCCTCTTCATTTCCCTTTTTTCCTAAGCTGGATGTACCTAGGTGCTTCAACCTGTTCACATTGGCTTGTATTCCAGCCACTTTCTCATCCTCATCGCTAGTCGCTGGATTCTCCCTATTTCTCACCATCGTTGCCCCAAAAGGGACAACAGCTGAGGCCTAACACATGACAAAGGGGTTTGGTACTGTTACCGCCCATGTTTTGCACATGGTGCTCATGTCAGCTCAACCCAAAATTGCATATGCTGTTGACTAATCTAAACAGCTATCACATTTTTTAAAAAATGTATATTCATTGACACTTTTAACTGCACCATGAAATGCTTTGATATATCTCTAAAATCCTTATACAGTTCTAGCAGCTGGATTTCTACCTGGCTGTAACTATTCAGCTCACACTTTAGGTTATAATCTACCTTGAATTCTTCTTAGATTGGGTGCAGCTGATATCCGTGGTTTGGGAGATGTGAAGGCGAGATCCCTTAAGAGCATACAAACGGGTCATTTCCCCCAAATCATCAACTTCTACATGATGGAGGAGGAAAAAAAGTGTCCTGCTTAGGCTCCTTTTTGTGTGTGTGTTTGTTTAATAAGCTGGTCTAATTTATCTAGAGAGGAATACAAAATGCAGTTTTGAATTTGCTTTTTACTAATAATTCAAAATGGATTTTTATGACACGAAAAAGAGCATGTTTGTTTATTATCATATCAATAGGCGTTTAATTTTCTTGGCTCCCTTACCGAATAATCTGATGAATGGCAAAAAGCAGCTTTAATGTGACTCCCTGTTAAAGTCCTATGATGTGAAAGGTAATAAGTTTGTATTCATTTGCCATCTTATAAATGGGTTTCAGTTTTAATCTTCTCAGGTTTTTCAAATTGAATCAGCAGAAATTATGTTTGTATTCACTTGCCATCATATTAATGGCTCTTGGTTTTAATCTTGCAGGTTGTTCAAATTGAATCAGCAGAAATTATGTAACTGGAATTTGATTAAAATATGCCGTTTCAGCTCAGTTCTTTATTAATGTGTTAAATTCCTGCATTGCAAATGAAAAGCTTGGGCAATATTAACCTTTTTATCGACTCACTTCA
>NW_017729000.1:3053346-3068683 GCF_001723915.1 Gavialis gangeticus | reverse complement strand
TTCAGCTCAGTTCTTTATTAATGTGTTAAATTCCTGCATTGCAAATGAAAAGCTTGGGCAATATTAACCTTTTTATCGACTCACTTCATCTGACTCCAAGTGGCACGGGGCTGTGGCGATGAGTTTGTATTTATTTTCCACGATGGCCTTGACAGTTAGTGGAATGGCGCTTCTTTTTTTCATTAATTGTTTAAATTGTTCATAAATTGTGAAATTCCAGCTAAAACTGCAAAATGTCAGCAAAGCAGCTCAGCATCCTTCTGGCAATAGTTTGCTCAGGGAGGTTTTAAGTTTCCAAAAGCCGTCGACGTGCCTTTCACTTGTACCTGCTGGGTCCAGGCCAGGCTGGCAGGTAGTATGTGATCACTGAGAAAGCTGAAGGGGTACTGGTTGGTAGTTATTTATATATCCGAATCAGCACAGCACTGGGTGGTCTGATGCTCTGGTTGTCATGGGAAATGCTAAAAATCTCATGCTGCCTTGGTTAGGGAAGGGTGGGCTAGAGAATAGAGAGGGGACTTTGCCGCAGCTGGGTGTTACACTGCTCTGTCTCCTTCTGTTTTATTGCTCGTTATGCCTGGCTCATAGCCTCAGCGTTGATCACCTTCCGGAAATGCAAATTTAAATGACAGGGCTTGTATCCGTCTTGCATCACTCTTCCTCCTGCTCCAGCCCCTGCCCTTTTCCCAGCTTCCTATGGGCACCTGCTGCGCTCTGTGCTGCTTGTTGAAGGCAAGGTCAAAGAAGCACACCTTGCACTTGGAGTGGGGAGTGGTCCACACCCGGCCGTCGCTTCGCATTTGTGCATTAAAAATGAAAGAGCGTTTTGATGTTAAATTCTTATTTCACATTTTCAAAGCCGTGTTGGAGGCTTTGAGCAAAGGTTATTCATTATATGCGAGGCAGATAAATAAATACACCTGTAGGAAGGGGAGATAGGACCGTTAATTATGTTTTCTTTTATGTTAATCTCTCTAATCATGCAGGGAACACGGCATAAATGAAGCAGTTTAGCCACAGTATTACAGGACCCAGTCTTGTAGGCTCTGTGGCTGCTCTGGGCTACCTTCACGTGGTGCATGACCAGCATTTTGCAAAGGGCTGGACTTGATAGCCCAGGTAGTTCCTGCCAGGCCTGTGTTTCTTTCTAATGAAACGCTAATGCATGCAGCAGCCCTGGGGAACTAACTGGGATTGTCTGGGAAGTGTTTCTCTGTGTTGTTTTCTGGCATTACCTCCTGTGCCCCACGCGGGGATGCAGGTGTATGGGCCCGGAGAGTCCAAGGAGGTTGGTGCACGGTTCCCACAAAGCCCTGGTGGGGCAGGGGCAAGAGTGAGGACTGTCCCCAAACCTGGTGAGCAGTTCAGAGGTGGCACGAGCTTCTCCATCCACTCTGCAGGGGCACGGGGACACTGGTACAGGTGGGACATGGGATGCGGAGACCCAATCCTGGATTCACGAGAGCACAGTGGTAAAAGCCCAGGACAGTCGCATCTGCCTAGAGAGGCCTGGGAAGGGACTGCAAAGCTGCGTATCTCGCTCACACGCTGAGCATTGTGTGTAGTTCAGTGTATAAAACAGAAACCCACTTGTCCTTGGGCTCATCCTTGTCTGCCCACACACCACCGCTTTCGTACTCTGTGCAGTGCAGTGTAATAATGCACAAAGACTCGGCACTTGCAAATCATCAGCGCAGAAGGCTATGCCTACTGTTTAGCTTTACCCTAGCTTTTCCCACCCTTGCCACGAAGCACAAGGACTTGCAGAATCGATGCCAACAGGTCAGGTTCTCAGCATTGTCGTGCCGCGCTAACTTCAGCAGCGCGTGGGTGGTTGAGGAGCTCAAAGTCTTGTGTTCTTCGTCAGCATGAGCTGCCTTTCCATTAGCAACCTGAACAAGAAGGGCAGAAAAATGGGATTGAAAAACAAAAGGCACTTCCAGAATTCAGTGCAAGTAATAGAAACAGGAGAGGAAAGATGGACAGGTCCTATGCGACTTGAAAGGTCTTGGTGTGGCGGAGAGGTCAAGGTTAAACAAAAGGACTTTAAAATATGGATTCAGGAAGCAGATTAGCTGTTTGAAAGGGGAAACCTGCAACGAGAATGAAAAGCATTAGGTTGCTTTTAATTTTTGCAGTCAATAGCAAGGATTTTCAGTCAGGAGAGCCACCGCTACTCCTGGTAGCAGGATGGTTAAACATCCAGCAAGTGGCTGCTAACAAAGTATGTGCAATAAATATTAATGAATTAGGATTGCAGGGCTTTTTTCCCTTCTTGAGAAGTAACTTCAAAAGAGACCAAATTTTTCAACATGGCATTTTTATAGCGTGTGGTGGTTTATGGCATGAGGTATTTGTAGTTTTATAAATAGCCTCTGTCCTGACACATGCACAGCCTTTGCCTTTTGCAGAGGGCGCATTTGCCAGGCAGAAAGGAGGGCTTAAAATGCGCTGGTTTTAAATATAAATATGCACAGTGCAAAATGTTTTGTGGGTAGCTGAAAGGAAAAAATGGGGGCAGGGAGGAGGACTGAAAAGTTGTAGAGCTGTGGCCATGGTATTTAATTGGATCCCATAAACCACGGACGTGAGAGGGCTAAGCCTGTACACATGGCTTTATGAAGATGCAGCAGATCACTGTACAGTCGAGATTAATTTAATAAAAGATCAGTGCCCTTTCTGTTAAGCAGAAATAATGTTTAAGTAGAACATCCTTTAAATCATGATAACTGAGATCTTCTAAAGGCTAAATAATTGAAGACAGTAGCTGAAAAAGGACCAAGGGCCTTATACAGCTTCAGTGACTATTTGCTGAAAGCCACCAAATTGCTTTCTGCTGTAATTAATAATCATTTTAAATGGCTTTGCATATTTATGCATATATAAAAATAAATAAAGCCTAATGTGCAGACTAAGGATAAAATGTTGGTTCATAAACTTTTATCGCAGAGCAGTAATTAAGTGTTGTCCTAATCACAATATTGTGATTCATAGAGGGTAGGCTTTGGGGGAATGCATCGGAGAAGTTTGACGCAAAGAACATGATTATGGAGAACTCACGTCTTGCAGATACATTTTCTAAATAGCAAATGGCTATTTTAAAATGAGGCAACTGGGGGCTGCTTATTTGCTGCATAGATTCTTGACCTAATTCCAGCAAGAGCAAGCAAGAGAAAGACTTTTCACTTTTTAAAAACTGTATTCTACAGATATTAAAAACAAATGGTGAAAATGCACAGGCATGTGGCCCTCGCAGGGGCTGAGCATTAAATACTTGTTAGCAGTAAAAACCATCAAGTCACTGGAGCCTGAAAGCTTGTCCCCCATCCCCTCGTGGGGTTACGCGTGTAGGACCCGCTGTTCATCTTCCACCCTCAGTGGCCCAGGGCAACACAAACTGGTCTGTGTTTTGTAGGGTCTAAATTCAAATGTGACACACACCTGGATCAAGATGCAGGGAAGTTGGAGGACATCATCAGAACCAGCCCCTGTGAGCTGGTTTCTGCAGCTTTTCAGAGTCATCATCTTGGTTTGACCCCACAGGAAAGTGGCCAGGTGCATCACGCTCCTCTTAGCTGCTCGATATGGGATAAAGAGAAAGAGAGAGTGGGTCTGGGTCTGTGAAGGGAGAGTGGCCCTGGGTCAGAGCCCTGCAGCTCATAGAGGTGGCTGGTAGCATTAGCCTTAAAATCTGAATATCCGGAGTTGCTGGGCTTTGGCTTCTGTCGTGCAGGAGGTCAGAATAGAAGACCAAAACAGTCCCTTCTGGCCTTACACCTGGGAAGCTACCAAATTTCTGGGCCAAAATAAGCTCTGGCAACAGCAATCTGGAGTAATGCCAGTCAGGTCCATTGTTGGGGTTTACATCAGCTGGAGATTTGGCCCTGTAGCACATCTCTTCCTTCACCGCTGCCCAGTGAGATGGAGTTGGCTCTTTGGGGTCTTTTAACCTGCACAATAGTCTCTTCTTCTAACCATGCCTTTTCTCCCCTACACTCATTGCATGTGACACAGTGTTCCTCCTCTTTTTCTTTTCCCTTTCCTTTTTCCTTTCTTAGTCCCCTAAAAATCAATAGACTAGGTTCTGTACTGATTTATAGGCAAAAAATAGCTTTGGGCGCACTCCTGCTGCATTTGACATACTAGGGATGGGAACAGATAGGATTTTGAATGTGGGTGGATAGCACTGGACCTCCAAAGAAAGCAAAATACATAGACCGAGCCAGGCTAGAAGGCATATGTGACGTCACAGCTGTCAGGTTCAAGCAGTTGTACCACCTGGCTGGCAATAAGATGATGGTGGATACTCTGAACGTGGCAGAGCCCTTCAGAAGAGGGGGTGTCATTGGAAAGCATTGCTGCGGGACCTGGCAGTAAGATGGTAATAGGTAAGTTTTGCTCTCTTGTTCTGCAGTGGACTTTTGGGATCATATTTACCATCCCTGCCTTCTGCAGAGTGAGATTGTGGGCTGCACCCCAGTGGTGCAATTGTTAGTTAAACCAAAATTTTGAAGTGTGTGTGTGTGTGTGTGTGTGTGTGTGTGTGTGTGTACACATATATATGCCTTAGATCTTTAATATTTCATATCAGCAAATTCTGCATCTTAAATTCTGCTTTTCTTCAGCCGTAATGTCTTCTGCCATCTGTGGTCGTCTGAATTTGCATGCAGATTCATGGTGCTTAGCATCCTAAGTTCGTTCATTGTGTTATGCTGACATTACAGTGACTGATCTGGTCTAGTGCAGAAGCAAAAGAGTTGATTCCTCGGGAACGCCAAGGGTTGCAAAACCCACTGCTGGATTAGGATGGTACTTTCCTAGATGGACTCCTGTGGGCACAATCCTTGACTGTAGTGATTTCTTTAAGGCCACAGAACCAGCGAGTTTTGTAGGAAGGAGTTCAAGGGCATTAGCTGGAAACCCTCACCTGGAATAGTGCTGTATACTTAGTTCCCATGTTCACTGTGCCCACCGATGGGATCTCCCCATTTTATAAACCACAGTTTGGGGGAAACTGTTCACGCTTTGCTGAATTAATGGCCAGAATAGCTGACGGGCAGTTCAGCTCTTCCAGTGCCCGTGCTGGCCTGTGCCAACATCCTTAAAGCACAGCTTGTAGCGGTGGCACTCGCAGTCGGTTGCATGAAAGGGGTTGTCTGCTTCTCTCTGCCTTCCCCAAGGCAAGAGGCTAGCTTCCTTTTAAAGCCCCCTGTGGTCATCTCCCCCACCTGATTGACCCCAGGATCCCTTGCCAGTTGCTTTAAAGCAAACTGCATTGCCATGTAATGGATATAAAGGGGGGCAGGGGCATCCTGAAATGAAAGAATATTTATGTTTGCCTAGGTGATAGGAAGAGCGATGAGATGACTTCTTAGACCCTCAGTTGTGGGGGAGGGACGTTTATTCAGATTTTGGAAACTCATCGGTGGTAGAAAAGTCCATTCTCCAGTTGATTCAGCCTCACCCCAAGGAAGCAAGAGGAGCACGCTTCCTGTAAAGATACAACCCTTCTTCATGGTGTCCAGGAGCAGAAACAGGAGCCAGGAGGAAGAGCATGAAGTAGCATTGTCCTGTCCTCTTGGAGGGTATGTCCTGCTCTAGCTCAACCCTTGGCGTGAAGACTTGCACTCTCTTTGCTCTCAGTCTTTCTGGAAATACCCTTTTCTCATCCCTCCTTTCTGAGCAGTGCAAGATTCAAAGCGCCCCTCATTAGTCTTGAAGCACCCCTCAGCAAATCCCAGTTCTTCACTTTGTCAGTTCATGATGGTGGGAGAAGACTAGAGCAATTCTTCTGTTGCAGACAACTCAGAAAGGCCATAACAAGTCTGAATGGTTTTGAGGAGGTGGATTTCTATTTGAAATCATCAGGGTTTATATCTTGCAAATCATGTTTTTGCTACCTAACTGGGATAATATTGCGTGGCATCCTTGTTGAGAATCGCCATCTGAAAAGCGTCTGAAAAAGGGGAGAGACCTCCAGGTAGACCCTGTTGTGCTGCGTGTCGTCTTGCACGTCGCGCAGATGCTTGTAGTCTCGCATCTGCACGTTTCTGCTTGGCCTTGTTGGCCTCACTTCCCTTCCCTGAAGCATAACTTTTTGACCAGCCATGGCATCGCCTTCTGTCTTCGGGGTGAAATCACGGCATTTGTTTGCTTCTGAGCCAGAACAGATGTCTTAATAGGGTAAAGAGGTGGAAACCCCTCCACAGTACATCCACAAGCATGGGAGCTCCAGTTGAGTACATGGCCTCGACTTCATCTCTTCTTCCTGACCCTGCTCAAAACCCTTTTGTGTCCTTTTCCCCCGCTTCTTGGTATCCCAGGATGCTTTCTCTCAGCACCAGATGACAAGCCAAGGAGATTAACAGTTACTTGCTATGGTGATTTGCAGTGCAGGCCTGGTATATAAGCGCACATATATTACACAGCAGTCAGTCTTTTAAGGAGAAACAACCAGTTTGTCCTGTTGGGAGTCCTGTACAGTCTACGCTGACCATTTCTGATATATGAGTTTTCTAGTGGCAGTTGGGAATGGTGTCCTGGCTCTAAATAACAAATAGTTTGCCTCGTGGACTGAAGGATAGCATGGAAATGCCCAGATGTTTCCAGTCTAATCTGAACATTTTAGATGTTCAGATTAGACTGGAGCATCTAAAACATTTAGATTTAGAGGCAGTATTGTGTAAACCTCAGTAGTGCTACTTTGGAAGTCACTAAAGATGTCAACTTGTTAAATCTTTCTTTAACTTTACTGTATAATGTGCACACGGTGAACTGAGATACAGCTGGGTGTACATGCAGGAGCTGCACCTCAGTGCTTTAGAAATACAGGGTAAAATGCATATTGCAATGGGAGTGACTGACGCTTGACACATCTTTTTTGGGGGGGCGGTGTTGAGCAGCCGTTTCTAGAGGTGCTTTTGCACCAGCTTGGGGGCTTATGTGGCTCTAGGTCTGAGCTTTGTGGCTGGAAGCACAGCATGACAAAAATAAAAAGCCAACATGCTCTTAGGTGCCGGTGGGTCTCTTCATCCATTTATCCTAGGTAGTGGGTGTCGGAGAGCAGTAATTAGAATAATGGACTTTATAGAGCAGGCTTTAAAAAGTCAGCATTGATTGCATTTGTAGGCCATGCCTCACAGATAAAGGGACTGTTCATTTGGACAGACAATCATTAAAACAACCTTTGGGGACTTGTGGGTCAAGCTGTGCATGTGCTGGCTCCTGTTAGCGTGTTTGAAATGAGATCCCATGTCCTGCCCGCGCTGTCGCTCCTTTTCGGTGGCAGAAAGCTGGAGGTTAATTACATTTTTAAAAGATATTTATCTCTTTTCTCTCTCTTCTTCTTTTCCCCCACCATCATTGGCAATTTTTTAGCGATAAAGCCCTGCCAGCCAGATAGCATCACTTTATCTGGCAGATGAGAGGTTGTAGGGTAGGTACCTGAAATCAAGTCTGGAGTGCTCAACTGGTCCATGTCTTTTGTCTGTCTTTCTTTGACAGATAAAAGGTCGTTGGAGGGGACTGCACTGCTTTGATCCCAGGCAATGGCCATGCTTAAATATTATGCAAATAGGAGTTAATGAGGCTGACAACTGCTTGGGAGTTCAGGATGCAGGATGGGTCGTTTCCCTGTGGGAACCACATGAAACCAATGGCATGGCAACCACTGCAAACGCCGGAAAAGCTGGCAGGGTCTCACTTGCAGGGTAGCACTATAGAGCCTGCTACAAGATGTTGACGTCCTGTAATGTAGCACGGATCAGGATATCATCCTGACGTGAGTGATGGGGAATCAATGCCGCTTGCATGGAAGCGGTGTCAGTGTGCTGAAACGCACACAATTGCTTTGTGCATATTCAAAAGGCAACGTATCTAGGCTGCACCTTTGGCGGGTCTCCACATGCTGTTATTTTGGCAGCTTGCAGTGTTAATACCAATTAATGTAACAAGGTAATTGAAAATGGGTTTGAAAGCAGCTACAGTGAAGGCAGGCTGGCTGGCTAGAAATAACACTAATTACTATGGTCCCCTTATCTTTTAAGGGTGAAGGCGATGTTCCCAGGGACTCAGCATTGCGTCTCTCTTTCAGTATGCAGTAATTAGTCCTGAAGCACTTGTCTATATTATACACTTATATGCACAAATATTGTCACGATTCCTTCCCATGGCTGGAGCCAGAAAGTTTTCAGAGGTGCTGCTGTCTTTGCAGGGAGAACTGACCTGTCCTTTTCCCAGCACAGCTAGGACAGAAAATACAGAAGGGTTTGGGACCCAAGCCCTGCAGCGACTTCCACATGGAAACCTGCATCTGCTATTAGCTGCCAGCCTTCAGGGTATGAATCAGTTGGTAACTAATGAGGGTTAGAAAGAGAAATTTCCCTGGTGGGCATGTTCATCCCAATTTTTTAACTCTGAAATTACTTATGCGCCTGGTACTGGCTTCTGTCACGGGGAGGCCCAGTCGGACTGAATGGTTAACCCTTCAGCAGTTCTCGTCTTCCATGCGGTCTTGAGACCAGGCCCCAGACCCTGGCATTGGTTTCTGTTGACTGGCTGCTCCCTTTGGGTGAAATGTTATCAACGTTTGATAAAGCATGATGGCACTACGTAGGAAACAAGGCTGTCTGCAGTAGTGGTCACTGCTGGGGAGCGGAGCAAGATGGGAAACAATGGCACAGGTTGGAAATCTGCCGATACTTGGGTTGTCTTATGCTATGGCCAACAGCGTTGAACAAAGAAACCTTGGTCAAAGCAGCCTCTCTAGTACTGGCTCTCCTGTTGCTGTACATAATGATCAAGCCGTCTCTCAGCCTTCTCCTTGAATAAGCCTGGCACCTGAAACTTCATACCCTAAAACTTATTTTCCATCACCTGGACCATATTTCTGGTTGTCTTATATTTAGGATCCATGGAGCGTGGGCCCAGGAACTGGGCATCCAACTCTAATAAGGAGCTTGCCAATCTTAGATCCAAAGAGAGATCGCTTCCCTACTTCCACTTGATATTCCCCCTTTTTATACATCTAAGGATCACATTGGCCTTTGGTAATGGCCTTGCACTGACAGCTCAGGCTGAAGGGTGGGAAGAGGGAAGTGGTTTTTATCACAGGTGAAGGTTACTTAAATACACAAGTACTCGAGCTTCATGAAGACAACGCAGGCACTTCTCATTTTCAGTGACATTGGTGAAAGGTAGCTTGCAATTCCAAGGTCAAGCATGTGTAGGTGAAAATTGGCAGTTCAAGCTGCTTCTAAGTATCACCTTCTAGTTAGTATGTTGTAGGCTTTGACTAGTAAAGTGCTGTTAATTAGGATCAACTTTCTTCTGCTGCCGACCTCGCATCCCCTGTCAAGATGCCATAACTTGTTGTTCAGCTCTCAGCAGCAGCAAGGCATTAAATCAGTAATTCTCAAGCCTGAGTCACTGGATATCCACCAGGAAAAACCACATGAGTAAATCTCCCAGTGCAAATGGGAATAAATCTAATTCCTGCCTAATTCTTGTCATCCCGCCCGTTCTATTTTCTTGCACAAACATATGGTGAAAATAAATTCTCACTGGACATTAGCTTCACTGGAAGATAAAGGTTTTGATGAGGGTCATCATTCCTGAGCTACTTGTAGGTAATGGCCCTGTTGCCCAGCCATTGGACTGGAAGGTGTATGGCCTTCACCAAGCCTGGGGGGTTGACAGAAGCAGACATGTGGGGTGTGTTTATACCTCCTCATATCTTCCCCAGCCCCATCATTGTGGCGTGCTTGAAGCCATACTTAGCCTGGGCTGCAGAGAGTCCCAGTGCTCAGTTCATAGGCCAGGCAGTATTGTAAATTGTGCTGGGCACAGGGAATGATGCATGTCCCTTTGGGATGAACCACGCTTCCTCTGGATGCATCCCCTCTGTGCGCGACCCGTGGACCAGATGAAAGGCCTCCTGGTCTGGCATGCCTCTACAAAGCCCCATTGTACACAGTGGGTAGGATGGGATGTACCCTTTCACCCAGTACCTCCTCCCTGTGCATATCTAGAGGGTGGAAATCGCTCTCCAGTTGTGAGTGTTTTTGAGTTCGTGCAAGTCAGTAGGAGTGAGATGCACAGCTGAGGCTTACACCGCGACAAACTTCACGACCTCTGACAGAACTGCTGCGGTACATTATTAAGCAGCAGACTTTGCAGTCCATCTTTTACACCTAGTATTTTAAAATATGTAACTTCTAGTTGGAGATGCATGGTGAGAAGTGCTCCCTGCTTCCTGAATTAGTACGTGCATGCCTTTGAATCCAGGTTCCCTTTCGCAAGGGGAAGTACATATCCCAACTGAAGTTCCCCTTCAAAAGCTTCTAATTAGGGCAGAGAGATTTGATCTTCAGGAGGTACCGTCACATTCCCTGAAGTAACAGACAACATGAGGGTGATGTCGCGCAGATATCACAGGCTACTGTCATCTTTGCAACTGTCAGATATCTTCCAGCGGTGAGCGAAACCCTGCATTTGAATAAATGCATTTTTTACTTAATTTCTGGTTTTCAGGCTGAAAAACAGCTGTCAAGTTTGAGGTGTAATGACTGACTTTTTTTTCTTTCTTTGCAACAGTAAGAAGTTTTAACGTTCGTTCGGGAGAACCGAATGATATTTTAAGCAACTTCTCTGTGGGATGTGGAGTCACTTGGACATTATTTTCCATAGGCTTTTATAGAACAAAGCAGGAACGAGAGGCATGAGAGGCAAAGTGTAAAATGGCTTCTCAGGGGGCAGTGAAGTCCTAGGCATTGCAGAGAAAAGCCAGAAGGGTAAAGCACTGGAAGCACTGCAGTCAGACTAGCGCATCTGATTAAGAGGAGGATTGCCCTGCCTTGGGTTTTCTCTGAATTGCAGGACTATTCAAGTTTAGCTCAAGAATTAAGAGAACTGTGGGTGCCTATACAGACCACGGGTTTTAATCCTCATTAAATTAAATATGTTTATAAAATTTGAACTTGTTTATTTTGCAGCATCACGTCAGTGTTTGCACGCACTCGGCTTTCGAGCAAATTAAGCTTTGGAGCATTATGTCAGTGTTTGCGCACACTAGGTTTTTGAACAAATTAAGCCCAGTCTCCAGCTGGTGTGGCAGGAGAGCGGGACAGTCCATCACTGCCCTTCCGGCCCGGGTCCCCCCATGTCCATGTCCATGCCTCAGGGAGCTGGCAAACTGCACAAGAAAAAAAAAATGGAAACAATTCAGAAGCGAAAGCAGTTTAAAGAGGTGAACTACAAAAAAGTCATAGCTATCTGGTGGACAAAGGGGCTCATTATATGTCTTTTAGTGCCTTTGTGTTTGCATGCAACAAATCCATGGACCGGAAGCTTTCATTCCCAGCGAGTCAAACTAAACTAGGTCTGAGGAGTTTTAGTTTAATGCACCAGAAAGACTTTTAAAGCATCCGAAAATCCTGCTCACGCAAACAGTCATGCAGTTGCAGTGCAAGAAGGGGCCAAAAACATGGCATGTACAAAGGCCCGCTGTTCCTAATGCAGCCTTTTTTATTATAGATGCTCAATTTCCGAAGTTTAGATCTAATCATTCACATATGCATCTCGCAAAGAGCTTCTGAACTGTGTCATGAAGGACATGGGCCACTCAAGGGCAGATTGGTCTTTGGGATATAAAGATGATGCACTACCATGATCTGGTCAGCAGCTTCCGCTCAGGCTGAATCAGGCTGTGCTTCCACCTTCTTAGGTGTCCCACCTCCCTTTTAAAGGAAAACACAGCACATTCATTGATGGAGGGATCCAGTTTCATCATTCCCTGACTGATGTATGGAGGCTTTTCGAAGAGAAGGCATCTCCAATTATTTCTAATGTGAAGTATCTCTAAAGATGCCTCATCTCCTCCTGCTGATATGATGCTTGTAGGAAATGTCATGCCACAGATTGAAGTGGAATGATACAAGCAGCCAGTCCTATAACTCTCTCTCTTTGATCCAGCTCTTGCTTCAAGATGGATAGGAAACTCGGGGAAAACGGTTCTTTCTTGCCTGACGTAGCAAGATCCTGCTGGAAAGACGTGTCTTCTTTGTTATTCTTTTAAAATGAGTTGATAAAAGCAAACAAGCGTCTCAAAGGAAAAATAAGAGTTGTGGGCTGTTGCCCTTCTGAATTCCATGCTGGCATCTTGCATTGTGAGTTCCTCTTGTAGTAAGAGAAGGGAATTGTCATCCCAAGGCTTACTAGGTAGAAACAAAAGGTTCATGTCTGTGTGAAATCATATAGCTGAGCTTCCAGGCTGGCATCTTGTCAGTTGGGCAAAAAGCCATTTTTTTTCTACACAGCTCTTAGAATAGCTTTCGAGTAAGGTCTCTGAATGTAAATCAGTTGCCTGTTTCCCAAAAAGCTCATTGGAAACTTTCTTGCCTTTGTCCATCAGCGCTACTGCTTTTATGGGTTGGCTTTGACGAGTCTGTTCAATTAGAGCTTCTTGTGTACTCTGGAGATGAGCTTTATGGCTTTGCCAGGGGAATGCAGATCTTGCCTGGGAAGTGTTATATTATTAGCCCTGGGCCTTTCAGGCCTTAGACTGCTTGGCAAAGCCCTTTGCCAGGTCTCTAGGCAAGGATGAGAAAAAATAATACTTCCCATTCCCTTCTCTGAGTCCTCATTAATCATGTCCTTTTTCCCCCCTTTGTCCCCAGAATATTGATTTTTATTTCTGAGAAGATGGCTTTAGCACTGATACAATAGTCTTCCCCCTTCCATTTTTCTTCTCTCGTGGCCATTTTGGTCTGCAAGATCCCACTGGCCGTTGCAAGGCAGGAGTAGACAGCTGAAGTTTATTTTTGTGTTTCACCCTTAAAAGCCCTGTTGGATGATGGCCATGGGTGCAATCCATATGGCAGAGCAGATCTCATCTGCTGGATGTTTTGGCAATGGATGCAGAATGACCTTGTGGTTATGAGGCAAGAGTGGAAGTCGGGAGCCCTGATCCTCCTCAGGTCAGTCTTCACAATTATGGGAAGCTGCAGTATCGCTGAGTGCGTGCAGGGTCCTGGCGAGGGCTCCGTGAGCTTGGATTTACAAATGTTTGTCAAGTGTGTTGAATGGATGGTGCCACAGAGCAGGGGATGAGTTTTACGGTCTCTGAACTGAGAACCAGATGCCTGTGTTTCACCCAGAAGGAGCTGGTCTTGCAAATAACAAGCTGGGTCCATTCCTGTATCAGCTGTCTGTGTCTCTGCCCCATCTGGGGTTTTCTAAAATATTAGCATTTCATTTTCAGAAGCACTCGTCTTCAAGTTGGTTTTCAAAAAAGCATCTGTTGGCTTTCATTTGGACTTTGACATTTAACTGTCCATGAGATTTGAGCACCAGAGTCATTTTGGCACTGCCGATTTCTTACCCTGCAGCTCTGATGTTGCTTAAATCATAGAAATGCAGAGCTGGAAGAGACCTTGAAAGATCATTGAGACCAACCCCCCTGCTCCAGGCAGGAATACGGCTAGGATCAAACGATCCCAGCAAGGCGTCTGTCCAGTCTCCTCTTGAAGATTTCCGAGCTTGGGGCCTGCACCACCTCCATGGAAAGTCTAGTCCAGATTGTGGTCAACCTTACCATGAAGAAGTTCTTCCTTGCATCCAACCTAAAACTATCCAACAGTTCATGGCCATTGCTCCTTGACCTCTCCTGGGCTGCCCTGGTGAGCAGTTTTTCTTCCAGCTCCCAATATTCACCCCTTACATATAGACGGCCATCAAGTCCCCCTTAGTCTTCTCTTCCCCGGACTGAACAGTCCTAGATCCCTTTGTCTTTCCTCATAAGGTTTGTCCTTCAGGCCCTTAATCATTCTTGTTGCTCTTCTCTGGGCCCTTTCAAAATTACCCACAACTTTTTTGAAGTGCGGTTCCCAGAACTGGACACAGGACTCTGGCTGGGGTCTCGCCAGCGCTGAGTAGAGAGGAAATATCACTTCCTAGCATCGCACTGGCGGCTCATTTCATCTTGTGATCAACTATAACCCCAAGGTTCCTTTCAGCCATCATGCTGGCCAGGACATCTCCTTTTAATCTGTGTTCATGTCACTGGGTACTTGTCCCCAAATGAAGCGCTCTGCATTTATCCTTATTGAACTGCATCCAGTTTCCACTCCGCCCCCCATTTCTAGCTTGTCCAAGTCCTCTTGGATCCACATCCTGTCGCTTAGCATGACCGCTTTCTCCATAACTTAGTATCATCTACAAATTTGGCCAGCGTGCTCACCACATCCTCATCTAAATCATTGATAAAGGTGTTGAACAGCACGGGGCCAAGAACCGAAGCCTGCAGGACACCCCGGCCACCTCCTGCCAAGACGATACAGGCCCATCCACTGACTCTGGGTTTGACCCCTTAGCCAGTTCCCAGCCCACCTGACCCTTTTCCTACCCCCTCTTCCCAATAAAAGGAAGTACTACAAACTCTGACTAATCTGCTACCCATGAGAGCTACTCCAGGAGCCATCGCCTTTCTTTGACGTGCCAATTGTTCTTTGTAAATCTGGGTACGGTGCTATAAACTCAGCATCACGGCATTGTTAACCTCCCACCTATTCGCCCCAACTGCAAGATTGAAACTGCTGTGAAATACTTTCAGTGTTGCAAAGGGCTTGTTCTTCATATCCACGAATAGGTGGCAATAGGTTGGCAGCATGCTTAAGAGACGGCTCTTTCTAGGTAGACTTCAGTCTAGGAGGAAAAACGGCCTGTGAGCTTCCTTCCTTTTTTTTGGCCTCAAGTCAAAATTCTCATTTTAATTTTAAAATCACTTTTAATTTGGAAATGTTTTATCAGCTCAATAAATGGATCTTACAAGACCAAAACACATTTTTTTCCTGCTGCTGCAATATCGTAAGTAAAACAACCATACTTCTAAATTAGTTTAAAGGAATCCATGTGGAAATAACTTGCATACAAGCAAGGAAACAAATTATTTGAGTCAATAATTCACAGTGACTATCAATGTGTCTGCAGATGAGGTTTCTTCTCCAGAAAAAAAAAAGGTAAATGCAACTAATTTGTGACTCAGAGATATACATGTAAATTGGAAAGGATAAATAGAACGGACAGCAAGGAGTTTATATTTCTAGGGATGTTTTTTGCTCTTCTCTGGGAGGATTTTTGGCTCATCTACATTCTGCTTCCTCACCTGTTTTCCAACCTGCTGCATAAGTATCTGCGTTTTGTAGCTCACAAAAAGGATTAACACATCCTCTGCATAAAAATGCACCGGGCTGATTTTGGTATCTCACGATAACAGCTTGTTCTGTTGGATCTGTTTTTAGCATTCGTCCCCTGTCAAGGAGGGAAAGAATATTGACACCAG
>NW_017729000.1:3045719-3048346 GCF_001723915.1 Gavialis gangeticus | reverse complement strand
TGTTGGATCTGTTTTTAGCATTCGTCCCCTGTCAAGGAGGGAAAGAATATTGACACCAGTTAAATATGTCTGTTATTTCCCAGGTGGGAAACCCAGCTTAATACCTGAGCATTAATTCAGCATTAAGGTAGCATTGCAGCATCAGGAAAAGCAAAGGCAAGGCTGAAAGCTCTTTCCTAATTCAGTCCCTTGTGCTACTGCCTTTAAGTTCACTCTCTCTGTTCACACCAATGATTATCAACCTTTTTAGGTTCAAGGCATCCCTCCTTAGACTCAAGGCACCCCTTGGAAAATGTCAGCTCTTAGTTTTCACTTGGTTTTTTTTGACTACGGAAAAATACTAGAGCAGTTCTGCTGTTGCAGAGCACTCGGGACGACCCCAACAGATCAGAATGGGTTCAACACTATGAAGTCCTGTTTGGAATCGTTGGGAGCCCATTTTTAATCCCTACATGTTTGTAGAAATTTAAGTGGATTTAAACCTGGTTAAAAACCACCGTTCTATGCTGATACTATCAATTAACATAAGATACCGTATTTAAAAAAGCATAGCATTTCTTGTATAATTTCTAATGCTGAAAGCTAGGGAAATGTGTGCCCTGTGCAGTCTTCAGACTTGTTCTGTAATGTAGATAGGCTCTATGAAGTCAGATTTTAGAGAGAAAATCATGTGAAGTCACCGTTTTTACTGTTGATTATCCAAGAGCGCTCTAGATTTTAAGTCTCCCTTTTGAAATAATCAGCTGGGTGGATGGCCTGAGATGGCACGGTCCAGAGTCCTAAGTTTAAACTGCTCTTAGAAAAAAGTTTCAACACCCTGGCTTTTTAAAATTGATAATAAAATGACTGAACATGGTTCTTTTGGCTCCTAAAATGCGATCGTTATATTATCCTAGTATAATGTGATTTCTTGGTGGGTATAGGAGCTTCTGAGTCTACCATGACTTATAGATCAGAGTTGTTCAACTTCTAAGTGGCTGGAGGCCACACGTCATGCGAGCCACGCCAGTGCAAGCCACGTGCTACCAGGGGTCCACATGATGCCCTGGGCTGGGGCACGAGACAGAAACCAGGGGAGGGAGGGGGAGCCCAGAGACCCTGGATGCTGCTGCAGATAGAGTGATAAGGAGGACGGTGGTACGGCGGGAGCTGAGCAACCCCAACTTTACTCCTTATGGACCATATGTGCTCCCACCCCCAGCCACCTGTTAGATCTCCAACTAGATGATGGAGCCATATATAGAGAGAAAGTTATCCAGGTTAGTTTGAAGTCAGGCCAAACATAGGGCAGGGAGGCATCCGAACTGGTACAGAGGTATGCATTTTAAAAGTCAGCAACCTGCTTTGTCGGATGCTAGGAATGGACTGGCAGGAGGATAGACGGGGAGGGGACCCCATGGAGAGAGGCAGAAAATGGGTTGGTTGAACCACTTGACACCTCGAGGTTAACACCTTGAGGGATGCTCCTTTTAAGTTGCCTCAAGCTGAAGATGCAAGCAATGTAGGATCCCAAATTGCTGGTCGTTTTTGAAAATCTCAAGCTGTGTCTTCCCACGATGTCACCGCATGCTCTTGTAGCGTCTGGTATTTCAGGGAAATGTTCTCCTGAATTAACAATTTCACACACATCTGAAAGAAGTTATTTGACAGAATTATTTATCTTTGGTTAAACAGCACCTGCTATATGCTTGCAAGCTCTCTCTGTGCTCAACGCGTACAGGGGAGTTTATCTCCCCAAGTGTAAAGAGGGGGAAATAAAGTCGAGACAAAAATGAGCAAGTTCCCTGTGTGGTGGCTGAGACCCGTCACGACCCACAGACCTTGTCGGGCAGTGTTTTGCAATAAGGCACTTTTAAAGAAATGAAAAACTAGTGACTTAAATGAGGGAAAAAAGATACAGCATGAAAGGAAATAATATTCACTTTATCAGCTGTATTCCATGTTTAATCACTGTGTGAATGTTTGTGGAAATTTAAGTGGATTTAAGTCCTTTTAAAAGTGGGGCTGATAAAATCAGGCAGATAGGGGCATGCATCTTTGTTACAGCTTGCATGCCGTGCTTACCTGCCTTGTATTTGTTACCTGCTGCAATTAAAACTCTTCTGAAATTGTGGTGGGCAGAGAGGGAACCACTCTCTTGGTTTTAAAATTTTGTTTCTGAAATGCTCCTTTCTGGCAGATTTACAGAATCCACCAAAATCAGGAGTGGAACGGGATTTACACGTGGATCGAGAGAGATCCTCAACAGGCCGGAATCAGAATTCAATTAAATCTCTTCTCCGTGGTTGAGGTTTTGTTCCTAATGATGGTATGAACCCAATCGTAGTAATGTGCCAAGTCGTAGTAAATGTGTTGCTAGATGTTATGGACGTGGTCATTCTTGCTGAAGGGAAAAGATGATTTAGAAGAGACAGCTCGTGCTGGAAAGCCAGTCAGTCCTAGCAACAGAACAAGTAATAAATGCCACAAAACGTCACCATCCCTTTTGGTTCAGGCTGTTAAACTAGTGAAAAGGATGTCCTAGCTGGTGTTTCAGCAAAGAAGTGTTAAATCCAGTCCCTTAGGAGAAAGGGTGCATGCTTTGACTATGTGTGCTTTAGGAGTTACGCACAGATTTTTTTTTTTTT
>NW_017729000.1:3034702-3045507 GCF_001723915.1 Gavialis gangeticus | reverse complement strand
TCTTTTTGGGTTTTAGGATTTACCCCAAATTTTTTTTTTTTTTTTTTTTGGTAAATTAATTTTCAGGTGAAGCTGGGCAGGAATGTTTTGCATAATATGTCTGCTGCAGCCTCAAAGCACTAACCAGGAGCAAAGCAATATGATTATGGATCATGAGAACAATTGGGTGGGTGAGTACATTTGAAAAGGAGAGCGGATGCAAATGTGCTAGAAAGGTGTTTGAAGGGAGTCGTATTTGGAAAGGGATACCATATCGGTAATTTATGGGACATGTGAAATGCCACTTCAGCGATCTATACTGTCAAGCCAGGCTATTAACATGACTAGGGTTCAGAGTTTAATTCTCTTCCCTTTTTAACGGAGGAGAATTATCTTCTGTGAAGTCTGGTACAAGTCGCTTAAATGGTGTGTGAGGACCCGCCTGTCAGAGAAACGTGGCAAAGTGGAGAACTGGTGTAAAATATGCCGAGAGACGTTGGGAACTGCGCGCATCTAGTCATTAGGCATTCTGGACCCATCGCATGCTCAGTTTCTTCCTTCCTCAAGGGGGAAAAGCCATTTGCCTGAGCAAATATATAGCTGTCAATAATGGGAAGACTTCTATTTCCAATACTATCAATCTGTCACAGCCTCCTCTTTTGCAAGCACCTGCATGATAAAAGCAGGGCTTGCCCGGAGTTTCTGGTTGAGAACATGAGCAGATTTTCAGAGCATTACAAGATAACAGGTGCTGAGAAATCTCATTTGTTGCCCCTTTCCTCCTCCATATGCCCATTTGGTAAATAAGCATGTGTCTTGGGAGGCTTTTTTTTTTTTTTTTTTTTTAATTCCTCTTGTTTTAAGAGGTGGACAAACTTGGCTCCAAGCTGTTCCCTTTACAAGCACTAAAAGTGCTTTGCCGCAGCATCCTCATAATTAGTATTTTAGCACTAACAGCGCTTTAAAAGCAATGAGTCTTCTGGTTGTGAAAGGCACCAGGTTGGCAACCCTCAAGATTCTTCACTCTCTACAGCAAAAACAGCGACCTACAAGATTTTTCTCATTAACCTGGGGATGGATCGAAATGCATCAAGCCAGATCTTCAGCAAGAGTCCACCAGCACAAGTCCCTTTCATAACAATAGCTGAAGATTTGGCCCAATGTCCCAAGTGTCAGTAAGTGATTATTCATTTTCTACCCTGATTTCATCCCTGGGCTCTGCTGACTTTCAGCAGGCACTGAGTAGTCTTTTTGGCTTTTGAATGGTAGCAAGTCCTCCTTTCAGATTTTAAGAGAGCCATCATCTTCAAGGCTAATGAACAGTCTTTGGATGGTAGACATTCATGAAGCAAGAAGAAGCTTGTGGGTTTTTTTGTTTGTTTTTATATTGCCCACAAATTTACTCATCTATATGACATTTTAGTGTTTCACCTCCTCCAAGCGGTTCCCTCTGTGGCAGCCTAGTAGAGGGCACTATCACGCAGAGCCACCCACCTCACTGTGCCAGACCCCAAACTATGCTTCGGGAGTCTTCCCTGGGGCACCTACGTCTGGCTGTCCCCCTTCCTGGAGCACACGCGCAAGCCTGGAGTGCGCTGGTCTCTGTTAGGGCTCTGTGCAGCCTGGGGTACACAGACCTTGCAAGTCTTGGGGGTGCTTTGCCCCCTGGTAATATTTCTGGGTAGTTTTTATAGACGGAAGCCTCCAAAGATAGCCTCCTGTCCCAGGGGAAAGTATATAACTAAACCCACCTTAGCCAGCCAAGCCAAGGGACTCCCCTAAAGAATTCTCAGCCAGGCACCTTGTAATCAGGTAACCTTTCATTGGTCAGGAGGAGAGAATGGGGGATGGGGTTTAAAACAATAGGAAATAGGAAAAACCTTGAGCAAACCAGAATGAGTTGAATCTAACAAACCTGGGCTCAGTGGCCCTTTTAATACACGTCTGAAATTACTTATTTCTAACTTTCTAGCTAGTCTTCAGGCATAGTCACTGATTCATGCAGACAGCAGCCTGAAGTCTCCGCTTGTGTGCTGTTTCCCAAAAAAATGCCTGCTGCCAGAAGAGAGAAAGAGGCAGCTCCCTGCCCCTCAGGAATTTTTACAGCCCAGTCATCTAGGTGACCAGGTTGAAACCTAATAGCACACAGTATGAAAGAGGAGGGGTGTGTGGGATGTCCCAAGGCAGGGAAGAGAGAGAGGGATTTCTTCACACCTTCATTGCATTTTTTTTCTCTTGGTTTCTCTCTAAGTACCGGTAATCCTGTCTTCCAGAAACTCACCTAGTACTTTGTGGTCAGACCGCCCATTTCCCGTCCTTCCATGGCAGTGATAGTCACATGCAAATAGCAGTTGAAGTAAACTTCCCAGGTCCTCCCTTGCTGTCTTTTGAAGTTCAGGAGACATGCATGTGCTAATTAAGGTTCCTAGGACATGGCTTCCAGAAAGCACCTAGAGTATCATGGTTTATAGGAATGCATCCTGACTGATTTGGGGATTCACATATAGGAGCAGTCTCTTGGAAGGAAGCAAGCAGCAGCTCACAGTGGGAAGTAAATTGAGAAATGACTGCAGCAACACTAAGTAAACCTTCCTTTGCTTTCTCTGTTGCAGAGGAGCTCATGCTTTATATTGAACCTCACTACTTAAGGTATCAATGGCTGACAGATTGGTACTGGGTGTGAGTGTGATAGAGCCACTTCCTCTTCCAGCCCCTGACATTGCATGCCTGCCCCTTTGAGAGGAATTGATAATACCAGACTATTTTATCAACATTTATCAATAGAAGAAGCCAGTCTCAGCAAAAACTACATGGGAGCAACTCATAATGTCCATGGGAGACAGCGAAGGTTAGGGTTAAGAACAGAGAAGACAATTCAAGTGAAAGTCACTGCTGGACTATAGCAATTCATCATGGAGGTGAGCAAGATCTCAGGCCTGCCAGTTCTTTGCTCAGGGATGCATTAGGCTGCCCTGACTTGCCATTCACCTTGACCAGCCGTCTCTTTGCTAGCTGTGTCTTGTTCCATTTGGGCAGGGTTCCCTCAACAGCCTTGGAAAGGGAAGGAGGCTGCTCTAGGAGAGCCTGAAGCTGAGAGGAGACTTGGTAAAATGGGCAGTGCAGGACTGATGGGCTTCCCTGCAAACTCGTGTCTGAATTTGGGGCCTTCTCTGGCCAGCTACGCAGATGCAGCCCAATGCAGGGGTGGGCAATGGTGGAGGAGGAGAGGCAGACTGGCCGGAGCAGGGTCCACTCCTCTCTCCAGATTTGGGGGGAAGGGTGCATGGAGCTATTGAATCTGGCAACAACCACTGAGCTGGCATTCAAACCTCTCCTATCCCAGTGAGACGTATGGACCTGGGTTTTAGGGGAGGTGATAGTGTTGTCTGGTGGTAGCAGGCAGGGAATTTCTTAGTACCAGCAAAGGAAGAACTCACCCCCCTTCTTTATAAAGTCATCTCCACCCCTCATCCTGAGAAAGGGGGAAGGCATTTGAGAGAGATCCCTGCAGCATCACAAAGCAGGACTGTCCCCTGAATGTCTGGTGCCAGCTCCCCAAAGCCCCCCCTTATGTCTGTGCATCTTTGGTACTTCTACAGAGATTGCAACCATGGTATCCGCTCGCTGTGCTCTCAGCAATGAATGTAGCCTGGCATGCAGTGCTGTTGGCCCATTACACATATAGGAGACTGAAGGACTTGTCCCTACTATGGTCAGGAAGGAAAGTGAGAGAGGCAGAGGACAGACCTGAATGCCAGCTCCTCCAGCCCAAAGCCAGTGGGGGGCTGGTGTAGCATTGTATGTGCAAAAGGAATAAAAACAGTGTAGTTTAAGCGCCTTGAACCTGGGGCAAGTCTGGAAATCTATACCACACTCTCCGCTCTAGCTAGGGGGGCTTTGCTTGGGATGCCCCCAGGCATTTCACTACTGCAGTATCTCCCATTCAGCCTCGACACGCAGCGGGTCTTCCCCTTTCTTTCCATCATTCCCCCACTCTCTCCAGCTTGGGCACCTCTTCTCACTGCCCAGCCTCAGCCCCATTTAATCTCTTCCCTCTCAGGAGGAGTTGCTCATGGGGGTTGAGGAGTCCTGGATCTGCCAGCGGTGGGTGGGAAAGGTCTGTGGAGAAAAAGGGGGTGAGTAGCTGCACCAGAGACCATTGTTTTTATGGGTCTACCCACTTTTTCCTCCTAGCTAGAAGATCTCCCCTGGTACTTAGGAGCCAAGGTTTCCCCCATTTCCAGCTGCCTGCCTTGGGCTTCCACGTCTTGCACCTTTGTGCAGAGTGGCTTCCTGGCTTAACTGTTAAGTGCTGCACACAGATGTTTAGGCAAATGCAGAGTTCTTCATTACCCAGCACTGACCTTCATTAGGGCGTCCACAGCTAATATGAAATGCCGTGCAAACCTGGATGCACTTTTCCATGTCCGCTGCAGGCGCTGTAGGTAAAATTCCTATTTATGGGGAGTCTGATTGAACTGTTAGTCCTGATTGTCACATTGGCTTAAAGACAAGTTACACTAAGGTCGTACCAGCCATTTCAACCCATGCATTTCATTCTTGAATAAAATGCGCATCATCGAGGGACTTGTCCATTATGGAAACATTTCAAGCGAGCTTTGGAATTAAAAAACTTGTCTGTGCAAGATGGACCTCCTAGAGCATCATCGGCAATCAACTTCATTGGGAATTGAAGAGGTGGGGGGGTTATTCTGGGTTGGGCTACCTGGAAGGTAAGGTCCTTTTCTCTGGGTTCAGCATAAGGGTACTATGTTCTTTAGGGTAAGTAAGTTCATCTTTTGTCAGTACATTTAGCAGCTGGATCCTCCTAATATTTTAGGAAACATGTAGGTGGTTTCATGTGCATGGGGCAGAGGGAGCCCAAATAGCTCTTTTTGTATAAGTGTTGCTCTGTTTCAGCACAGTCGGAGTGATTGCAACTTTCAAAGTGCTTTTTTTTTCCCCAGGATAAGATTTCTGATGGTATAAAAGCTAGCTTTTGACATCTGTTTCATTTAATGACTATATTAACAAAAGAAATGCCTCTCTGTTGGCTTGCTCTGTAAAACAACCTTGGTAATGGTTCATCGTTCCTTTAACTCTTGCATGATTCGAAGACTCAGCACAAAAATCCCATTGAAATGCAACCAGGTCAGCACAAAAAAACAAAGCGAAACAAAACCAAACCAGTTAAAACATCAGAAAGTGTTTCGCACGTCTTGGAAATTCAAAAGGAGACGGTGCTTTGGATTTTCATTTCCATTGCAGTGGGCTGCGTGAATACCTTGACTGTCACTGCACTGCAATATTTATCTTTCCTTTCCTTTGCTTCCTCTGTGTTGCATGGCAGATAGCGTAGGGACTGTGTGTGACTGGACACTCTCCCCTCCAGCATATCCGTGGGTTAGATTCTGGGCCACAAAGGTTTTGCAAAACCTGCCACCGCTAGGATTTCCCCATTATTATCAGTGCTAAAATTCACTATAAATAATGAACAAATAAACCAGCCCCTGAAGCCCAAACACTGCAGCACTGGAAATGGTCCTCACTGATTTTTCATTGCTCATATTGAAAGAAATGCATAGAAGAAACTTGAAAAGTAACATCGACTCCCTGCCTTGTCCCATCTTGCATTTGGAGATGATGAGCCTTGACTGGCACCGCAGGACCCATGGGGAGAGCTGCCTCTGAAGGAGGCTCATGCATTCCCTCAGCTCTTTGAAGAGACTCTCTCTGGGGCTCAGATTCTCATGGTGAGGAGGAGGCTGGGAGAAAATATCTCACGCCTCTGGATTTTTCCCCATTTCCCATTAAAATGCAGAATAAGGTTTTTCCAAATTGCCTTGCTGCTAAAAGGGAGCAGAGCAGCAAGAGGGCAAGCCCCCTTGGTTAGGCGTTGCAGGTTCAGTGTCAAGGTGTACCCCTTGCCTCCCAATTTTGAGGGCAGACATTTGGGCCTTCTGCTGCTGTATCCCAGCCGAAGAAAACCCTTGAGGGATGCTAAACTACAAACGTAGGATGAGAAGGGCGTCAAATCCAGTCCCCTGCTACTGGAGGCAAGTCTGTCACATTGCTGTTATTCCCTATTCATTAAAGATGATCAAAATCCTCTCAGCTGTGCTATTAGTATTGAGGGAAAAGAAATTGGTTTGCAAAATATCATATTTACAAGGTAGGGTTTTTATAATTATTATTATTATTATTATTATTATTATTATTATTAATTTGAAGCTGACAGCATCCCTTTGCCGTGAATGCAAGATGCCATAATTGCAGTGGCATCCATTGCGCACGTAGTGCCTGTCGTGTACGTTACAGTTGCCCGCGAGGCATTTGCAAGAGACGTTGCAGAAGCCGTGTGTTCCTATGCTGGGAATGGAGAGTACTATTCATTTTCAATTAGGCTAGTGAAGCAAAGGAAAACTGTTTGAGTGATCAGGCCAGGAGTCCTGGCTGATGTGAAAAATGTTTCAGCAGCTTGCCTTCCTCGACGTGCTGGGCGAGGGGGCTGTGGCTTGGGGGTTGTCAGATTAACTTTGGTGTCCATGGGTAGAAAGCTTTGGGGGGACTTTCTTGGACAGAAAGAGCCGAGAAGAAGATAAAGGCTTCTGAAGAGGGAAGGCCACTAGCTGATGTCTACCTCCTGGAGAGCACCTTAATCAGCCCATGTGCTGGGTTGGTGAAAGGTCATTTTTGACCTGCCTGCCTCCCTCCGGCATCTCTGCACACTTCCACCACATGGCAAATTGCACTGGAAATGAAAAGAAGGGAATTAATTCAAAACTAGAGACGTGGCCGAAGTGAGGCCAGATTCATGGTCTGTTCCGCGTAACCCCATTTCTGCTGGGGTAATGAGGGGCAGGAGTCCCTGTTGCTTCTCAAGGTTATTTCCGGACCATGCACGAACCGGCGCAACTCGAACGGTGCTCCCTGGCATTGGCTGGGTCGTTGCTTGCGTTGATCTGTGAAATAACTTTCAACTCGGAAGTTTCCATGATTTTCTAGCCCCATCCCCTACCCCCCGTACACAAGCTGGCGTGAGTTCTCCCATTTGTGTCTGCTGTTGCGTTGGCAATGACGGCTCACTTAGCATTTCACCGGGTCCAATCTATTCAACCTTACGCTTTCACAGGGTGCCCACGTCAGCGCGGCAGGGGTGCTCAAGTACTCATTTGACCAACTGAATGCAAGGCCTGCAAAAGGCACCCGCATTTGTGGTGTAAAAGCAAAGCATCTCGCCCGTGTGTTTTTATTCCCAAAGCAGTGAGCGGGGAAGGTGAGGATGGATGAAGTGGGAGCAAAGTTGTCGGTGAAACTGCTCCCGGTGCCAGCTGATGGGTAGGAATCAGAGAATGAATTACAAAGCGATAGGAGTTGTGGTAACTGTTTGAATACTACTTTAAAGCTAGGAGCAGCTGAGGATGGCATGTTTCTCATCACTTGGAAGCACCTGAAGCTAGCGGGGGACTGAAGCAACAAATGGAGAGAATCCCTAAGGACCCAATTCTTTTACTGCCTTGACTGGTTGGGTATTTGCTTTGCTTTGTCATTGTTGTTCAGTTATTGGCATTATAGCTGCATGCATGAGCAAGGAGCAGTTGTAACTTTGAACACAGGCAAAACTAGGAGCGACAAACAGCCTTTGCTTCAGTAATACAAACAGAGGCTGGAAGAAATTGCTATTCTTCTCCAGTTGAGAAAGAAGCAGTCGCTTTGGGTTTTGGAGTAATTTAAATTTAATTCATATTCTTTCCTTAATGCAAACTCTAAATCTCTTCTGAAGGCACTGGCATCAGATTCTCCATTGTTGTAAATTATAATAGCTCCCTTCCAGTCATGGGAACTGCGCTGATTTACCCTAGCTGGGAAAAATCACTTGCCAAGATGCTGAGGTGAGCTTTACTGTGTTGTGCATATCAGCATGACAGGATATCGGGTCCTAACGAGCTCTTCAGCTAATAGAGAAAGGCAGAGCTGCAACAAATGGCAAGTCATTAAAGCAAGTTAGATTCAAATGGAAGACAGAAGAAAAAGGTGATTTATACATTGGAGCAAACTTCCCAGGGAGGAGTTTCTACTTCCTGCTGTCATCTTCAAATTGAGACTGGATGCCTTTCTGGAAGGTACGCATTAGCTAAAACCAGCTTATGGGGCTTGGCAAGGGGGAACGGGGAAAATGTGCTTGCCTGAGTTATGTGCATGGCCAGACTAGGTTATCTAATGGTCCCTTCTGGTGGTGTGATCTGTGAAGCTGCGATGTCCAGGAAAAGTGTCTGTTGCTGTAGGCTTTCTTCTGCTCTTCCAGCTCCGTTGAAAAGGATGGCAGTAACCAAGCAGAATTGGTGAATGCTGTCTTTCTTAGGCAGCTTGCTCTGTCATGTAAAACAGCTCTAGGACAAAGAAAGATCTGGTTTGGGTCAAAACAACGCAGTGGGCTTCTCCAGTTGGCCAAACTTAGACCGGTATTAGTTATTGTGAATAGCTTGGCTTTCTTCCCCACTTCAAGATAATGTCTCTGCATGTGACGAATGCTGCATGACCTCCCCAGACTCATTGCACCTGCCCTGCGATTACCAAACAAATGCTGTAGATGAGGTTTTGTCCTTTTGTTCTTGGTGGACTTGCTGTCATCAAGGCATAGTGAAAGGGGAGCCGGGGGAAAAACCCACCCGCTCACAATGTTGAAAGAGAAGTGACCATGTCTTCTCATGGTCAGTAGGAGATGGCACCAAGTGGAGGAGGTCTTATGGAAACCTAGGTGCTGATTTCACAGAGAGGAGGAATGATAGCTGTGCTAGATTTGGGGTGACCAGGATCCTAGAGCCCTTGGGTTGGACAGGAATCAAACGGCTTATCACCAGTGAGACTTGAACCTGCATTTCTTCGGCGCACAACAGACATTTCTGCACAGAGACGTAGGAGCTATCAGAGAACATGTCTGCAATGTGACACGCAACATGGCACGCTTGGCTGGCTGCTGAACACCCACCCGCAAACACAACCACATGTTCCCATGGGACCTTCCTGTCGCTGGTGTAGCTGAGACGCACGGATATGCAATTGTTAGTTCCTTCTGGGACTGGATCTTTGGGACCCAGGTAGGAGAGAGCCTGGGAAGCCTTGGGGATGCTCTTTGAAGATGGCCAAGGGGGAAGCAATTTGATTTAATTCCTGGTTCAGTGGGATGAAGTAAAGGCATGGTTGCTTTCCTGGCTTATACAGAAATGTTTTCAGGAAAGCTAGCGTGAAGCATCGCAACCCTCCCATCTAGCTCTGTCACTAAAGAAAACGGCAGCTCAGATACAGCGCGCTGCTGACTAGCGTTTATAGTCGACCGAAGAGAAAACGGGCTCATTCTCCTTTGAACTGAGTCAGCAACGAGGCCCAGCAAGTAAATGTTGAATAAAGCAAACCCACTGGACGCAATTCTCATTAAAGACGTCTGCTGTTTGCTGCAGGGGCACTAATTCTGTCTACACTGGTCCTATGGATATTCGGCACAGAGGGTAGCTCCAGTGACAAGGCAGTTTCCATTAGGAAATCTGCCTTTGATGTCCCTTCCAGCCCAGTCTGAGCTACTTGGAATCAGGGTACACATCTGGTGGGATGTTCTTTAACTTGGGAATAGGGCTTCAGTTAGCCCTCCTCCCGCGGGAACACACGCAAGCTGATTGGAATCAATTTTTGCAGCCTGAAGTGCTGTTAACAGCTTGCAAATCCATGGGAGTGGGCTCAGAGCAAATGAAGACATCCAAAGGGGTGGGGTGGACTGGCCTGCACATGCCGATGGAGAGCAGCGGTGGGCATGCTCCAAAGCAGCCAAGTGTCTGCAGGGCTTAGCTGAGCCCAGGAGATAGATCAGGTAATGGTGTGAAGAAATGTCTGCAGGGAGGCTTAGCGAATCCCTGGGTGGAGTCTGATGACCTGACTCAGTTTTCCCTTGCACTAGTTAGGCTGGAGAGGGGAGTTAATGGACAAATGAGTAGCAAGAAGTGCAAAATACAGCTGACTGTCTGCAGGATGTCGTTGGGCGCTCAAGTCCTGGACTGATGAAGGCAAGCATTCTTGTTTTGCTTTCCTGGATGGGCATTTCCTGCCTCACACCACGGCAAACGGTATTAAGTGACGTAGCCAAAATTCAGGTGGTCGTACTGGATGCCGAGCGGATGCAGACCTCTCTGGGTCACGTTGCTGGGGTGGGAGTCACTGGATGGCTGCACGCCAGTGATTTCATATGCTCGGCTTGCAGGCACTGTTCGGGTGTTGAAGAAATGCTTCTATTCATTCTGTGACTCATTTCTTTTTGTAGGAGCTATTGGCAAACGGAGGAGTTGGTTCTCTCCTTTGGTGTCCCTGACTGCTCAGTTTTTTGAGGCAAGAGTTGCTCCATGGGACAGAGTTTTGATGCTCTTTGTGATCACCCCTGTCCCAGGGCTGGTTTATGCAGCATGTCATGAACAAATTGCACTAAAAATGTGTTCCGACTTCACATTATTAATGTTGTCTCCAATGGGAAGCCAAGCTTCAGGCCCCTGACATTTCCTACCATTTGACAGAACGGTAACTCTCTTCAAACGGCTCTGAAATCCCATTGTTTTCCTGCTTAAAAATATCTCACGTTATGTATAAGTACTAAGACAAACATATTGATGATTAATATTCATGATTCATTACTTGTTCTAAGTGACAGATCTGAAGCAATTTCTCCTATCCCTCCTGAGCTTCAACACCTTGATATCGAAGAGACTCGTGGAGCAAGATGTTTTTCTTGCCAAGAAAATCATAATAGGCTTCTATGGGAAGAATTAGATTTTTTTTTTTTTTTT
>NW_017729000.1:3030588-3034563 GCF_001723915.1 Gavialis gangeticus | reverse complement strand
ATTAGATTTTTTTTTTTTTTTTTTTGAGCACTGGAAATCTGAAAAGACAAAGAAGTACTACGTGTTTCATTTAGGCCCAGGTCTGTGTGTTTGATTGTAGGAAGATGTTTGAAAATAACTAAAGCAAAGCTCTGAAGGATGCTTTGAGCTACTGCAACTGAGCTTTGGGAACAGAGCTATAAACTCCTTGAAACACGAACAGATGTTTTGGAATATAGCTTCAAAGCTTTGAAAAACTATTTTCTCTGCATGCTTTTCTGCACAAGGAGAGTTTTAAGAACCGCTGAATGCATTTTATTATCTCTTTCACAAAAGCGATATCCGCATGCAGGAGGCAGGTTTCCGCCATTGTGGTCTCAGAAGTGAAACAACAAAACCAGCGCTGGCCCAATGGACCTGAACTGGAGTTGAAAAGGCAAAAAGCAGCCTGTTTAGGACCCAGAGGGTATAAAAGCTCGGAGATGCATAAATCACCCTGCCATGAAGATGTTGGCTGCGGAGAAGTAAATAGAAGGGAGCTATACTGGCTTCATCTCTGCTACATTAGACGCGAGGGACATTGCTGTTGAGGACGAATGTCGATGAGTTGCCTTACAGATATTAGCCATGTTACATGCTACAGGTATTAGTCATGATATTAGTCATTACTTCCAAGCTGGGTTGTTATAGTCATTGAAACACTCCTCTATAACAGATGATTCGGAGCCCGCCTTGGGCAGGGGACACGCGTGTGGTGGAGACTGGGCTCAGTGCTGGCCCCAATGCTATTCAACTTGTACGTCAAGGATCTACCAACAACCACATCCTGCAAGTTCATCTGTGCTGATGACACCGCTCGAGCTCCATCTTCCTGTGCTCTGGACCAGACCCTGAACGGAGATGTGACAAGGCTGGCAGACGACTGCACCACATGGCAGCTCACGCCGAGTGCTGCCAAAACTGTATCCAGTGTTTTCCATCCCCACAATACCAGCACCAAAGAAGATATTAACATCTACATGGGTGGTCAGAGACCCCAGTGTACTTGGGAGTGTCTTTAGACAGAGCTCTGGCTTTCTGGGAACATCCAAAGAAAACAACAGCAAAGGTCAAATCACAAAACAACTTGCTAGCCAAGTTTGCTGGATCAACGTGGGGAGCTGCAGGCACAACACTCTGGACATCAGGTCTTGCTATATCATACTCAGCAGCAGAGTATTTTGGATCTGTCTGGCAAAGATCATCACATGCACATCTCGTTGACACTCAGCTGGACACAACCGCGTGTATCGTAACTGGAAACCTCCGCTCAGCTCCCCTTCCCCGGCTTCCCATCCTTGCAAATACCACTCCCCCACACATCCATCATCCGGTGATGACCTGAAAGTTGGTCAAAAGCATTCGTGCTGCACCTTGCTTACCACTCTCCGTGACGCCTTTGATGGAGCAGCCTCCCTGACCAGGACCAGTTTGCAGAAGCCCTCTGGATCAAGGAATGGGAATTGCGGGAATTCACAGGCAAGTTTCTTGTAACAAATCCCACTCGTCAAGCTGCTGGTTTTGAATTACCGTGGCGAGAGTGGTCCCTGCTAAATGGGTTCGGGACAGGTCAAGGCCCTTCGCAGTGGGGCGAACCCGTCGTGCACTTGGGGAGAGATACAAACAATGCCATGCATCGCTGAGGAGCGTCCCCTCTGCAAACTAAGAAGTGGATTAATATGAACTCAATTAACGAGGAGGCTATTGCTTGGCTTCACGGATTTGCATTTGCTAAATACATAAAATTAGTCCTGTCACTTAATGTGCTCCCAGAAGGTGTTCAGATGCAGGGTGAGAAGGGTGGTCTAGAAATGCATAGAGGAGAGCAGAACAACATTGTGCTTTCATTTATCTTGCCCCACACCACACGCTTCGTGGGTATTGTGCCATTCCCCTATATTTTCACTTATGCCTGCAACCCGTTCTGCTTAGCTCTGATTATTTTCTGTGGGCTTGTGCGTGTGATGGTTAAACAGGAACCAAGCAGAGGTAGCTGCTCGCGGGACCAACCTGTTGTTCCTAATCCCCATTTATTCGAGGTGCTATACAAACACGTGATAAAAGACAGTTCCTTGCCTGGAGCTCATATTTCAATAGACAAGACAGATCAAGGAAACATTGTTGTAACTATTATACACACAAACTATTTTTTCTACAAAGAAAGGCTCATCGTGATTGGAAGCTGCGGGTTTACTTCTGAGGTTGCAGGTTCGATCCCTGGTTGGACTAGACGATCTCTTGAGGTCTCTCCTGGCCTTACTTTTGTATGATAAATCTATGATAACAAATAGACGAGCAAAATCCAAGGGGTAACATTCAGCTCAACTGAAGTCAAGGAAAATGTTGCCTTCAATGAGGCCAGCATTTCACCAAAGCAGATCATGTGAGTTGACAAAGGTTGCACAGAAGGCCTGTGGCAGAGCTGGACGTGGACTGCTGCCTCCCAGGCTAGCGTCTTAACCTGAGACTCTTCCTTTTCTTGAGTCTGGAGCAGGCATCAGCCCTTCTTTATTAAGATAAGAGTTGCAAATTGGTATCCTGCTTGAAACCTTTTTCCTGTCCCGTGGACCAGGCTGAGGATAGCAGAGCATACAACTTCCTTCCCATTAGGATTTCCTACCTGTGCCTGTCTCTATTCAGATCTCAGTACATCACTAAGCTGAGAAATGAAATACTGCACGAGCCAATTTTGCTTCCTGGCTTCATAACTTTTTTCCAGTGAGGGATTCATTAATATAGGCCATTAACAATTCAGTCTTTTATGCCTCTCCCACCCAAGGGGGTAGGGCCTGAATTTCTGCCATAAATTTCTTTCCCTGCCCTCCCCAAAGGGAGAAAAGGAATTTGGATGGGATTTTACTTTCCTACAGACTTTTTTGCCAGGCCTTGGAATACACATGCCTGGTAATAAAGCAAAAGACTTTTAAGTGCCTTCTGTTTTCCCCATTGTCTTTAATTATGCCTGCCCTTGGAGCAGTCTTGGGGAACTCAGGAAGTATTGGGAGGAAAAAGGCAGGTATCCTGACGATGCGTGCTTCCCAGTTTCACTTGGCTAAAACTGTCTCTTGCTCCAGATGTAGGTAGTGATCACCCCAAACAGCCAGGGCCCTGATCCTGCATGGATCCTGACTCCATGGACTTCATGGGGGGCTCCTGAAAAGGAGTGCAAATCACATTGCAGGGTCAGTCGCTTAACTTTCTTGTCCTTGGATTGCTCTCTGATATCCCTCCTCCCCACAACAGCATTAAGGAATTAAATATTTGGAAGATTTTCAGAAATACGTCTGTGACATTCGCAGCGTGTTGTTTTCCAACGGGAGTCGTGCTCCCACGTCGCCCCCCGGCAGGAGCGGAGTTTCTTTCAAAGGACGTGGCCCATCCCTTAGTGCTAGGCTTTCCTATGGAAAAACCTGATCTTTATTTTTGGATGATGTTCCTAGAGCTGTACGAGATCCCAGAATAAAGTTCTCCTCTTGCACACTTGACGCACACAAAACCCTGAGAAAGGAGCCTTTATGGATCGAGTGCTAGCTCGCTTCCTGCAGGCATCTCAAGCTTTAATTAAAAGCCGAAGGCCCTAAATGGAAAGAAAGATTCATCTATGGGTTAAAAATTGCTTTAACACTTTTTTGGCTCTTCACTGTGGCAGTACAACTGCGCAGTTCCCTCTCGGAGAAGACCAGCCCTTAAACTTTGCCAAGTCCTCTTAGCAGCTAGTTCACATCATGGGTTTCTTTGGCAGGAGGAAGGCAACACGGTTGCCAACCTGCTTAATGATCTTCATCTAACATTTACCTTATGAAGAGGGGAGTAATTCTGTTAAATTAACATCCTAACATATTTGCTGTCCAGCTAGTTGATGAATTAAATAACCTGGAAGAAAATGTTTTATGACTCGTTTATCCATAAAATTGCTGCAATTGGAGCAGGGAGCCAGGTGGTGGCCTCTGATTTGGT
>NW_017729000.1:3001635-3025588 GCF_001723915.1 Gavialis gangeticus | reverse complement strand
CTACTAATTGGTTATCATAGTCGTAATTTCTACTACCTGAATTAGCTTTTATAAACCCTATGTCCTCCAGTGGGTTAACTGCTTTGTTATTCTCTGCCCTCCTCCCCTCGCTTTCCTAAAAATAATAATAATAATAATAAAAAAAAGCAGTGACACTTGGAAAAAAAAAAATGGAGACCTCTGTGTAGAGGGAATAACCCTTCCTCTTGCAACTGCCCGGTTCTTGCTGTGCGGCCGTGCGCGTCTCCTGCTCAGACGTGGAGACTGTTAATGATGGTCTATAAGCCGGTGACACTCGGATCACTTTATCAATCAAACGTGGCACGTTCTGTCAACCCAGCCACCTGTCCCTTTCCATCAGTGTCAGCAAGCGTCTCACTGAAGACCACAGGCTCCAGCTGTTATCCCAAAATAAGCACGGGGTCTGCCCTAGGGGAAGCGTAGTTAGGGAATCTCTTTAGATTGAATTTTCTGCCTTGACAGCCTCTTTCGAGTTTCAGTGCGGAAAAGAAGAATAAGCAGATGAGAGGCTAATAAACCAACCCAGAGCATCTCGAACAAGGTGCCAGGCCTGGGGCTGAGCGGCAGTAAAATGGTTAGGGAATGAAACCGGAGTCCCTGGTGCTTGAGAGTGGCTGTATGGGACGTCCCCCATGCAGGGGCCTGGGTGGGAAGGGGGAGTGCGATTAAGCTCCGCTTTCTTTTTTTGCACTGGGGACTCAGTGTAGACGTCCTTGGGGAGCAAGAGGAAGGATAATGAGCTTGCAGAGGGAGCAGTGGGGCATGCTTTTGGTGCAGCGGGGTCTGTCTCGGCTGCAAGAGAGCTGAGCGGGGGAAAAAGGAAGGCGGCTACACGGGGAGGAAGAGAGGCGTCCTCTGCAATTTGGAGGGGAAGTTGTGCATGGAAGTGGGGGCTCCAAACCCGTTGTCGGCCCCTGAGCAAAGCCCGAAGTGGAGAGGAAACTGAGGCAGGCAGGGAAAGGCGGCTTGTCTGCGTTTGTGTCCATTTCTGGTGCCGGCTAAGTCAAAGAGTGGTTGATCCTTGGAGCCCTTCGCGTCTGTCTGCTGCAGTCATCACGTGTCCCCAGAGACAGTGAACTCGGAGGGCCCATTAGGGCTCGGGGGTGCTCAGCTTCATGCCAAGACTGGGTGGCCAGCAGCAGTCACCAAGGCCTCAAGATCCTTTTTCCAGGTGCAGGTAGGAGGCACCTGGGCCCAGGCAGCATGCTAGCGGTCAAGGGGAGAGCCAGCGCTGCAGCCTGCCCAGTCCACAGCAGCATGTGGCCCCCAAATATGCCACCGTGGGAAGCTGGTGTGCAGGGAGCACCTCCTCTCTCTGATGGGAGCACCTGAATTCGGAGAGGTGATTTTCCGAGTAGTCGTCCACTGTTCTTGTCCCTCACTCCGCAAGTTTAAGATGAGCTCCTTAAGGCTAAGGACAGGCATTAGACATAAACCGGTTTAAGTGATCAGAACCTGGTTTAAACCTAGAGCTATTCCCGGCATTCCCATATGGATACGGCGGTCATCAGGATGGTTTGGGGTTTACCTTCTTTTCACATAGATAACGAAATGGCACCTTTGAAGGTTTTGGCCATCTTTTTGGTCCCTTGAGGAGGGTTTGGCAAAATTAGCCCAGAAACCTGATTTCTAGGAAAAAACACTTGCAGTTGTCGTCTTTCATATGGCTGACTTGGAGCAACCGTTGTAAGTCCGGTTTAAGGTGAGTTAACCAGTCTAATGCTCTTGAGGAAAGGGAATGCTTCTCTGCAATGTCACCGCCAAATCCATATAGAGGGCAGAGGGTTGTTATGTGGTCAGGATTATCACAGTCGCATTTTGCAGTGAACTCAAAACACTACAGTTCGCAGTCCAATATAAACGGGGCCTCTTACCCGCTATGTAGTGCTGCTGGATGTGGCAAGTTTTGCTGTCAGTTCAAGCTGAGCTCATTTTTTTCCCTGCTGCTACAGTACCTGGCTTTTTCTCCATAGTGCCACTTTCTAGGCATCACCTTTTTATTCTCCAGCATGCTTTGGGTTTTTCCTATTATTATTTACTCACCGAATTCCCTAGCATCTTTCTCGGTTGGAAAGATGAAGCTCTTTGAAAAGTGTAATGGACTGTCCCCAGGTTGAAACAGGCCCTGAGCGCTGCTGATAGGAGTGTAGGGCCTTTTAATTTGCCAAACATCAGTGCTTTGATGGCAATTCAACATGACTGGTGACTGCGGCCCATCATGTTATTGCCAGGGCTGAAAAGGCTGTTTACCTTTTTGAAACACGGAAAGCTCAGCTGAGCCCTCCCCGGGGCAGAGCGCATGTCTCTTCTGTGAACAGCTAATAATTTTTCAATCTCTCCCCGCATAGCTTGGGAGCACATGCAGCTGAAAATAAAAGACCTCACGTGCACGTTGGTCGATGCATCTTGTACCAGCAGGTCTTGCAGGCCCCAAAATGAGCTGTGGGGTTGAGGCTGACTTAATAAAGAACGAGTCTATACAGAAAGCAGGGACCTGAGGGCCGTTGTGATGGTAAAGCAGCATGCCGGTCTTTGAAGAACGTCTTCTCTTGAGCTCACCTCCTCTGCTTGATCAAGCACTGAATTTGTGACCTGGTGTTTTTTATGCGATGGAAGTCGCAGGGACAATGCCCACACTCGGGGGTAAAACTTCACTGTGGACCTGCCTGCAATCAGGAGTGGGTCTGCAAAAGTCGGAGAACAAGTGTTTGCAAAGCCCAGAAGAGAAGACGGAGGCTGCAAAGAGGATGGAGCTGGACTGGTCTCAGTGGGGGCAGATGGCAGGACAAGGAGCAATGGGCTCAAGTTGCAGCAGGGGAAGTTGAGGCTGGATATTAGGAAAAACTCTCTCACGAGGAGGGTGGTGAAGCACTGGGACAGGTTACCCAGAGAGGTGGCGGACTCTCCATCCTTGGGAGGTTTTTAAGACCCAGGTAGACAAAGCCGTGGCTGGGATGATGTAGTTGGGGCTGGTCCTGCTTGGAGTAGGGGGTTGGACTAGATGTGGCTCCTGAAGTCCCTTCAACCCTCATTTTCTATGATTTTGTGTTTTTTGCACTTAGCCAAATCGCTAAAATGTGGGGTTGAACATCAGTTGTGCTGGGTGCCATCGATGCGGATGTAGTCGTTCTCGGACAGGTGCCTACAACTCAATCGTGGAGTCAAAAGGCAAGTAAATTATATCCATGGAAGAGAGATCCTCCTCTTGAAAGCTTCCCTTTTGTGTGTGGATTGAAGGGCCATGGGTGATGATACCTACTGGCTGGTGCTGGAGAGAAAAGCCCTTTCCATTTCCAAATGATGTGAAATAAGCAGTGGTAGGGTTATCTTCCTGCACTGCCATACTTCTCATCTGGGAAGAAGGTAAGAAAGGCAGTGCCGTGTCCTCCGTGAGTGCTTGGCTAGGGCCCATTTCTGAGGTGCACAGTTAAGTCTAGTTGCTTTCTAGGAGGTGTGAAAGCTAAGTTCTCAGTGGGGATACCTGAAGCAGCAAATGCAGCTCCATCTAGCTAATAATTGCAGCCCTGGATGAATTGCATTTAATTTCTCCCTAACTGGTGACCTACCGAAGGTGGGCTCTGGATCCTGTCCTGTTTGCAAGTTTTACCTTCTTCCCTGTGAAGGGGGAACTTTAGTGCTTGCTTGTGAGCTCAACACAGAAATACCCTTGTGCCAGGCCACATAAGCCCGTGCCATTCGCCGGCAGCTCTGCACGGGCCATCTGTTGCGGATGTGCCAACATCCTGAAGTATTAATATACACGACTCGCATCATTCTTATTGCTTCTGGTAAATCCATCAAAGAGATTACTAGCTTGCTAAAGATGATTTTATAGACTCTGCAGCTGGCTTATTTAAAACTAGATTACTGTCACAGTTAGAAACATTTATCACCAATGGACCAATGAATAATAATAATTAAAAAAGCCTGACTAGATTTAATCAGCTTTTCAGAGATGAGACTTAATCAAAACTAAAAGATGGAGGAGGTTGATATAGCTAATGAATGTTGTTTGGGCATTTGAACGTGGAATACAGGTCCTGCGTGTCCCAGGTCATGCTGTTCTGGGTCACAGGTAGTTAAGACTTGAGGAACTTTGCAAGAAGCGAACAAGAAAATAAATGGACGCAGAGCCATCCGTTCAGGGTAACTTGACCGTGCTGGAAAGAATTGCGCTGAGCTGGAAATGCATACGCAGCGTCTGTGAGAGTCTTTTGCTTTATCAGGATGTGAAAAATTAAAGTTGAGCCTGTGCTTTGTGTAGGGAAAGAGAAGTGAAAAATGAAGTAGGAGGGGGTCATGTGGCTCGGTACTCAGAAGATCTCAATCAGTGCATACCTTTGCCGTAGACTTATTGGGTGACCTTGGCAAGCCATTTTAATCTTCCAGCCCCTAAATTCCTCACCTATAAAATAGATATAATGCACCTTCCTTTTCAACTTTTTTATGCCTTTTGTCTGTTGAGATTAATAAACCCTTGAGAGACTTTCTCTCGTACTGCGTGTGCTTGTAGAAACTAGCAGAACAGGGCTCTAGTCTTAGCCATGGTCTGTGGGTGCTCCTGTAATTCAAGTCATGATTATTATTAGTAATAAAACCTCTTTAGAGATTTCCTCTTGCTTTCATTGCTGTAAAAAAAGACATTGCTCATGGAGCAGGGGCACGGCAGGATTACTTGCTCCCTTCTCACGTGAGAAGTGGGGAACGTTGCTAATTGCTGCATGCACTCCCTTTTTACCAGATTTATTTTCTTTCCTACATAATCTCTTTTGCATGTAAATGATCCCTTTGTAGCTTCTCTAATCCTAATGATAAAGGAATTATCTTGATTGTTATGAGGGCACAAAACCACCACGTGCAATTCGCATCCGTTCAGTATGGGCCTGACCCTGCTCTTGTTGACTTCACCTGGAGTGGGATCCAGCCTGCGTTCCCTGCACAAAGGCATGCATTTGCAGACATTTATTTATTCATTTCTGCTGACTTAATGACGAGCGGCATTGCATTTCGGTCAGTGCCTCCTGCGGTGTCTAGAAGAGCATTTGTGAACTCTGAAGACAAGTCTTATGTATCGCTGCTAGAGGAAAACACCATGTGACAGGGTGGAAGTAAAGACGGAAATCTAAGGAATTTCCCCCCGAAAGCCCAAGTTTTGGGTGTCCACGTTTAACTTAACCCAAAAATTTTAAATACCCATTGGAAAATCAAGAGAGTAATTTTGTTTTCCTTCCACAGAGTCTCTTTCTCCCTCCTCCGAGTCAGGCATCCGGTAACGTGATTCTCATGCTAGAGCCATGTGTTTTTTCTTGCTGTCATCTTGGCTGTATAGAGTGGGTCAGCTCTTGTCCTTGCAGAGTGAGACATCACACAGCCAGTGCCATTCAGGTCAGGTCTGCACCTCTTTTAAAAAGAAGGAATAAACTCTGTTAGCTACTGATGCCAAGGTTCACTGCGAAAGATAAGCAAACAGTCGGAGCTAGATAAGGGTAAACTGGGTCAGAACAAGCATTTTTAATCAGCATGTGGTCTAGAAATGAGGTAACATGGCAAGCAGCTGAAATGACTGAGAGCTCTTCAAAGGAGAAGAGATCAGCAAACACCAGTATTTGTCATGCGGCATCAGTTGCTGAAACAGTGGCCTAGCCCTGCTTTCTCTACCGAAATCAGTAATGCCTTGTAACACCCTATTTGAAGCTCTACGTGTTTTTGTCTGCACTAGGATGACTAAAGCTGCAGCAGCTGTGGGTTTGTAATGTAGATTTTGGCCCCCGACAGTTAAGCCAGGATTTATTATGAATGTTTTTTATGCAAGAGGCAAAGATTTCTTTGGGTGATATCTTTTATTGGGCCAGCTGCATGGCTGGGATAGAGTTACACAAGCTTTGGCATGCAAGGCATTCTTCTTGGGTGGTTGGTTGTAGCTGTGTTGATCTAAGGACTCCCTTTCGATCTCTCAGTTGTCATCCTCAAAGGGAATTTACAAAACACCTTTCGTAAACGAGCCTACGAACTTCACTTCATCAACCTACTAGGTACAAAAAATCATGGACTCAATATAGACATTGTATTTATGATGGATTGCAGCTGCCTGGCAGCTGATTCACCAGGTACCTGCCAGACCTGACTTTTCACATTTTTCTTTCCCCCTTTCTCTCCTCTACCTACTTTTCTGCCCTTTGTCTTCCTAATTTCCAGCTATTTCCTTTTTCACAGGCAGCCTCTTTTACCCCTCCAATTACTACCTCCGTAGAGTCTCCCTTACTCACCTTTGGGTTTCTTTCCCCCTGTTTTTTTCACCCCTCTCTCTCCTGTTTTTTCTTTTGCTTTCCTAATTTCTATTTACATTCTCACTGACAACCTGTCACACTTTTAGCTTCTCTCATTCCTTGGGGTCTCAGACCAGCAGAGACTCCCCATGCCTGAAGAAGGGTGATGCGCCCGAAAGCTTGCAAAGCACTTTTCCCAACTACTCAGTTGGTCTAATAAAAGATATCACATCTACTCAAAGAGCCAGGCATCCTTCTTCACCTTCTGCTCCATCACAGAACAGTCTTAATTTGATGTGCCACAAACTGAGGGTAGGATGAATAGGGTCGTGTTAGCTTCAGGTGTTCACTCAGAACAGAGATGCAGAGATGTTATGGGTGAAACACCAGCCTTGCTGCAATCAGGAGTGAAACTCCCATCGACTTCTGCGGGACCAGGCATCCTCTGAGTGACTTGCTGAAGGTTGCACCAGTTGTCTGTGATCCTGAGTTCACCTGAGCGCCTTCATCACAAGACGGTGCTCCCTGGTGAAGTTGTAGGAAGGTCATGATACGTGCAGTGTTGTTGCTCCCTTTTAAATACCTACATGGCTCAGACTCCAAGGCTTCACAGGTTTACAAGCTCCTGTGTTTTTTTTCAAGGAGAAGATTGTGAATCCTGTTTTAAATCTATCAAACAGTGGCAGCTCTGCTTTCCTGCAGAAGTACAGTCTCCCCGTGCTCATTTCATTCAAGGTAACACCTTGGAAGAAACCAGTAGCACTAAGCCAGCCTAAACCTGTCTCTGAGGTTAACGGGTTTATGGACGTGCAGTAACATCCTATTAAGACAAAATGCTTGCATCCAGCACAGCCTTGCTGTCTCGGGGGCCTGGGACACCTGCCTACCTGCCCCTGTGTACATGGGAGCAGGTGGGAATGGGCTATCACAACCTGCTTGTCCATCTAAGCCATCTTTAGCAGAGCCCTGAGGGTGAAGTAACCCTTGCAGGGCAGCCAAAACTTGCTTTATTAGAGCCGAGAGGCATCGGGGCATCCCTTTGGTTGCCTGGCGGAGCTAGGTGGTCCAAAGGAGGGAGCTCAGGAGCCAGGACCCTGCTCTGCAGTGTGAAGCGCCCAGTGCACCCAGTTAAGAGCCTCGGCCCCAAAACTGCATCCAGATATAGCGCCCTGAACTTCCTCAAGAACTTTACTTCCTAATTGCATGCGGTAGCCTATTAATCCTCTCGTAGTTTATTACTTGGATGGCAGTGGATAGCCAGGCTGGGCACACTAGCAGGACGAGCCAGCCTTTGCCCCATGGAGCTTGCAGTCTGCCGATGGGAGAAGCGAGCCTGCTTGAGCGCACATGACAGTGATGGGGCCAGGGTGGCCTAGGCCTTATTTTTCCCTTTAAGGTTAGGTAAGCCACACACCATGAGCCGGCTGCATTCCTCCTTGGCTTGATGCAGATTAAAAAACTGTGGGATCAGTCATTCAGCATCCTGCACCTTCCACCCTAACCTGATGCATGTGTCCGGTGTTGTGGCTTGGGGGAGAGATGATGCCTCTGCTAACGAGTGCTTCCTGCACCAATGAAAGAGCGTGCCAGTGCTCCTCAGCAGTGCACCCAAGTCTGCCTTTCTTTGCTCAGAGAGATGGATACGAAAGGGCTGTTTTGGTGCATGCAGGTCTCGGAGCCATAGACGTTTGTGCATTTCTAATAGCGTGCGGCAGGCGGGGTTAGTGAGCAGGTTCAACCCACAGATGAATATTGACTAAAGTTCATAAGGATAAAAAAGCCACTAGCTTCCGATTTGGTATTTAAAGAGCAGTTTTACCTAGGGCTGAAGGCCTTCTCTGACCGCCAGTTGGTGGGGGCTGGAATGAACTGAATTGATGGATTCAGGATGAGACGGATCCAGCTGACTTCAACTTGCCTTGCTTTCATATTTGTCTTTTAATTAAATCATGTGGGTAACTGATCTAAATATTAATATGTTTGATTTTTGCTAGGTAGTTATTCAAATGGCTACACCAGCTGTGGTGTTCGTTTTTGGTTCTTTCTTTAGGTATTTGGGAGGGTTTTTCTTATGGCTGTATAAAAGCTTATACCTATTTGGTCTGGTAACTCACTTATTGGAGAGGTTAATAATGCAGCTGTTAATCTGAGTGGCTGTCAGAGCAGCTCCCAAACAATGATCTTAAAAGCAGGACAATTAAGAGTTCAGACATTTCTCACCCTTTATTTCTCCTTTTCAAATTGAGCGTGTTACTTGCCTTTACAAGTTGGTGATATCTGAATTGCTTCGCCAAGCTACCTTGGCCTGATTCATGCTAAGACACAGTGGAGCAAGCATTTGCAAAGACCAGTCTGTGCCAGAGGAATCCCATTCCTCCTCCATCTGGTCGCAAACCCTGAGGACAACAGGAGTTTGGAGAAATGGGCAGACCCTGCGCGCGAACCTCAGGATTGAGGTGTCAGTGCTTCGAGCAGCAACTTTTATTTTCTAAATATGTTTTAACATTAAACACTCAGAAGCAGACATAAAATTGGCAGTGACTGTTAGGAGCTGATGCACACGTGTGGCCAGATCTTTAGATCTGAATGACTGTCAGCCTCGCAGGTGGGATAGGGATGGAGAGTAGGATGCTTACATCTCCTTTCTGCCCACCTGGCTGTAGGTCAAACAGACTCCGGCTTGATGTTGCAGCAGCCCGTGGGCAGCTCTCCGGTGGGAGGCTCCGCCAGAGCATGGTTTGTTCATCCCGTAGCCTGCCACGCTCCCTCCTCACTCAGAGGAGGGACCAGGAGCCCGTAACGTTATGCCAGCTTTGTGCCACGTAGAGATTCCCCTGTGATAGATAATCCCCAACTCTTCTAGGACAGCATCCAAGCTGTGTAGCACTCCGCCATGTGCAGGGCTGAGGATCTGGCCCATGAAGGACGTGAGTGGATGTTGAGGATGTGGGGAACAGCATCTGGTTGTACCTGCTACCCACCACATAGCACTTCACCCAGTGATGCCAGCATCAAGGTATTCACTCCTGGCTGAGCCGCTGTCCATGCTCAGTAATATCCAGCGTATTGCTTGACTCTTGCTTTGGTGTTTAGTATATTTTTTGAGACATGGGCTCTTCCTACTATCTTTCCATGCACAGTGACAGGCTCTGAGCTCAGGATGGAGCAAGAAGGAAGAAGGTCACCTTCTGATTCACCAGCACCCTTTTTTTTCTTTTTTGCATTGTGTTTTCCCAGGAGCTCTCCACACAAATACCAACCCAGACTGATTGCATTCGGTGCAGGATCTGAAAGGACCCTGGCTGGATGTCGTATGCCTGCAGGTTTTTAACGGGAGGGAAAATTAACACTGATGTTCTTCCATTTGCTTTCTTGATATCCATTTCCCGGTGCAAGTTAGGCTATTGTGTCCTTTAGTGGCGGACATCACAAAACTATCATCATCCTTCCATCGGTCCCTTTCCCCCTGGTCCATATTAGCATAATGTAATGACGGGGATTTTAGCACGCACTCCACCCCACGAGTTCTCTCTTGCGTAGAGGTTTAGGATTGCTTTCCTCTTAGCGCTTCCAACAACGACCTCTTTAATATCGAATATAAACCGAAATATAAACATTCATAAGGAAAGGCAACTAACTGAGCAGCTGAGAGGCCTGGATTGGAGATACAAATTGCATATTGTTTATAGCATTTGTGTGTTTGAAGCCCACTTTCCTCTGGAGAGCCGGGCTTGCTTAAAGAAGAATTGTGGCACTTGGGGAGAAGTTTCCTATATCATAACCATGCTATAGAAACATGTTGTGAAACCAGCTGCCATGAAATTGAATTACAGGTGTTGTATTCTTCACTGCTTAAATTGCTCCATTATATCACGGGCCTTTTCGGTTTTGTTTTGAACAAATAACTGCAATTTACAGGGATCCAGAGAGATGATGGTATAAGCAGTCGGGGTTGTTTAAGGCTTCCATAATGATGGAAAATTACCCTCATCTGTCTAAAGTGCAGTTTCTTTTTCCATCTGCCACACATGCATTTGGACAGGGAGAAGCTAACTTTTCACAGCACTTTTAAAAATTTACCTTGACATGTTTTTGGTTTTGAGAAGACCCCTCCTGGTTTCCAGGACACTCCTGGCAATACGGCAGTTCAGAATTATTTATGACACCGCCGAGTGCCTCCGATGATGACCTTGGAGGCAGGCGCACGAGTGAATGGGAATTTTGCCTTGCTGCCTTCTAATTTGCCAGGGGGAGATTTGGAGGTCACTGGGACTGAAGCCACCAGCCAGTTTTCAAGAGGTAAGTCTTACCTAGATATTTTTAAAGAGTGCTGAAAAGTCTGTTGGGGGTCTTTACTTGGTTCCCCTTGACTGAAAACCTTGGCCTAAGGTTAGGCTTGTAATTTCTGATTTGGCATGCAAGGAAAGGTAGCCTTGTTTCTGTCGGTGCACCGCTGAGCACCCTCGCTGTGTCTTGGGCATGAAACCACCTCTCCAATCAGTGCCATCTGGTTTGGGGTGGGATGCTCCCCTGGAAGAGCACAGCTTGCAAGCATCTTGGGCTGTTGCAAAGTAATCCTCCAGCATGCACACAGCCATGCAAATAAATATCCTGCTGCCCAGGGCGCTACCTCCTGAAATACTTCAGAGAAAGCCAGCATGCCCTGGGGCTGGCTCAAGCCTTATTAGCATCCAGGCACCATGTTTTCACCCACAGGCCACTGTCACGAACGGTTATTCAGCTCAGCCGGGCCCACAAAGAGACATCAGCAGCAATACAGACGGCCCGAACACTGACGAGGCAGGGGAAACATTCGGGTTTAACGATGTGGTTTGCTGAATCGTTTCCCAGGGCCAGCTGGGGTATGTCATCACCAACCTGTCCTTCCGGCTTGCAATAATGAGCTTTCCTGCTCATCCTCGTTCAACCTCGGAAGAATCGTAGTTGACCCTTTAGATACCAAGGAGGGAGGCGCCTTAGAAACAGCTGCCCGGTCCAATGAAGTGTCGTCAAGCTTTGCCATCTGTATCCGCCTGCAGCATCTCCCAAGGTGAAGTTGCTACGTACCTTGCTCTCCTTTGCACAAGGGTTTCACCACCTTGCTTCGAAGCCCTTCATTTTCTTGTCAGGGCACCGAGAAATCCTAAATTCATCTAAGAAATTAGAAATTTCTTCTAATTTTCACCACCTCTCTTCTAAGCCTTTCTAAGTCCTCTTCCTTAATTTCTAAACATGCAAATTGTATTTAAGATGCTTGGCATGCATAGTTTCATAGTTGTTAGGGGCTGGAAGAGGCCTCGCAAGATCAGCCGGTCCAGCCCTGTCTGCACACTTGGGCAGGAAATCGTGAGGCTGTTTTGCTTTAAGTTAGGACCATTTTGTAGGATTGCTTGGGGATCTGAGCTTTTGCGTGTGGTCTTTTGGGTTGTGTATGCGCATTGCTTTGTCCCTCCAAGTTTTCAGCCCATTCATTCGGTCAGTTAACATGTCAAACCTCTGAGGCTCTTGCTCATTGAAACCACATGTGGCAAGCAGGTTCTCTCCATACTACAAAAATTCCCACTTTGTGGCAGGCTTTAAAAAGCAGTTGTGTTATGAAGACGGACACAAAGAGAAAGGGACAGGCTTTGACCAGACCCTTTTATTTACTCCTTTGAAGTGTGAGGCCAAAAGGTGGAAGAAAGTTTTAAGGGAGGACCCCTTTATAATGAATGCATTTAGTAATACAGGATGAATACCCACGGAGTTCATCCAAAGGAGATAATGCCCTAATATCCCTCTTAAGGTCATTGCTAACGTGGTTTGCTTAACACCGAAGTTCTGGTCATGCAAGTTAGCCCTTCCCTGAGGCTAATTTAGCAAAGCAACTTGATTTTTGAAAAATTTAGTCTTTTTTCTGGCTCGTCGCTGTTACCTTCCCCTCTCTGTGCCTTCTCAGCTGGGTAGGGTAAGGCTGGACGGCTAGCCTAGATTTTCAAGCTTAGCATTGATTCCCACCCCCTATGCTGTTATAAGAATGGATATTTTTGGAGTTGTGCTTTATATATAGGCTTCAGGGACGACATTTGAATTCAGGACAGAGAGAGGGAGTGGCAGGGGGGTGAATAGGCTGAGTTTGTTTGGAGAACTGCTTGAAGTTCCTCTGCTCAGCCGTCCAGCCCAAGTACAGGAGCCAGAAATAGGAGCAGTAGGTAATTTTGTTTTTTTAAGCTAATGGTATTTTTGCCATTTTGGATATAATTACAGCAGTTCCCAATTAGGGCACTGTATTCAAGCCAGCACTGGAAGCTGCAAAGCAGATGGCCAGATCCCGGTCTCCTCCGCTGTGTGGATGCACTGCAAATGAGAGCTTGCAACCTGCAGCACAGCAACGGGAGTTAATAGGCAATGACCTCTTCCTTAATTTCTAAACATGCAAATTATATTTAAGATGCCTTAAAGCAGTTTTGCCCAGATCCCTGATGGGAGCACAAGAGCCTTGCAGTAGACAAAAAACTAGCCCTGTTCTGCCCAATATGCATCTGCTGTTCTGGTCCTGGGCCAGCCACGCGTGGAGACCCTAGTGGAGCTGAAGTGGGGCAATACGTGGTAATGCTGCCTAAGACCAGACTTGGGGTAAATCTGTACTGCAGCTTCTGTTGTGACTCCAGTTTGTGGAGATGCACCCAGCTAGCTTTAAACTCGCCTGCTCAGTATGGCTCAGCTTTCCCGGTCAGTTCTGAAGCCCCTGAGGGGTCCGTGGTGTGGTGGCTGCCCTGACAGCAGTACCCACGCTGGCTAGTTTTAAGCTAGCTAGGGAGAGTCTCTGTGAGCTGCAGTTCCTGCCATGCAGATAGACCCTCATTCTCACTTAGGATTTGAAACCAGGCCTAAAACCCTGGCTCCACCAAAGCTGGTACCAAGCCTACCACTAGCTCAACTGGGGCCAAGAGATTCTCCCAGTTCTTCAGCACATGGAAGATTTATGCGCTGACTTAGTGAGCCACGGGAAGAGGCTTGGAGGCCTCTGAGATGTGGTCACTAAATGTGGGTTGTATAGGTGGCTCAACCTTTGTAGACTCAGAAGATGCTAGGTTTTGGCTTTCACTCAGGTTTTTTTGGCTACAGGAAACTCCTAGAGCAATTCTTCTGTTGCAAAGAAGTCAGAAAGCCCAGAACAGGTGAGGATGTGTGTGACACTGGATTTTTATTTGACATCTCTGGGTTTATCTTTTGAGTCCTGTGCAGGCATTTTCACACCTAACAGGGCTAATATTGTGCAGCACCCTGTGGTTCCCTGAGAGCAAGGGTGGGCAAAATATGGCCTGCAGACCATATCCGGCCCACCAGTTGCTCCTATCCTGGGAGCCGGAGGAAGGAGTGCTGCATCCTGCACTGCCGCAGTTGAGGTTGGGCTGGGCCGGGCTGGGCTGTGCAGCATGCAGACTCCTCCACCGTCCCCTCCGGTGGCATCCATCCCCCTGCTCAGCTTCCTGTTGCCACTGCGGCCGTGCAGTCCCAGCACTGCGGCCACTGGCAACCGGGCCTGCACAGGACAGGGCGTGATGCAGCGCACCGAGTAGCCATCCTGCCTGCCCAGCCATGATGAGCCACTGCTGCCACTGTGCCGCTAGTTCATGCCAGCCATGGGCAGGGCTTGGCCCCAACTTTCCCAGTGGTAGTGGCTCATCGTGGCAAGCGGCTGGGTGGGTGCGATGGCTATTTGGTGCACTGTATTATGCTTCAGCCCATGCATGCCTGGCTGTTAGTGGCTATGGTGCTACCATGGCTCAATGCCAACAGGAAGCCAGGATGGGGATGGATACGGGGGTGGAGGAGTCTGTACATGGGCTGGCCTGGCTCAGCCCCAGCTGCAGCAGAGTAGAGCGGAGCAACATGGGGCACAGTCCTCCTCCCCAGGCTCCTGGCAGTGGGCCAGATAAAATCAATGCCCCCCAGCCCTCAACAGCTCACCAAGACTCCTCAAGTGGCCCTCCTCTGTCTCAAACACCTGGGACAGACTAGGGTTTGGAATTTGCTTGACTCTTTCTCCCCCCACCAGGCTTCTGAAAAGAGGAAAACATGTCACACTGAACCCAAGATCGTTCAGGCTGATGAGATTTCCCAGCCAGGCAGCTCAAAGGAAGAATAAGGAGGAGCATAACCTATTTCTTTTCCCATGCTACCAACATGATGCGAAAGCTGCTAATGCAATATGAAATACAGATGTTATGCAAAATTAAGCTCCCTGATAACTACCCCTGGATTCTCGTTCCATCAGCAACTTTGGTGTCGTCCTAAATAGGAAACCGTCTGAAAGTCACTTGTTGTGTTTTGTAGTAGCACGCAAGTCATTTGCACTTCAAATGAACTGGCGTAGGTTATTTCTAATGCCTTCCCTCATGGTTGCCATAAACAGCAGAATGATGTTAAATTACTCTGCTTTTCTTTCTTTCTTTTTATTTCTTTTTAAACAATCCAAGAATCGCTGTGAGAGAAAGCAAATGACGTAAGGGTATCTCAGGAAAAGCTGCCAAGAAATTGCAAAGAAATGGTCTCCGAAAGTCAGATCAGGATGTCTGCTCACCTTGGAGAAGTGGCTGAACTGTTGGATTTAAATTGAATTCATTTTTCTGACGCAAGGTACAGCTGGTAGCTTAGAAGCCACTGGTGTGAACATGTGTGATGGGAAGTTTGGTGTTTGCCTGGAGCCCACCGCACTGCCCAATGGGCTGGGAGGGCTTGGGGTGTAAGTGGTGGGAAGAACTCTCCCTGGCCAACATAGCTGCTTTGTGGCTTGCAGTTCTAGGGCACCTGTACACACCACAGGGTTTCATCCTCATTAAATTAAATAGGTTTATAAAATTTAAACTTGTTTATTTTGGCGTGTCACATCAGTGTTTGCATGCAGTAGGTTTTTGAATGAATTAAGCCTGGTCCCTGGCCAGCACTGCAGGACAGCAGGATGGTCCAGTGCTACCTGCCCCCACCCTGTGCCCTGCCATGCAGCTGTGGGAGCAGGGAGCCAGCAAATGGTACAAGGGAAAAAAAAGTGTAAGCAATTCGGAAGCAGAAGCTATTAGAAGGGGTGAACTAAAAAAAGTTGCAGCATCATCTGGTGGACAAAGAGGCTCATTACATGTCTTTGAGTGCCTTTGTATGCAACGACTCTGTGGACGCAACGCTTTAATTCACGGCGAGCTGAACTAAACTATGTCCAAGGACTTTAATGCACCAGAAATACTTTTAAAGCATCTGGAAAATCCTCTTATGCAAACAGTCAAGCCATTGCAGTGCAAGAAAGGGCAAAAAACGTGGCACGTACAAACACCCGTAGGTCCTTGCAGTAGGTACCTGCTCCCTCCCATATACTGTATCTGAGCAATCTTGGATCCTTTGACCTCTCTTCTTTCCACCTCTGGCTCGCCGCTGGCTGTGATATGAGGAGTTCCCATTGCAGCAGCCTGAGAAACCATATGCTCCTCAGGCAGAACACAGGGTTGGGTGCTGGATCTGGGTCTTAATCCCAGAACTGAAGTGAAACTATTCTCTGTGTTCAGAAAGCTTACGGGCCTGGCATCAGTGCATGTAGCTCCATTGCAGGCAATGCAGTGATCCAGGATTGTGATGCAGCTGTCTTTGCAGGGTACATTGCATGCTACTGTGATGATTGAGTAAAATATTGACATCCTGGTGGGATCCCAATATTGCCCAAAGATGGAGAAGCAACATTCCCTGCCCTAAAAGGCTGGCAGTCGACATGCTGCCCTGCCTTGTTCATGCTTATCTCTCCGTTGCTATTTCTGTATCTCCCTATTAATCTGGAATGCTCTCCAGGCTGGCCGTGATGAATGAGTCCCTCTTCAGAGTGGTTTGTGCTTGTTGTGTTTAAAAATTATTATCTCAGTCTCCCAGTCCAGCTGCTAGCCTGAGAACCACGCTTAGCACCCGAGATGTATGGATCTCAGTACCAGGAGGGATCGGGGTTAGGGAAATCCTCACCATCTAATTGGTCTCGGGGGCATCCCAGTTTAAGGAGCGCTCGCTGTGATGTACCGGCCTGCTCACGCAGGTGTTTTGTAGGCTGATGCTTGCTTTGAGTTCAGAGGTATTCCTGTTTTCACTGTGGACCCCATCTTCAGCGTCAGAAGGACTTTGTAGCCTGTCTCCCCATACACAGGGCGTGGGTCTGTATGAGACGGGGGTAATTGCCTTTGGGTAGTCAGTGCATGTGTGTGTATGTGTGAGAGAGAGAGGAAGCTGCGTTTTGCATTGCACTTTAGACAGCTGAGATCAGCTGTCTCGGCAGGATGGACAGAGGGCTGCCCCAAGGAACAATCTTCCTGGGAAAGAGGAAGACTGGTCTGACCAAGCTCCTGCCAAGGGCGGGTATTGGTGAAAGCATGTGGAGCTCCTTTCTGGCTGTTCATGGGGTAAATGTGGGTGGATAGAGGCAGCCGGCAGCCGATTTCAGGTTCTGAGCCCCTGCCGTCCAGGCCAAGGTCTGTGGGGCTCTGGAGGGGGAGTTGTCCCCTTGGCTATAGCTGTCTCAGGGGGCTGAGAAAGAAAGTAAAAGACCTTTTCCCTTCTAAATATCAGGAAAACCTTGGTTGCGTTTGCTTCTTTCCCAAACTTGAAGACAGGCGCCTTGTGTTTGTAAGGCTGCGCAGCATCTCTTCAACCTAAACCATCGGTCCAATGAAAGATGGGCGAAAAACCGCCTCATCTCTCCCATTTCCTGGACCATCCCAGCTGCAGCAGTGTCCCAGCCCGGCTGAAACAGCGATTGTGTCTCCTGGTCCTTTTCTAACACCGCATGTTTGGGGGTGGGAGGGGGGTTTTATATACATATAAAGTGTGTGTGCGTGTATAAAAACGTGTGTATGTATATGGGTGTGTGTATATATAAAAATGTGTGTGTATGTATATGTGTGTATGTGTGTGTGCGCGCGCGCGTGCATATTGGCTCTACAACAAATCGCTATGTTCCTTTGAGGGGAATGGTAAATCATTTATTTTTCCATGCTGAAAATAGGCAGTAACTGCTTTTTAAATGAAAACTCTGTTCTGTAGGAAAAACAGAACAAAACCAAGTCACCAGTAAGTAACGAGTCCTCATAGCATCTGTTTTTAATTGCCTCCTCACTGCAATTCTCAGCAAAGCGCACGTACACGCAAAGAAACATATACCGCCGAGTGATTGTATTGCATAAATATACATTCGTCTTAATTCCTCTGTTGATTCCTTTCTCTCTCGGTCTCTCTGCGTGCGATATTCACGCGCACACCGAGACACCCGTAATTTTTCATAAAATTAGGTTGGTACCGTTTATATAAACTTTTACAGCCATCTAACGTGTTTCTTTTATGAAGTTTCTCTAGGCTAGTGTAGCCTGCGTGGCAGCGTAAACTGTAATTGTTCAAGATTTGCCACCAGAAGTGCTCTGCAGCGAACTTGCATCATGCTCGTCTATTTGGTGTCCTCCTCCTTCTTTAGCGTTCATGCTTTTATGTCCTTTGAGAAGTTCAGTGGCTGTCTAGGCATACATGCACTGGTTTAGTTCCCTGCCATTCAAATCCTTGTGCATCGGTATCTGCCAGCACAGACTTGCACAAATCTTTGCTGATGTCCATCTCTCTATTCAGTAGCATCTGTTTATTAAGAATGATGCCCTCTGGTAGGTAAGCCGGAGCCATAGTCAATCAGATAAAAACCCTTGATGGAGATTTGTGCACGAGACCTGCTTTCTCCTAGTGCAGCCTCCCATTCCAGCTGGCTGCTGCTGCTGGTGGTGGTTCGTTTTCCTGGGGGGCGAGGGGGCAGTGACCTGTAACATTTATGGGGCTCTGGATTCCTCAGCATTAAGCGTCAGGTCTGTATATATAAATGCAGCTAATGAAATTGGGGACTGTGGGGCCTGCAGCCATTTAAAGTAATGGCATGAGCAATCTCAGTCCATTACTTCTGAGTGGTAGCAGTTCACACTCCAACGCCGGGTCCCCGAGGAGCCGACGAGCCCTGATTGAATCTTAGTCGCAGAACAGACAGGGAAGATAAGTTTGCTGCCTGATGGATGCCAAGTCTGACTCAACAGGAGCTGCAGGTTGTGGGGGGTTGGCTCAGTTCTGGAGATTTTTCTCTGTTCCCTTCTTTTTCATTGCTTGCCCACAAAGGCATTGCCTGGAAGTGACCCAGAAGCACTGACACGCTATACTCGTGTGCGCTGCACAAATTTGCGTGCTGCAGCTGTGATTCGTTGGGAATGATGTTGACCCACTGAGTTTCCAGAGCAGAGTCCTTGGGGTTTCCTCCTTCAGGACACTCAGCATTGGAGCAGATGGTTACCAGTGAGCAATGCAGCCAGTGGAGCTCTTCTGGGGCATGCATTTTCTGCCTCTAAAATCCTTGTCCCTTCTGCCATGCAAAGCAGCTGCCCACGAGCTTAATCAGCTAGATGGGGATGGCCCTGGCATGGGAGACTGCCGAGTAGCTTCTGCACCGTGGGCCTCGGGCACGTGTTGTGGCATTGCTTGAGCATGCTTTGGAAATCATTTCTCCGTGCAACTGCATGGGAGCCTGCCGCAATCGGTGTTTAAGGTTGTGCTGGCACAGGCATGTCTCATTGGGGTAGGGGGAAGCAGCTCATGGTGTGTGGGTGTCCAAGGGGGTCTCTCCCTTGAACTGTGCTGGAAGACCCATCCTTTAACCAGCACAGCCTGTCCTTTCCTCCTGAGCCCACGGTTCAGGTTCGGTTCTCAAGATCATCAGCGGGTGAAGATAAATGCAGCCGCCGTAATAATTTGCTGGGTGAGGATCACTGAACAAAAATGCAATTATTGCCCAACCCTGGCTGTACAGAAGAGAAGCGCTCCTCTTCTTCATTCTTGCTGATGAACATTTCAAATGGAGGGAAGTTTTTCAACTGGCATGTCTTAATTAAAATTTTAGCTGGAAATTGGAGTTTCTCGGTTGTGATTTATACCCTGGGGTCTCCACCAGTCTCCTGAGGGGAGGGTGGCACTGGACTTCAGTGCAGAGGGCACGTAAGTATATCTTCCCAATGTCCTGTTAAGTTTAGCAGGGACCCGACCGCAGCAGTCCCAATGGGCGCTAACAGCTGTAACCCTGGAAGTGGCTGCATGGACCGTGCCAGCTGCATCTACACTGGGCAGGGTTGGCTGTTATTGCAGATCTGGTAAATTATTCATAAATAAAGTAAAAAATGTAACCCAAAGAAAACCAAGGGCACATGGGTTGGTCTTGGTTGTCATGAGCTGCTGTCATTGCCCTCTCATCAGCATCCTTCATCTTCCAGGCCCCTCTCCTGTTTCTACAGGTGCCTGTTTCCTCTGGTATCAGCTATTAGCCCCAAACTGTATTTGCTGAGGCCGTTAATCTAGGAGAAATCAAATAAAAATGGAGAGGTGCTTCACTGAAGGGGAGTAAGACAACACAAACCCATTCACTTAAGCAATATAAATTTTTCTCTCCACTCCACTTCATTATTGTTGAGTTCACTCAAAGAGCTTCCCGAAGTCATTCATTATAAAGTACTGCAATTTTTTATTTTCAGGGAGTTATTTTTTTAAATAAACGATCAGAGAAACCAGATGTGTTGCAGTCGGTGATGGGGCTGGTAGGAGGCCCTTCTTCTATGGCAAAGTTTGGCTTTCAGTGCAATACCCACTCTTATAACATGCCATGATGGACTTCAGGGTGTGGAAGACCCGGTATGGACATTACGCATGGACTGACCAGTATGAGTGATTGGAAACTGCTCTATACCTGTAACAACAGAAGTACAGCACATATCGACTGGTTTAAAAATGGCAGAAACTGGTTTAAGATTTGGTCCCCCCCAAGTGCGAACGTATAACCTGTTCACTACTGGTCTAAACTACACCGCTTAGAGCAAACCACGTAACTTGGATCAGTTCTGCCCTGGGCTTTTTAAAATGTCTGTACCTAGCCAAAAGGGCTGGTTTGGTCATAGGGCAAGGGAATCCGAATAAGAAGCTAGCATGTGTTTTCCTACAAGCCATTCACATACCCATCCTTGGTAGCTTTATGCTACTTTCTCAAGGAGGCCCATACTTAGAGTTGATTTGGCAATTAAAACTATTTTTATCACTGCCCCTGGTCAGTTAGTACTGTAGTAAGATCTTAAACGTATCTGATTATAACCTAGTCTGGATGCATGCCTACACATTTCAGATACTAAGGCCCTTTTGTAGCCCTGCTTTCCCTTTCCTACAGAGCAAAAAAAGCAGAGGTGCAATGCTGCAGCTTTCTGGGGGCTAACTGTGCACCTCACAGCAATGTAATACATTCCAGGTCTTGCTGGAAAGATTAAAATTGCACTCGACAAAGACGTATAATCAAATGTAAATACATCTGACAAAAGTGTAACAGCATGCATATCAGGGCAGGACAGTCCTCGAGGAAGGCTGACTGGAATCTGGCTCCCAATTAAGTCAGGTGCCACAGAAAGCAGCTTGCAGGCTACCGGCCCGTATCAAGAGGAAGCAGGACTTTAGCAAGACACAGAACAGGCCCTAACTGCTTATCTAGCAAAACCACACGGAGCAAAATAAACTCGACTCCGGCAGCTGAACGTTTCACGCTGATGAGAAAACCCAATGAAGTCTGCAGTGGTGGAAAATAGCAGAGGACGAAGGGAAAGGGAATAAAAGAGGAGCAGAGCTCGCGCCGGGTGCAGATCTGGAAGGAAGCGAAGAGGGTCCTTTGTGCTTCAGAGACGGCAGCACGCTTGCATAGCTGCGTCTGCTCTCGTATCTGCTGTTCTGCAGAGAAACCCTCTCTAGGTCTTTCTCGACACCCGCTCCTGTGCTCCTTCCCATGTGTTATATCTGGGGAGTGATGCGTGGACCCAACATGTCCATGGCCCTCAGGACATCTCCAGAGCAGTGGGCTAATAACCATGGGTGGACGTGTGTGTGCACGCGGCAGGGCGGGCGCTCTCCCAGGCGTCGGTGTGATACTCCAAGGCATAGCAGTGATTGGATGTAGCCTACTTGTGCCTTCAAAGAGGTCACCTAGGAGCAATTTTGATGAAGGGAAGACCAGTTAAATCCAAGAAACTTTGCTGCCCATCACTTGCCTTCGTTCCCTTGAAGAATTAATGGATAATGGTGATCACGGGAATGGGGGGGGAGTTTCTGAGCGAGCTTTTAATATCAATGTTGACAAGGGTCACAGTTGGCCAACACATGCCAGGAAAGGAGCTTTGTCGCAATAAAGGGACACATGAAGCAAGCAACCAAGTTAAATGAATTGTGGGCATTTTTTTTATTTTTTAAAGGACAAAAAGGAACAGGAAGAGGAACAGGTTGACAGGCGGTTGAGAGTCTTAAGCAGCGAAATGTCTTATCCAGAATACAGGATGTTCTATGGGGAATAAGACGTGCCTTTCTTTGATTGACAGTTTAATCTCCGAGGGATTAGACTGCTTACTGTATACAGCCGAGAACAAGATGTATCACGCTAAATGTGAATTCGGTCTCAAAGAGATTACAATGCACGTGAACCACAGGTAACAGCAGGCGGTTTCTGATGGAGAATGTAATTTCTAACGTGCTACGCCGGGCACTGGGGAGAGTGGGAGGTGATTTCCTGCCGTTTAGGAGATTATGCTGCGGGGCAAAGGGGAATGAGACCCGCGCTGGGAGATCAACCAAGGTCGTTCGGGTTTCTCCCCAGTTGCCCGGGTGGGATGCATGCTGCTTCCTATGACACGGGGATGTGGTTCCTTAATCGTCTCAGCTGGAATATTTCTAGTTTGCGGGGAAGACGGATCATCACCCTGTTTTTAGGTCTTTCTCTTGCATGTCACCATCTTTCTCAAACAGTTGGATATGCTTCTTGCAGCAGAAGGTTATGTCAAGATGCCTTGTTGAGCTGGGTGTGTGAATCTAGTAGAAGATCAAATAGCTGGCCAGATATTCCTGCTCTGTGCATCCTTCTGTCTAACTGAAGGAGGCAGCACATGTAAAATATCTGGCTCTGAACTGTATTATCTACCTCTTATTTAATATTGGACCCTGATCACCGGTTTAGGCCGGTGTAATTCCATTGACTTGGGCAGGGTTATCCTGGGTTCACCTCAAGGCTGGGTTACACTACAAAGGTGTTGCCTCCATTAGGGGTAAAGCCCCCTAACTGAGAGGCAGCTTATTCTGGAAAAAATATTTTTTTTTTTATCTGTCCAGTTAAGTCACCTCCCTAGATGGCATAAGGTGCAACCCATGGAGATGTCAAGGAGCTCGTCTGCAAAGGGGCACTCTGGAAGGTTCATCTGAATTAATTTTTAAGTGGATTATTTAAGCTGTTAGTCCCATTTCTAGATACTCTTGCCCAGAATTAAAGTGGACTAAACTCTAACCTTAAGGCCACTTTATTTCTGAACTTCCCTTCTACTCAGGGGACTAATGTCATTGCATCCATTTTAAAAACGGTATTTTTTCTTTCATCAGAGACATGTTTAATGGGGGCAGGAGTCCCTGTTCCCCAAGGCTCCGACCCAGTTCTTCATCCCTGTGAGGCATTTGCTTAAGTGACGGCAGGCAAACTTAAGTGCAGGGTTTGCAGCGATGTACCCAACCGACTTGAACTCAGATACTTGCCTGCAGGGTTTATTTTAAAATTCTTTTATCAGCTATAAGAAATGCACCCCAGAAAAAAAAAAGAATCTGAAGCAGTCCCAAAGTGGTATTTTGACTCTGATATAGCACAGCATGCTGAAAAGGATGCATAACATTAGGTACAACAGTTGTAATCTCTCTCTTTCATTATTTTTTCAACACGTTTTGAAAGAAGAGACTGTTTAGTTACTTTTCCTATCCTCCCTTGTGGCTGAACCCTTCAAAGCAGGAACTTCTTTCCTTTTTTCTCTCTCTCTCCAAATTGATGTGTGTCTTTGAATAGTAATTTTCATGCTCTCCATGTGAAATATAGATTTTATTTAAAAAAAAAGCAAAAAAAGCATTTGAATAGTTTTTTGAATTGAAATTGAAGTTCTGCCTTTGTGGAATTAACTGCAGCAAGCCAGAGCAAAATCAGATGAAGGAAAAGACCTTCCAAAATGTTGTTTCCTCTCTTTTCCTATAATGCATTTAAAGAAACAAAACAAAACACAAATCCCTTGGAGACTTTGCTCTGGTGTTTGATGGAGCAAGGGATAACACTTTCATCTGTAATACAAATGTGGCGGGCTCTCTTTTTCTGTCAACACGGCAAGGGTGGCCCGAGCCCCCAGCATTTGCGTTGCCGCAGGTGATATGAATTTTTGAAACGAGCATAATTCCTCACTTCTTAATACAGAGGAACTTGCACGAGAACATCGACAAATTAGCTTGACTGATCTTTCCATGATCTACCTACAGGCAAAATGTGTGTGTGTGTGTGTGTACATGTGTGTATGTGTGCGCATGTATATCTATCTATCTGTCTATGCTTAACCATATAGATAGATGCTTAAACATTTTCCTCTGGTGAGTAGTCCGTATTACACACACACACACAGCGTCGCGTAGAGGGGGAGGATCACCTCCTTGGCTCTACTCGAGATGCACCTGTGGATGCACGACAAGGTCCGGTTAGCCCTGCCAACCATGACCTCGCATTGTCGGCCCATGTTCATCTTGGAGTCAATAATGACTCCAAGATC
>NW_017729000.1:3000882-3001286 GCF_001723915.1 Gavialis gangeticus | reverse complement strand
GTGTGTGTGTGTGTGTGTGTGTGTGTGTGTGTGTGTGTGTGTGTGTGTAATATGGACTACACACCAGAAGAAAATATTTAAGCATGTTACTGGATTCGGGCCTTAGAAGAGCGCTGATGGGGAGGAAAAAATAAATCTCTCTCTCCATATATCCACATACATATGCACACACACACAAATATCAGTTTATATATATGTGTGTGTGTGAAGAGAGAGATTATTATTTTCCATCAGCACTCTTTTTATATATGATCCTATATACTTCTATATCTCTAGATATATAGATAGATAAGCAGATGTATATATATGTGTGCATGTGTGTGTAGAGAGAGAGAGATTAGTTTTTCTTTTTCATCAGCACTCTTTTATATATATCATTGCGTGTGTGTGTAAAGAGAGAGAGA